>NC_143011.1:6914670-7280017 GCF_061535395.1 Colias eurytheme | reverse complement strand
TACCTTAACGGTTTTGTAGTTAGCAAGTTAACCCTTAACACTAGCAAAGAAAGACATTGAATTGAACGTAAACGATAAACATTCACTTGTCCATATATTATAATGAAAAACCATTTGCGAATTATAATGAATTGATTTCTTGACTACCCACGTTAGTACTTAAAGTGATTAAATTAAAGTCATAAAAGGAAAATTTTGTTCTAATCTTTCCGAAGGTAAGTTGCCCATGAGAGGGGTCAATGTCCTGCCTTTCATGCGTTTGCATACTATACAATTATGAACAACTTGTTTAGCTAAATCGCGAGCCCTCAAAATCCACCACCTTTCACGCATGGAATATACTAGAAGCTGAGGACCAGCATGAAGCAATCGTTTATGTTCATATTCACATAATAATCTTGAAAAGCGATGCTTCCCACTAAGCAATACGGGATGTTTTTATTATAATCAAATTCATTCGCGTTAGATAACCTACCACCGACACGAATAATATTTGATTCATCTAGAAAAATATTTAAACCGGCTATTTTGTTATATATCAATTTATTTTTAATATTTTTACTATTATTTAATGATAACTTATTTTTTAATCTATAATATTGTTCACTAAATGATTCTTGTTGAGCAAACCGTGTTAATGTATCAAGTGATCGCTGTAACTCATCTACAGATAAGGAACCGGTTTGTCGCACACGAATGCCATTGACCTTGCCATTGACAATAGGTACTCGGACATTATCAATGAATCGCAATAAATATGCACAAATCCTTTGCAAACGAATAAATGACGAATAACGTTCAAAATCAAATATTGAAAATAATTGAGTAGAATGTAAATGAACAGTGTTATGTTTAATTTCAGGCAACTCACTATATGGCGAAATAAAGATGTTACTATTGTCTGGCCACTTACTACTTATATCGCGTAAGAAGGCAGGGCCACACCACCAATTATGATTACTATCATACTTCAGCGTGTCTAACGTCGTGCCGCGAGTTATAATATCCGCAGGGTTTTCGGTTCCCTTAACATGTCGCCAAATTGTATCACATGTTAATTCATTTATTTGTGCAACGCGATTTTGAACGAAGGTTTTAAGTAAATGCGGCGACATACTCAACCAGCCTTGCACAATAGTTGAGTCAGTCCAAAAATATATTTTATCGAAATTTAAACGGAGGGATTGTTTTATTTTAATATATAATCTAGCACCTACCAAAGCCCCGCACAGTTCGAGTCTCGGAACACTTACTATCTTTATCGGTGCTAATTTACTTTTTGCACATAATAAATGAACTGAAACTGGTAAATCACCGTTATTATTACACAACCTAACGTACGCGCACGCACCGTAGGCATCTTGAGAAGCGTCAGTAAATATATGAAGCTCCTTGTAACTATTATCATCAATAACACAACGAGGTAGTCTAATAGTATGTAAATGTTGCAAATCACACAGAAACTTATGCCATGCAATTGCAATGGTTTCGGGAACTTCGTCGTCCCAATCCAATTTTTGTAGCCACAATTTTTGTAACAATGACTTAGCTTTAATTACTACGGGCGTTAATAAACCTAATGGATCATATATTTGTGCAATGGTGGATAATATGACACGCTTCGTAACTATCGAGTCATGATTTGTAAATTTAGTTGTAAAATAAAATTCATCCTTTTGTGTACACCAGCCTAAACCTAACGTTTTGGATGAATGATTTACATCAATGTTTAGGTCTTTATACATTTCAGGAGATACGTCGCAATTAAATGTCCATTTATGCAGCGGAAAACAACCCTGTTTCAACAACTTGGATATTTTATTACACAATTCCATTAAAGATTTAAGGTCATTACTCCCCGTAATTAAATCGTCAACGAAAAAATCCTCGTTAATTGTTCTTGCAACTAATTCATCATTACAGTCTAAAGCCAATTGTTTTAAACAACGCATACTGAGAAACGGTGCTGACGCCGTTCCATACGTCACTGTATTTAACATATATAACTGTAAAGGTAGGTTTCGATTATTCCTCCACAATATCAGCTGTAAATTACGTTGATCCGATTGAATTAAAATCTGTCTGTACATTTTTTGAATATCTGCGCAGGCAACGTATTTATATTGACGAAATCTAAGTAAAATTGAGAATATATCATTTTGTAATGGAGGTCCTGTATACTGTATATTATTTAACGATTTGTTGTTTGATGTATTCGCGCTCGCGTCGAACACAACACGTAATTTTGTAGTTAAACTATCCTCACGATAGACACCGTGATGAGGTAATATATAATGTGGTTTACTTAATAAATCTGGAATATTCTTTGTTTCAATTAGAGTCATATGACCAAGTGTTTCATATTCTTTAATAAAATCGCTATAAAGTGTTTTATAATTAGGTAAACGATCCAACTTTCTTTCGAGAGATAAAAAACGATTTTTAGCCATAGTGTACGAATCACCTAATAACTCAGGTGACTCCTTTAGAGGAATGCGAACAGAGAATCTACCGTGTTTGTCACGTTTTGTAGTCTCTTTAAATAACGTTTCACAATAACGATCATCTTTAGACATGGGAGAAGATAAGTCAGTCAATTCTTCTAACTCCCAAATTTTTTTCAGTTGAGTATTTATCTGAACTTAGTTACACTGAACTCTTTCAGTCTTAAACGAATGACTATTATAAATAGGCCCAGAAATTATCCATCCTAATTTTGAATCATATAGATAAGGACCATTAATAAGTTTAATCTTATCACTATTTAATAAATCCCAAAATACATCCGCTCCTATAAGGATATCGATATCCGACGGCACACTAAACGTAGGGTCCGCGAGTGAAATGTGTTTAGGTATTTGAAACCTTTGAGATTTAATTGATAACGAAGGTAACTTTGATGTAATACGAGGAAGAACCAAGCATTGAATATTTATATTAAAATGATTAACTTTAGAACGAATATTTACTTTACAGGTGTGAGAACATTTTGATACGCTTTGCCCAACACCTGAAATATGTATAGTGGACTGTATTATTGGTATTTGTAAACGATTACACAACGATTCTGTAATAAAACAATTCTGACTTCCGTTGTCAAGGAGCGCCTTAACTGTGTGATAATTATCACTCGAGTCAGAAACGTCAATGAGCGCTGTCGAAAGCAACACGGGTTGTATAATAGCGGCAGCGGCATTGCACGTGAGTACATTTATACGCTCGGAATGCACTCCCGTATCAGCTGATTTATGCGAACTAGGTATAGACGCGGGAATACTTAATTCTTCACTAGAACTAAGATAAGTAGTATGAAGTAGTGTATTATGGTTCTTTTTGCATAATTTGCATGGACCATATGAACAATCGTTTGCTAAATGGCTATCAGTGCGAATACAATTACGACAAAGGTTTTTATTTTTTACAAGAACATGTCTCTCCTGCACAGGCCTGTTTAAGAATTTCGGACATGAATACAAATAATGTTCACCGCCGCAGTCAACACAAACACGTTCTTTTACATTGATATCGAATTTAGATTTGTTACGAGATGAATTAACTACGTGTGTATGTGTGAGAGGTTGCGACAAGTTTTTAGGCTTACTAAAATATTTATGATTGTTATTCGTGTTAATATAATTATTATTGTTATGTTTATTAGAAGAAACACCGCGCACATTATTCGTTTTTATCATTTCTAACATATCAGCTCGGTTTCCAAGAAACTCTAATAGATCGCCTAATTTAATGTTTCTTGATTCATTTTTTGACAATAAGGTACCTTTATGCGTCTCCCACTCACGCTCTGTGGACTGATCGAGCTTGGACACAATTAAATAGACAACCAAAGTGTCCCAAGAATCGGTGGGTTCGTTTAATGATTTTAATGCACGTAAATTACGTAATGTTGAATCTATTAACCTTCTAATGTGAACAAACGATTCGCTTTGTAGTGCCTGAACATTAAAGAGTGCCTTGACATGATTTTGTACTAATAATCGATTATTATGAAACCTATTTTCTAATAAATCCCATGCGTGTGAGTAGTTTTCAGCCGTGAACTCTAATGCACTAATAACATGAGAAGCAGAACCACTGAGGGAAGATTTTAAATAATGAAATTTCTGTATATCATTAAGATCATCAAGACTGTGTAATAATGTAAGACATCAAGACTGTGCGTAAATAAAGAATTATGAATTATGAATTATGTGTATCATAGTGAGATATGAATTCCTATACTCCAACCACTGATCATAAGCACCCTCAAAGACAGGTAGCTTTATAACTGGCAATTTAATAGACATAGAATTATTACAAACCTGATGACAAATAGATTGTGTTTTTTCACTACTGTTAGGATTTACCAAGCACTTCGCGTTAGCCATAATAGAAAAATACTGCTGTTCAAACAATTCTCGGTATTCTAATTGAGCTCCGAATCTTCAACTAATTGTTCAATTTTACTCTGAATTTCATTGTAACTTTGAAAAAGTGTACAAGCGGACTCTATTCGTAATTCTAATTCAGTTTTGCTATTGGAATTTAATTCTGATTTGTCTAGCTTTGAAATATATCTTTCAAACAATGTTAGCCTGCCTTTTAACGTGCCACGCTGTCTCTTTAAGTCAGCGAGCTGCATATTTATACTTTTACAAATACCTAAACGAGGAGATTTAGAATTACCACCGATTGTATCTTCACAGTCACTCATTTTGGCAGATTATAGAAAACAAGAGTACTTACAAATTCCCGTTAAGCATCAGCACAGCGCCGCGCTGCTCAACACGTGCACGGCTAACTGAAACGTGAAAATAACGATATTAACGCAAATTAAACGCACAGGAGATGGAGAGAAGAAGGATGGGTATCGTAACCTGACCGGATGCGACTCGACGGCAATCCAGCATAATCCTCTTGCGACTCCTCGCCATGTGCATGTGGTGATGATGATGATGCTTCAAATTAATGATTCGGCTCCGAATGGACCATGTTTGATGTTATGGTGATTGATTCTTCCTTATTATAAAATTATTAAAATGAAAACGAGAATAAAAAAAAATGATTTTAATTATAACGATTACATTGTGTGCTGTTAGTTACAAGGTTACAAGAAAAGAAAATGACGCTAGGTTCCATGATTAAGCACATTCGTTTTACATTAACGTGAAGTTAGGCCAGAGTCCCACCGGTGTTGCCGCCACACCGCTGAACGACGTACGCTGCTAACTTCAGAGTTGTTGAACAGAAGCATTAGCATTTATCTACATTATTTTGATATTATATGATATAGAAATTGTTAAAATTCTATATCATGCCGTAAAATATCGCCACTGACCACCTATAACTTTTCCTGTATTAACTGAACATACAGGAATATGGTTTTCGGGCTTCTCTTATCTCTTTATAGTGCTTGTATCCTCAATGTATACCACCATGACATTGTGGCGTTGCCACTTTTATTATCTATATTTTATTATCTGTGGCGTTCCGAAACGGAACGCACTTGATCGAATTTTAAATTGATTCGACGATAGTGAAAATGATTCACTAGGACAATAGTTAATACGCAAAACGCAATACGCAGTTGATACGTATTTAATACCAATACTCAATGATTGTCTCCTGCTAACCTGTACAGACTAGACTCATTGTGGTGACTGGTGAAACATTGTATAGCATTAACAACATAGTACTTACTGTATTATTGAAAGATCGATTAAAGGTTTATTTTACAATCTACGACTTTCATTATACATGGGTAACAAAACCCCATAACATATTCGGTTTTACTCCGGACAACATCTTCAGCCACCCAATCCCTTTGCTTGAAGTCCAAATCCAGCGGAGGACAATAATCGTCATTTACTAAAATTGAAGGTTTTTCGTCCTAGTATAAAAGTTGTCTGGATCCCATTTTATACTCAATCCATAGTATAATACTATAGATATCATGTGAAACGTGACTTGGAAAAAAATCATTCAAATAAATCACAAAATAAAAATTTGAAACAATTTTAAAAGTTACGAAAAGCCCAATTATACGTCAAAATGACGCACAACATCCTCTTTACAACCAAATGGCGGAATTTACATGGATGAGCCAACTATGTACTGCTAGGTCTCGACGGCTAATAAGTTGGTTCTGGATTTTGCAGCGATTCGATGGTAAATATAGAAGAGTTCATACGTCAAATTTACGTAGATTGGACTTCTAGGGTTAAATGCATAAATACCTAAATGATGTTTTGTTTTTATTATCTAATAACGATAAAAAAAACCCGTTGATTTCATTCGTTTTTCAAGCTACGTGCATAGTTTTTCCACTAAAAAGCCTCAATTGAGTCATAAAGTACACAAATTTCAAGCATAATAAGTCACATCATTTCTATAAAACCAAAACTGGCAATAATATAAGTCGTGTTGTGCGATTATGAACATAGTGCATAAGGGCATAAGTCGTTATATTGCAAAGAGTAAAAAAAAAATTATGTGAATACATTGAGTTATTCCATGAAGTACTCGTTCATAAGGCCACAACTACAAAAAACACGAAAAAAGTATATTTCTGGGGTTGTTACAACATGTGTTCATATGTAAAAATATAGTCTAACATCATATCTTACACATACAAGCTTAAAATTTTGAATTAATAAAGATTTAGTATTGATATATAGTTTTTTGTCTCTCCTGAAAAGTGCTGTTTTTGAGTTATTCCCTTATTCACTGGAGGCACAGAATATATGGACGCCAATGTGAATTTGAATACATAAGTAATTACTTATTTCTTTATTTGAAAGAGTAAGGTGTGCAGATAGTATACCTACCAATAAATCACACAAATTTTTATATTATATAATATATTAACAATCCCAGATGAAAAGTTAATCAAATAAGAACCAAAAAGTAAATTAGATTTAGATACATTTATTTCAAAGGATTTACAATTCACTTCTAACGTTTTAGAATAATATTATAAACTTGTACACCTTGACAAAAAGTAAAAAATTGCGGGTGAGTTTATTTGAAAGAGTAGTAGTAGTAGTAAGAGTAGTAGTAGTAGAGTAGAGTATTCCGATGTAAATGTCTCGTTAAATAGTACGTGGTTAGAATTCTGGAAGTAGGATCAGAAATTTAAAGGAAAATGGTATGGAAATATTCAAGAAGATTTACAGAGAAGACCTTGGTATGATGAGCTGGATGTAACTAGTCGTGAGTTTATCATCACAATCAACAGATTAAGATTTGGCCACAATAAACCAATAAATCACTTCACACCTTGCAAGACTGAACATAATTAATAGCAATATATGCACTTTCTGTAATGAGAAGATCGGCGATATGAAATTATTATGAACCATCAACCTTATTATTTTCTTTGTTTTCATAATCTTCAACAGTCAACTGTTAAAACCATGCCAAACGCCCAAACAGCCAAAATACGCAAGTCGCAACTTGTAGGTACGCAACATTGATTTGAATTTTGACGTCTATCAAATTTATCTTCGAAGAGAGGTAACCTGCTTAGAAAGTGAAACATCGATTATAGTGAATTAATCGATACTGACTAGAAACATGTGTCGCTCGAACTTGATACACATGTCAATTTTAAAATTCATCAAGCGAATCCCTTTTAAAGTAGTATACTTTCTTTCGTAAATTTAAGGAGCAAAAAAAGGGCAAGTATAATAAAAAAACACAACGCATTTATTATTATGATGATTTTTATTCACTGCATTCGATTACTGATGTCAGATTTCGATTTCTAGAGTAACGTCTCGGGCAGTGTTGCCAATTTGGCATAATTTATGCTAAATTTAGCATATTTTTACATTGTTTAGCATTTTTATTTGTTGTCTAGCATATAGCTTATTTTTTAGCATATAAAATATTATAATATAATAAAAGTTAAACCATATGAAACCAACTACAGTTTTGCTACCTTGCATACGTAAATTTAGTCGACATTTCATGGACATGCACAACTTCCACCTTGGAATTCTGGAATGAAGTAATGGATTATAAAGACGCAGCTGGTAATAACCCTTTTGCAGATTTATCACAGCTGGCAATATCATTATTATCACTACCACATTCCAACGCGGAAATAGAACGTGTTTTTAGCCAAATGAATGTCGTCAAAACTAAGCTTCGCAACCGTTTGTCGGTAAAAACTTTAAATGCCATTTTATACATAAGATTCGACCTAAAGAGGGCAGGAAAATGCTGCTACTCTTACACAGTTCCGGATAATGTACTGCGCTCTATAGGCACCAAGGAAATATATAGTCTTGGCAATGAGGCTTCCACGTCTACGTCAACATTATCGGCTGCGGATGAAGACCAAGATATTAATATTTTATTTGATAATATCACACTCGAATATGAGATGTTATTATTTATGATGTCATTATTTACATATTATGTGTAAATAAATGTGTTGGATATATAAAATTTTAAGTAAAATGTCGTTTTATTTGACATTAAAAATTTTTAGCAAAATATTTAGCTTAATTATAAATCCTTTAGCAAAATTTTGGCAAAATTTTAACAGCCATTTAGCAAATTTTATGTTAGTCTTGCTGGCAACACTGGTCTCGGGCACAGAACAGTAAAAACCTCGGAGCAATTAAAACAAATAGAAGTGCTATAGTGTCATAATTATTAATATGAAAACCACTGTCGCCAAACCCACACATTTAAACCGATAGCTAAACACAAGTTTGATGCTAATTTTTGTTTTTAATCAGTGTTGCCAACGTAGGCGATTTTTCGCCATTTATGCTACTCCAGGGACAATTTTTTATACTACATATTAGGTAAATAGGCATACAGCCGGTAATCAGGCCGAATACTCTGAACACAGATAATTATATAAAGTATAGGTAAATCGATGAATTTTGTGACTGCTTGAACCAAAAACGAATCACACTGGCGAATTTTTATATGGATAAATACAATTTGTACACTTAATTAAATGTTTATTTAGTTATCTCATTTCATTTCGTGTTCACAGTTTAGGCATGACTATCATCGTAATTCTTCTTCTTCTTCTTTTTTTTTCAAATGGCAACTCCTGATCCCAGATCATCGTAATTAGAATTCTTTTAATTCACGTCTACCCTCTTCAAGAGTATTTTTTTAAACACGATAATCTCATTTAATTGTTAAATCAAACAAAACTCTATTAATTAAATATGTCGCGCTTAAGTAATGAAGAATATTTTGAGGAGGAACCAAGTAAGTTGAGACAATATTTATTTTATCAAAATAGAAGCCTGTACTGCTATTAGTATTTTTTAACCTCTTATGGCTAATTTTGCTGGAGATAATGATGATGAACCGCTGCCCTACCTCAAATTCGACTAGCTACGGCCCTGTGATGAAGTCCACTTCTATGAGGGATATCATGTGCAAAAGATACTTGTAGTTTATGTTTGCTCATAAACTATTCTTTATATATAAACTAGCTACCCGCCCCGGCTTCGCACGGGTGCAATGGCGGCCGGCCGGTACCGCCGTAAACGCTACGTCCCGCAATTTTTAAAGTAAATGACAAAAGAAAGTTATTGTGGGTTATCCATAAGAGATAGACATAATATATACCATCACGGACTTTTCTGTAGACCTTTTCAATACTTAGTACATTATTTTGATAAAACTCGTAGGGTTTAGCCTGCGTTTGCAATGTAGGTAAGAGGAAAAAATGTAATTATTTACGGCATCACATTAGAAACCTCAAAAATAACAGTACTTCTCCACTATTTAATTTAATTATTATACATATACACCTTCCTCTTGAATCACTCTATCTATTAAAAAAACCGCATCAAAATCCGTTGCGTAGTTTCAAAGATTTAAGCGTACAAAGGGACATAGGGACAGAGAAAGCGACTTTGTTTTATACTATGTAGTGATTCCAATGCGATCGGAAAAATAAAGAAAAGGTATAATAACTAAATCATTGTTCATTTACTTTCAGGGTTATCTCCCTCATCAGAATCGCGAGAGCGACGCAGCAGTACTGACTCGAGTGAATCTTTACCAGAGCTAAATATTGAAGTGGTACCTAAAAGAAAAGATGACGATGACCCAGAAGAGTTTTATCAGGAGTTAGAGAAAAAAATGAAGGAAATTATATCGGCAGATCGAAGAGGGTGTGATGCCCCGAAATCTGATACTATTGACAAAGAATCAGTAGAATTAAATGCAGTAGAAAAACCCAGTCTAAGATTTTCATAACAGACTTGATAAAAACTTCGGCTCCGGGTAGAGATCAACCCCTTCTTATACTTCCATACTTTAAAGAAAATATAAGTATTTGTCCCGCCACTGCACTTTCTGATTATATCAATGTCACAAAACATTTGAGGAATGAGGAGGACAATAGATTAATACTAACTTTTAAAAAACCTAATAAACCCGCCACAACTCAAACAATCAGTCTTTGGATCAAAAACGTGTTATCGGAAAGTGGTGTCAACATTTCAATATTTAGTTCACATAGCACAAGACACGCTTCAACATCTACTGCTTGTGCTAGTGGTGTATGCGTTGATAATATACGTAAAACTGCTGGCTGGACTTAACATTCCGAAACCTTTGCAAGGTTCTATAAACTTAATGTAGTTAATGAAAACGAATTTGCAGAATCAATTTTGCAAGAATAATGTTTGATTATATTTTTGTTAATATACAAAATAAAACTAATAATATCTATATATGTTTTATTCTAAACTTGCACCCAAAATGATTCTTACAAAACTTTTATCTCTTAACATCTACATAGTGAATAATATCTGAAGAATGAAGCGATGAAATATAATATATGATCAAACGAACTTCAGAGTGAAGTTCGATCATTATTATATGAATCGCTTCATTCGAAGATATTAACACCCACCACACCCTAACCCAAAGTTTTGTAAGATTACAGACTCTAAAAATAACGAATATCGTACAAAGCGAGCAAATACTTGTCAGGTCGTAATACCCACAATTAAAAAAAAATAAAATCTAAAGGCGTGCGTAGTTGCTAGCATTGAAAAAGGGAACTACATAGTAAATAATATCTTCGAATGAAACGATTCATATAATAATGAGTACATTTCGCATTCAAATCATTCAAAATTATTGTAAAATACACGATGAAATTCGAAAATTTAGTTAAAAACATACTTTGTATAGAACGAATTGTAAAAACGCGTTCACTCGAACTAAGTAAGTATCTAATATGATATCAATAAACTAATCTGAATTATTACTGACTCTACAATTCCTATTTTCATTAAGTATTCCAATTATCTTAATATTAGATACCCAATCTCGATTAAACGCGTTTCTATCTGTGCTTTTCCGTAAATCGTTGTTTCATTTTCGAATGTCACTTTTAAAGTAACAAAACACGGCTGACCTACCGTGTTTCGAACAAAATGCATGAAAACTTTCATTAGTAGATAGTTAAGTCTTGTATTTTAAAAGCATGCAATAATTTGTATTTCATTCAAAAACATAATTCGTTTATCGAAACGTTTTTTGCTTAAAACGGTTTCACAATGCATTTTTCTAATTATTATTTTCATTTCAATAATTAGTTACCTAGCCAAATTATTACAAACAATATTTTCGCTCCAACTCCAAGGTATCGTATTACGAGTAGGTACGAGTTAATTGTGTCTTTATGAAGTATAGTAATAAAAAAAACAAAATAAATCTCGTGTAGAGCCATTTAAATCTCGATAATTATTTCTATTAATATTACCTATAGGTACAAACTTTTAAAACTGTCAATTAATGTCAATTGCGCGGCAAATTTGTATTTTTTTTTTCTTTTTGAAAATTTCATCATCTGTTGTTTTACAGTATTTTTCTATGAAAATATGTGCAGTTTACAATAAAAACTACGTATATCGAAACAATACAGCTTTGTCTGAATATTAAAATATTATGTTCTCAGTTCAATTACATTATTACTATTTTCGTACATTTCGATATCAGTTGAAAATATTGTATCATATAAAATTTTTGGTTAATGCAGCTGGTAAAACTACATAATTAGTTCAATATTAATTTAGCTGTAAAATACGTTATTTTGTTATTAATTTGAATAATATTATTGTAAGGAATCTAATTCAGTGTTAGATTTTCAAAATTAGATTAAGGATAATTTGTAATAATTGAAATAAATATTTTTGGATGTACATACTGGTATTTTTATTTTATTCCCCTGTGCTCATATTATGTCATGAAACCTTTCAGTAGATACATGGACGAAATCGCAGCCAGCGCCCAGCAGCAATTAGCTATAACATACCTATAGAAAGAGGGGTTAGACAGGGTGACCCGCTATCACCAAAACTATTTATTGCCGTTTTAGAAATAATATTCAGGAACATAAATTGGGAAAACAAAGGAATAAAAATAAACAATAACTATCTTACTCACCTGAGATTTGCAGATGACATAGTTTTAATATCAGAAAATCCAAATGAACTAGAAGAAATGATAAACAGTTTGAACTTTGAAAGCCTCAAGGTCGGATTAGAAATGAACTCAAAGAAAACTAAAATAATGTCCAACAGCTCCAACATTCCTATTTGTGTAAGAAATAATACTATTGAATATGTTGACAAGTATATCTACTTGGGCAAACAGTTATCATTCAATAAACTAAATAATGAAGATGAAATATCCAGAAGAATAAGCATAGCATGGCGCAAATTTTGGTCCCTTAAAGAAATTTTAAAAGGAAACTACTCTTTAAAACTCAAGAAAATTGTATTTGATACCTGCGTGTTGCCTTGTCTACTATATGGCTGCCAAACATGGGTGTTCACAAACAAAGTAAAACAAAGGATCAGATCAACACAAAGCAGCATGGAGAGAAGCATGCTAAACCTAAGGAAAATATATAAAATTAAAAACACATCAATCCGAGGAAAAACAAATTTAACTGACGCTCTCACACAGGCACTGAAACTCAAGTGGCAATGGGCTGGACACATAAGTCGTTATACTGACGGACGTTGGACATCAGAAACATCATTGTGGAAAGGACCAGAAGGATTGAGGAATGTAGGTAGACCAATCAGACGGTGGTCTGATGACATTGTCGATATAGCTGGGAAGGACTGGGTTTCCTGCGGTATGGACCGACACAAGTGGAGGAAGATGGAGGAGGCCTTCACCCAATGTGGGATCCAACACAACAACTAATATTTATGTAGTAATTGATAATAAATTTCACATCTACTTACTAACACAAATTGTAAAACTGTCAAATTTAAATTAATATGTAATTAATTGTAATATGTAATAAATGTATTACTAACAAAAATTGTAAAAATTGTAAAACTGTTGTGTGGAAATAAAAGGCTTTTTTATTTTATTTATTTATTTACCTATAGGTATTAGGTAAGGTAATAAATAATAGCTCTATAGTTAATACGCACCTTGATACTTACCGTAGAGTTGTTTGATGTTGAATCCGTAATAAATAAAATTAACACAATACATAATTGAATGTTACTTTTGATACACAATACACACTACTTACTCAGAGGGAAATAAACGCTACCTACTATTTTTATTTGAACATAGGCTAGAATTTACTTTTTCACAAACACGTATATTTTTAAAAGCATAATATTATAGTTTATTAAATACTACATAATATTATATACAGTTTCATGAGCATAAAGGAACAACTCTTTTAGTGTCATTGGTTCAAGTGACGACATGAGACAGTTTGGCATTAATGCCGTGTTGCTATTGGTCTATTAATTGAATACTGCACGGAAACAACACACACTATTCCTTATTATTTTTAAATCGTTTTTTTCAATAAATCTGCAACAACAAATCTTTATATTTTTAAAAAAAGGTATTTATCAGTTAACTTGGGATACTAATATATTTCTATGGAAATTAACTATTTTTTGCAATAGATATTAAAAATACAGTTAACACATTAAGTGCATTTAATGATATTATACTCTTTGTTTATATAAATACAGAACGATAATTGAATCATCTAAAAAAAGCCAACAAAAAATGTTAAACTTATATTTTCTTCTTATAATTGGGTAAGTTTTTAAAAAATAACTCGTTTTTAATCTTTTTTCAAAAAAATTATCTAACTACAATAATCAAGACAATAATACTATAGTCTATAATAGTCGCATAAAAAAAAAGTATTTATAACCAGTCTTGACAATTTATGAGCGTTTTAGCCACTGTGCTTTGGTAATTTGCCTTTTTTATGGGAAAAAAATCCGCAATATCGATACTTCTTTGGTCCTGCATTTTCGTAAACATTTTATGGATACTCTGGTACCACATATTTTGAAAAAATTGGGCTATTGTCACGTAGAGTCTCTTCAAAGTGCGTGCCACAAGTCGTATTTGCATCCAAGGCACCTTCAAATCTGTGCTTAATTTTTTCATAAAATCTTTGCGGCTCATTGTATTTTATTTATTTATTTTTTTTATTTTTTATTGTGTGATAGGGAAGCGCTTGACCACGATCTCGCCTAATGGTAAGCTGAGATGTGGCCTATGATGGAGCGCGCTTCCCTAGAAGGAAGCATTAGCATTTATCTACATTATTTGATTCATTCCCGATTGTGGTGTGATTTTAAGAAGATAGTTCATTAAGTAAGTACAAGAGGAATCCTCTGTGGATTTACGTATTTTAACGACAATGTCGTTGTTCACGAAGGCGCGGCGAGTCGAATTAAGAGATCATTTTGTATTATAGCATTTATCTACATTATTTTGATATTATATGATATAGAAATTGTTAAAATTCTATATCATGCCGTAAAATATCGCCACTGAACACCTATAACTTTTCCTGTATTAACTGAACATACAGGAATATGGTTTTCGGGCTTCTCTTATCTCTTTATAGTGCTTGTATCCTCAATGTATACCACCATGACATTGTGGCGTTGCCACTTTTATTATCTATATTTTATTATCTGTGGCGTTCCGAAACGGAACGCACTTGATCGAATTTTAAATTGATTCGACGATAGTGAAAATGATTCACTAGGACAATAGTTAATACGCAAAACGCAATACGCAGTTGATACGTATTTAATACCAATACTCAATGATTGTCTCCTTGTGGTGACTGGTGAAACATTGTATAGCATTAACAACATAGTACTGTATTATTGAAAGATCGATTAAAGGTTTATTTTACAATCTACGACTTTCATTATACATGGGTAACAAAACCCCATAACATATTCGGTTTTACTCCGGACAACATCTTCAGCCACCCAATCCCTTTGCTTGAAGTCCAAATCCAGCGGAGGACAATAATCGTCATTTACTAAAATTGAAGGTTTTTCGTCCTAGTATAAAAGTTGTCTGGATCCCATTTTATACTCAATCTATAGTATAATACTATAGATATCATGTGAAACGTGACTTGGAAAAAAATCATTCAAATAAATCACAAAATAAAAATTTGAAACAATTTTAAAAGTTACGAAAAGCCCAATTATACGTCAAAATGACGCACAACATCCTCTTTACAACCAAATGGCGGAATTTACATGGATGAGCCAACTATGTACTGCTAGGTCTCGACGGCTAATGAGTTGGTTCTGGATTTTGCAGCGATTCGATGGTAAATATAGAAGAGTTCATACGTCAAATTTACGTAGATTGGACTTCTAGGGTTAAATGCATAAATACCTAAATGATGTTTTGTTTTTATTATCTAATAACGATAAAAAAACCCGTTGATTTCATTCGTTTTTCAAGCTACGTGCATAGTTTTTCCACTAAAAAGCCTCAATTGAGTCATAAAGTACACAAATTTCAAGCATAATAAGTCACATCATTTCTATAAAACCAAAACTGGCAATAATATAAGTCGTGTTGTGCGATTATGAACATAGTGCATAAGGGCATAAGTCGTTATATTATATATAAATAGCTAACTTAATTGTCTTACCATTTAACAATACCTCAGTCATGACCCACAGATCCTCGCACTCCGATTCCCCTATCCTATCGAAACGTTTTTTGCTTAAAACGGTTTCACAATGCATTTTTCTAATTATTATTTTCATTTCAATAATTAGTTACCTAGCCAAATTATTACAAACAATATTCTCACTCCAACTCCAAGGTATCGTATTACGAGTAGGTACGAGTTAATTGTGTCTTTATGAAGTATAGTAATAAAAAAAACAAAATAAATCTCGTGTAGAGCCATTTAAATCTCGATAATTATTTCTATTAATATTACCTATAGGTACAAACTTTTAGAACTGTCAATTAATGTCGATTGCGCGGCAAATTTGTATTTTTTTTTCTTTTTGAAAATTTCATCATCTGTTGTTTTACAGTATTTTTTTAATCATAATGATTAAAAGTATTAGAACTTATGAGATTGGTTCAAGTGTACCTTAGTTAACCTTTTGGGCTTGAAAAGTTAAAGTTACTACAATTTCCACTATCTTTAGCGTAAATCTGCGAAAGCGCCAGTAACGACTTTCAATTACGCATTTAGATGTTACTTACAAAATGAAGCAACAGCTGATCCCGACGAGGCAAAAATACCTCAAACTCAAACCTTTATTTATTCAATTAGAACTCTGCAGAAGCACAATTGAACCATCTTAACATAGAATTGCCACCTGTCTCAACTCACACAGTATTAACCCAACCGGACAAGAAGAGACCTTGGTCCTTACTTTTGGGGTCAGAAATAAATTTAAAAGGTCACCCCTTGAATAAGGCAATAAAATATCAAAACAGGTAAACGGTTTTAATTATAATACAGATTTTTAACATCCAACCAAACCGTGCGGTATCTATTAATGTTTAGAGCCAACGCCACCAATCATAATCTAAACATGGCTAGTACTTTCAGTACAATGCATGAATTATTTATTTAAAACTGATAGGTCATAAACTCTGTACTGGAAACAAATATACTGAACTCAAGAGACTAAAATGATAAGGAGCTTATCTGTGTCCCAAAACTGCAATTACTACAGCCAAGTACGTTACTTTTAATCAATTCGGTTTTAAGATATAATTATGATTTACATCAGAACTTATATACCGAAAGCCTCGGGCTGACTTATTTATAATAATTGTGTTTGTGCATAACACTAGGCAGTCAACAGCTATATGAACGTCAGATAGGAAAAGAGCCAAATTTATCCAGTCAGTAACAAAGGATTTTAACTATAGGTACTTTATTCTAATTCAACCAACTACTACTAGCTACTCCGTATGTCTTTTGGGTAGACGGAGGCAAATAGGATTTTTATTCCAACTATATCATTTGATATTTTGAAAATGTACGTTCGTGTACGGTAGGTACATTTTCATACCGTCAGAGTCATTTTGCAGATTATAGTGGTGCAGCACTGAACACTGTCTATTAGGTGGCTGGTGCTGCCGACCGGGCCTTCAGTTCCGCTTTCCAGAATACCTTCACCCTTCTAGGTGCTACTACTACTGAAATAGCGGTACTCTATCGCGTCGTTCAGGTCTCTAACTGACAGGATTTCTCATATTATCGTAACAACCTCGCTCGTTCTAACGAGAACAAATTATCGCCAAGGAATTCTGCTGCAGGATAATGGCAAGAGAGATTATAAGCTTAACTATGCATTATTATGTTCAGGAATATGGTGGATTTTGAATACTATCGTCGTCTGAAAGTATCTCCTTTCGATAAACTTCATTAAGGATGCAGATCTGATCCCATCTTTGTTCCGTAGGAATGCTACGACAGTCTAAACGTTACACTGTACAAAGAAAATTGCCCTAAATATAGTCGGTTGTTCCAACATCCGTAATATGGCTAGCCTGCCTTGCTAGCCCTTGATTGTAACTGCTACCAATGGAGGCATTGCTCTTGTGTTGTCCACAGTTGTGCGAGTGCAAAAATGAAGAACTGAGCTCGTGGGGAGCTATGTCGAATGAATCTGTGTTAAGATTATGACAGTATAGGACAGTTAGCTGTGGATGCGAAGACAGGACATTACTTTATTCATCCGTAAACACGCGAGGCAGCCACGGACAGCGATATAGCAAGAACTAAACCAGCAAAGTTTAGTTCGCTTACCAGACTTATATTTTAAAAGCCGTATAGTCTGTACATTTCATTTATTGCCCCCCCCCCTAAAAGCAAAGAAATGAGAAGTCATTTGGCGGAGCTTTCTCGTAAAGGGTAGGGGTTCCAAGTTTAAAGCAGATACGAATCTAACGCATTCTCATTTCAGTCACCTGTCGCACCCACTGCACTCACACCTTACGCTGGCTGCAGCGAGGCTCTCCGCGAAGCCTTCTTACGGAGAAACATCCCATCGGAAGCTGTCGAACTAATGTTGGCATCGCTTTCCAGTAACACTAAGAAGCAATATAACGTAACTTATAAACTATGGTGGCAATTTTGTCTAGATAGAAATATTTCCAATTTTGAAAGTACAGTAGCGACAGTTATATCGTTTTTAACAAATGAGTTTAACAAAGGGGCTTCATATGGTACTTTAAACTCGCACAGGTCTGCCTTGTCTTTAATCTTAGGAAATAATATCGGGTCGGATGAATGCATAAAACGACTCCTAAAGGGAGCATTCAAATTGAAACCCAGTAATCCTAAATACAATAATTATTCTTGGGACCCACAATTAGTTTTGAACCATATCTCAAGCTGGTTTCCTAATATAAACATTAATTTGGAGCAGTTGACTAAAAAAATAGTAATTTTACTTGCGCTGTGTACAGCACAGCGGGTCCAAACTTTATCCCTTATCAATCTTAATAATATTTATTTCTCAGACAGTGGAGCTAAGATTTTCATAACAGACTTGATAAAAACTTCGGCTCCGGGTAGAGATCAACCCCTTCTTATACTTCCATACTTTAAAGAAAATATAAGTATTTGTCCCGCTACTGCACTTTCTGATTATATCAATGTCACAAAACATTTGAGGAATGAGGAGGACAATAGATTAATACTAACTTTTAAAAAACCTAATAAACCCGCCACAACTCAAACAATCAGTCTTTGGATCAAAAACGTGTTATCGGAAAGTGGTGTCAACATTTCAATATTTAGTTCACATAGCACAAGACACGCTTCAACATCTACTGCTTGTGCTAGTGGTGTATGCGTTGATAATATACGTAAAACTGCTGGCTGGACTAAACATTCCGAAACCTTTGCAAGGTTCTATAAACTTAATGTAGTTAATGAAAACGAATTTGCAGAATCAATTTTGCAAGAATAATGTTTGATTATATTTTTGTTAATATACAAAATAAAACTAATAATATCTATATATGTTTTATTCTAAACTTGCACCCAAAATGATTCTTACAAAACTTTTATCTCTTAACATCTACATAGTGAATAATATCTGAAGAATGAAGCGATGAAATATAATATATGATCAAACGAACTTCAGAGTGAAGTTCGATCATTATTATATGAATCGCTTCATTCGAAGATATTAACACCCACCACACCCTAACCCAAAGTTTTGTAAGATTACAGACTCTAAAAATAACGAATATCGTACAAAGCGAGCAAATACTTGTCAGGTCGTAATACCCACAATTAAAAAAAAATAAAATCTAAAGGCGTGCGTAGTTGCTAGCATTGAAAAAGGGAACTACATAGTAAATAATATCTTCGAATGAAACGATTCATATAATAATGATCAAACTTCACTCTGAAGTTCGTTTGATCATATATTAGTAAATTTCGCATTCAAATCATTCAAAATTATTGTAAAATACTCGATGAAATTCGAAAATTTAGTTAAAAACATACTTTGTATAGAACGAATTGTAAAAACGCGTTCACTCGACCTAAGTAAGTATCTAATATGATATCAATAAACTAATCTGAATTATTACTGACTCTACAATTCCTATTTTCATTAAGTATTCCAATTATCTTAATATTAGATACCCAATCTCGATTAAACGCGTTTCTATCTGTGCTTTTCCGTAAATCGTTGTTTCATTTTCGAATGTCACTTTTAAAGTAACAAAACACGGCTGACCTACCGTGTTTCGAACAAAATGCATGAAAACTTTCATTAGTAGATAGTTAAGTCTTGTATTTTAAAAGCATGCAATAATTTGTATTTCATTCAAAAACATAATTCGTTTATCGAAACGTTTTTTGCTTAAAACGGTTTCACAATGCATTTTTCTAATTATTATTTTCATTTCAATAATTAGTTAGTTAGAAATCACTTGTAAGTGATAAGACCGCCTTTTGTACATTGTTCCTATGCGCTGTTTTCTTCTCTGTAATTTTATTTGGTGTGCAATAAAGAATTTATTATTATTATTATTATTAGTTACCTAGCCAAATTATTACAAACAATATTTTCGCTCCAACTCCAAGGTATCGTATTACGAGTAGGTACGAGTTAATTGTGTCTTTATGAAGTATAGTAATAAAAAAAACAAAATAAATCTCGTGTAGAGCCATTTAAATCTCGATAATTATTTCTATTAATATTACCTATAGGTACAAACTTTTAAAACTGTCAATTAATGTCAATTGCGCGGCAAATTTGTATTTTTTTTTTCTCTTTGAAAATTTCATCATCTGTTGTTTTACAGTATTTTTCTATGAAAATATGTGCAGTTTACAATAAAAACTACGTATATCGAAACAATACAGCTTTGTCTGAATATTAAAATATTATGTTCTCAGTTCAATTACATTATTACTATTTTCGTACATTTCGATATCAGTTGAAAATATTGTATCATATAAAATTTTTGGTTAATGCAGCTGGTATAACAAGGTAATGCGCTTTCATGTTTTAACTACATAATTAGTTCAATATTAATTTAGCCGTAAAATACGTTATTTTGTTATTAATTTGAATAATATTATTGTAAGGAATCTAATTCAGTGTTAGATTTTCAAAATTAGATTAAGGATAATTTGTAATAATTGAAATAAATATTTTTGGATGTACATACTGGTATTTTTATTTTATTCCCCTGTGCTCATATTATGTCATGAAACCTTTCAGTAGATACATGGACGAAATCGCAGCCAGCGCCCAGCAGCAATTAGCTATAACATACCTATAGGTATTAGGTAAGGTAATAAATAATAGCTCTATAGTTAATACGCACCTTGATACTTACCGTAGAGTTGTTTGATGTTGAATCCGTAATAAATAAAATTAACACAATACATAATTGAATGTTACTTTTGATACACAATACACACTACTTACTCAGAGGGAAATAAACGCTACCTACTATTTTTATTTGAACATAGGCTAGAATTTACTTTTTCACAAACACGTATATTTTTAAAAGCATAATATTATAGTTTATTAAATACTACATAATATTATATACAGTTTCATGAGCATAAAGGAACAACTCTTTTAGTGTCATTGGTTCAAGTGACGACATGAGACAGTTTGGCATTAATGCCGTGTTGCTATTGGTCTATTAATTGAATACTGCACGGAAACAACACACACTATTCCTTATTATTTTTAAATCGTTTTTTTCAATAAATCTGCAACAACAAATCTTTATATTTTTAAAAAAAGGTATTTATCAGTTAACTTGGGATACTAATATATTTCTATGGAAATTAACTATTTTTTGCAATAGATATTAAAAATACAGTTAACACATTAAGTGCATTTAATGATATTATACTCTTTGTTTATATAAATACAGAACGATAATTGAATCATCTAAAAAAAGCCAACAAAAAATGTTAAACTTATATTTTCTTCTTATAATTGGGTAAGTTTTTAAAAAATAACTCGTTTTTAATCTTTTTTCAAAAAAATTATCTAACTACAATAATCAAGACAATAATACTATAGTCTATAATAGTCGCATAAAAAAAAAGTATTTATAACCAGTCTTGACAATTTATGAGCGTTTTAGCCACTGTGCTTTGGTAATTTGCCTTTTTTATGGGAAAAAAATCCGCAATATCGATACTTCTTTGGTCCTGCATTTTCGTAAACATTTTATGGATACTCTGGTACCACATATTTTGAAAAAATTGGGCTATTGTCACGTAGAGTCTCTTCAAAGTGCGTGCCACAAGTCGTATTTGCATCCAAGGCACCTTCAAATCTGTGCTTAATTTTTTCATAAAATCTTTGCGGCTCATTGTATTTTATTTATTTATTTTTTTGAAGTGAAACTTCTTTATCGGGGGTGGACAAAAATTTTGTGAGACATTTTTTGCGTTACGCCGCGCGCGTTACATTTTTTGCGTTACGCCGTGCGCGTTACATTTTTTGCGTTACGCCGCGCACGTTACATTTTTGCGTTACGCCGTACTCGTGACATTTTTTTTCTTATCCCTACCACGCGTGATTCGACGTATACTTTTTATAATATGTATAGATATACACTAACACGTGGGTGGAATTATGTATAAATTTTTTCTAATACTTGAATGTTATTGTGGTACATATTTATTTTTCTAATTCTAAAATTTTTACAGTTATTCTCAGTTTTTGATTGAATGTTTTAATACACCAACACGTGGGCGTGATCATGTTATTTATTTTTCATCTCTGTCTTAATATGTATATATTATGTACTATGTGCGTCATTAATTTCTGACTGTTTCGAGATTTGGTGCAAAATAAAACAGTGTGTAAATAAAATTAAACAATTGAGTAAAAGTATAATTTCATAGATAACACGTTGAGAAGTTCCCTGTATAAATATATATACATATCTTGTATAAATATATACATACATAATATTATGCCTATAGATCTTTACTCAATTGTTTTATTTTATTGATTTTTTACAAATTTTATTTACACACTATTTTATTTTGCACCAAATTTCGAAACAGTAAGAAATTAATGACGCACATATTATATTATATACGTTTTAATATAGAATATTTTTTATTTTACAACCTTTACAACTTGATCATTAGGAATTTATTACCTCTATTGTTCGAACAAAAATAAGTTACCGACTTTAAGAACGTGCCGACAATGTAAGTACACAATTGTTTCTTAGAAAACATTTTAGGAGTATACGATAATAAATCTATGACTCACGTAAACACGTGTTTGCTTGATTGGTGTCAGGTGTTCAATTATAATTTTATGAATTCAAAATTTATAAGAATAAACCTCAAACTCTCTGTCCAATCAAAATCCGCCTAAGTCGAAATCCTTTATAAGCTGAAAACGGCAGTGGCCGGCGTAAATATTCAAATAGGTAGCGAGGAGCGAAGCGACGAGCATCTTAGGTTAACTTTTGAACTACCGCACGAGCCGAGCGAGCGAAGCGAGCGAGTTGCAGCAGCGGCCGGTGTAAATATTTAAATAGGTAGCGAGGAGCGAAGCGACGAGCATCTTAGGTTAACTTTTGAACTACCGCACGCGCCAAGCGAGCGAAGCGAGCGAGTCGCGGCAGTGGCCGGCGTAAATATTCAAATAGGTAGCGAGGAGCGAAGCGACGAGCATCTTAGGTTAACTTTTGAACTACCGCACGAGCCGAGCGAGCGAAGCGAGCGAGTTGCAGCAGCAGCCGGTGTAAATATGTAAATAGGTAGCGAGGAGCGAAGCGACGAGCATCTTAGGTTAACTTTTGAACTACCGCACGAGCCGAGCGAGCGAAGCGAGCGAGTTGCAGCAGCGGCCGGTGTAAATATTTAAGTAGGTAGCGACGATCGTGTGACTAACGTATTTCTTTAATATTGTATATAGTAAATTATTTTTTGAAAAATAAGGACATAAAGAAGTTTCACTTCTTACGTGTGTACTCTAGTACACGCACACATTTTTTTTATTTTTTATTGTGTGATAGGGAAGCGCTTGACCACGATCTCGCCTAATGGTAAGCTGAGATGTGGCCTATGATGGAGCGCGCTTCCCTAGAAGGAAGCATTAGCATTTATCTACATTATTTTGATATTATATGATATAGAAATTGTTAAAATTCTATATCATGCCGTAAAATATCGCCACTGACCACCTATAACTTTTCCTGTATTAACTGAACATACAGGAATATGGTTTTCGGGCTTCTCTTATCTCTTTATAGTGCTTGTATCCTCAATGTATACCACCATGACATTGTGGCGTTGCCACTTTTATTATCTATATTTTAATATCTGTGGCGTTCCGAAACGGAACGCACTTGATCGAATTTTAAATTGATTCGACGATAGTGAAAATGATTCACTAGGACAATAGTTAATACGCAAAACGCAATACGCAGTTGATACGTATTTAATACCAATACTCAATGATTGTCTCCTGCTAACCTGTACAGACTAGACTCATTGTGGTGACTGGTGAAACATTGTATAGCATTAACAACATAGTACTGTATTATTGAAAGATCGATTAAAGGTTTATTTTACAATCTACGACTTTCATTATACATGGGTAACAAAACCCCATAACATATTCGGTTTTACTCCGGACAACATCTTCAGCCACCCAATCCCTTTGCTTGAAGTCCAAATCCAGCGGAGGACAATAATCGTCATTTACTAAAATTGAAGGTTTTTCGTCCTAGTATAAAAGTTGTCTGGATCCCATTTTATACTCAATCTATAGTATAATACTATAGATATCATGTGAAACGTGACTTGGAAAAAAATCATTCAAATAAATCACAAAATAAAAATTTGAAACAATTTTAAAAGTTACGAAAAGCCCAATTATACGTCAAAATGACGCACAACATCCTCTTTACAACCAAATGGCGGAATTTACATAGATGAGCCAACTATGTACTGCTAGGTCTCGACGGCTAATGAGTTGGTTCTGGATTTTGCAGCGATTCGATGGTAAATATAGAAGAGTTCATACGTCAAATTTACGTAGATTGGACTTCTAGGGTTAAATGCATAAATACCTAAATGATGTTTTGTTTTTATTATCTAATAACGATAAAAAAACCCGTTGATTTCATTCGTTTTTCAAGCTACGTGCATAGTTTTTCCACTTAAAAGCCTCAATTGAGTCATAAAGTACACAAATTTCAAGCATAATAAGTCACATCATTTCTATAAAACCAAAACTGGCAATAATATAAGTCGTGTTGTGCGATTATGAACATAGTGCATAAGGGCATAAGTCGTTATATAGCTAACTTAATTGTCTTACCATTTAACAATACCTCAGTCATGAACCACAGATCCTCGCACTCCGATTCCCAATTTTGAATGCGATACGATGGAGTGTCGCGTGATATTGCAAAAAGTATTGTTATCGAGGGTACTTATAAAATTACTTAAAATTAATTAAGTTTAGGTAAGTTGATATTCAACTAATAATCCATCGTACTATTATCTCGAATAGCCTCCTGGATAAGCAGGTAATTATTAAATAATTAAATAAACAATTATATACCAATAAAATAACCATTGTGACCTATTTATTTACAATTATGTATATGTAATGAAGTAACATTTAATAAACTACTTATATGCTTTTAAAATTCCGTAAAATTATCATACTTATATAAACTTCGGAGATCATAATTATATCTCTGGACTACTGGGTTTTTCTACTGCATTTAATTCTACTGATTCTTTGTCAATAGTATCAGATTTCGGGGCATCACACCCTCTTCGATCTGCCGATATAATTTCCTTCATTTTTTTCTCTAACTCCTGATAAAACTCTTCTGGGTCATCGTCATCTTTTCTTTTAGGTACCACTTCAATATTTAGCTCTGGTAAAGATTCACTCGAGTCAGTACTGCTGCGTCGCTCTCGCGATTCTGATGAGGGAGATAACCCTGAAAGTAAATGAACAATGATTTAGTTATTATACCTTTTCTTTATTTTTCCGATCGCATTGGAATCACTACATAGTATAAAACAAAGTCGCTTTCTCTGTCCCTATGTCCCTTTGTACGCTTAAATCTTTGAAACTACGCAACGGATTTTGATGCGGTTTTTTTAATAGATAGAGTGATTCAAGAGGAAGGTGTATATGTATAATAATTAAATTAAATAGTGGAGAAGTACTGTTATTTTTGAGGTTTCTAATGTGATGCCGTAAATAATTACATTTTTTCCTCTTACCTACATTGCAAACGCAGGCTAAACCCTACGAGTTTTATCAAAATAATGTACTAAGTATTGAAAAGGTCTACAGAAAAGTCCGTGATGGTATATATTATGTCTATCTCTTATGGATAACCCACAATAACTTTCTTTTGTCATTTACTTTAAAAATTGCGGGACGTAGCGTTTGCGGCGGTACCGGCCGGCCGCCATTGCACCCGTGCGAAGCCGGGGCGGGTAGCTAGTTTATATATAAAGAATAGTTTATGAGCAAACATAAACTACAAGTATCTTTTGCACATGATATCCCTCATAGAAGTGGACTTCATCACAGGGCCGTAGCTAGTCGAATTTGAGGTAGGGCAGCGGTTCATCATCATTATCTCCAGCAAAATTAGCCATAAGAGGTTAAAAAATACTAATAGCAGTACAGGCTTCTATTTTGATAAAATAAATATTGTCTCAACTTACTTGGTTCCTCCTCAAAATATTCTTCATTACTTAAGCGCGACATATTTAATTAATAGAGTTTTGTTTGATTTAACAATTAAATGAGATTATCGTGTTTAAAAAAATACTCTTGAAGAGGGTAGACGTGAATTAAAAGAATTCTAATTACGATGATCTGGGATCAGGAGTTGCCATTTGAAAAAAAAAGAAGAAGAAGAAGAATTACGATGATAGTCATGCCTAAACTGTGAACACGAAATGAAATGAGATAACTAAATAAACATTTAATTAAGTGTACAAATTGTATTTATCCATATAAAAATTCGCCAGTGTGATTCGTTTTTCGTTCAAGCAGTCACAAAATTCATCGATTTACCTATACTTTATATAATTATCTGTGTTCAGAGTATTCGGCCTGATTACCGGCTGTATGCCTATTTACCTAATATGTAGTATAAAAAATTGTCCCTGGAGTAGCATAAATGGCGAAAAATCGCCTACGTTGGCAACACTGATTAAAAACAAAAATTAGCATCAAACTTGTGTTTAGCTATCGGTTTAAATGTGTGGGTTTGGCGACAGTGGTTTTCATATTAATAATTATGACACTATAGCACTTCTATTTGTTTTAATTGCTCCGAGGTTTTTACTGTTCTGTGCCCGAGACCAGTGTTGCCAGCAAGACTAACATAAAATTTGCTAAATGGCTGTTAAAATTTTGCCAAAATTTTGCTTAAGGATTTATAATTGTCCGTATTTAAGCAAAAAGGAACCACCCAGCAAAAACGCACTTCTGAGATATCAAAGGATTTACAAAAACATTTGCAGCTCTGTCAGATGAAGTAAAATTAAAATTTATTTTATTTAAATTCATTGATAAATTACTTATTTAAGTATGTGTATATAAATTTGCTCTGAATATTCTTAAACTTTCTAGATAATTAAGAAAATGTGCATGTGGTTCCTTTTAACATTTATCAATTGATAGGTTTTCTCTTATACAAAAAGGAACCACATCCCAGGGATTTAATGATATAAATGAAACTATGTATTTATAATATCGTAATTAAAGCTTTAATTAATAAAATATATAAAATAATACTTATATAGGACGTTTATTCGACGTTATCATCAAATTGGATTTCGAAATCCACCATGTCTAGTCCTTCTATGTGGTCTTCTATTGCATCATCACTAATGAGACCGTTATAAAAACTGTGCATCTTGTGGAATGAGATGTAATATGGACTGAATATCGCTAGAAGGTGAAGAAAGCTTCTCCAGAGTTATCTTCTTCGTTATCTTCTGTAATAAAAAGAAAAAAGCTTTAAATCCAAACAATAAAGCCGCGTGGCTTTTATACGTAGGTAGGTATATGGCGACAGCAAAATATTATTAGTTCTTATAAAGCCGTGTCCCTACTAGACGACTAAGTATGTTGTATGTACATGCGCCATGTACAAAAAACTGGTTAAGTGCGAGTCGGACTCGCGCAACGAAGAGTTCCGTACCATTATACCGAGTTTTAAAATCAAACAAATAATTATATGCGCTGAATGATGTGGCTGAATGTACTGTACTGAATCTGAATCTAAACGTATTTTACCAAAATAGTAGGAAGGTACCTAGATCATCGACAGTTATTTTTAAAACAGGGTTTAGACTTTAGTAGTTTCATCTCACAATGACAGATGAATCGTAACAAAATGACTCTTAATTCGACTCGCCTTCGTGAACAACGACATTGTCGTTAAAATACGTAAATCCACAGAGGATTCCTCTTGTACTTACTTAATGAACTATCTTCTTAAAATCACACCACAATCGGGAATGAATCAAAAGTGGATAAAGCGTACCTGCATCTCAGATTCAATAAGTACTTAAATGCATTTAATAAAACTACTTACCCGTTGTATCTTCATTATTATCTTCGGTGTTCGTCTCCAATGCTTTTCTTACCCATTGTTTGCTTATTTATTTATTACTTAACATTTTCACATTTAATTTTAAAGGTAATTAACTAAAACAATAGAACTTACTTCGCGGAGGAAAAAAACACCGTCACGTATTCGAACTACTTCGCTGAATATCACCTATATTGACAGATGTTCGACGTTTTACTTAAAAAATTGGAGTTTTGCACTTTGAGCTATTTAAGTAATGAAATACGTTGTTTAAAGATGAGAAGCATTGTAACAAGTCAAGGCATTTGGTTCCATATAGCGATGATGGGTTTCAGAATGTTTTACAATATTTATTTATGCATAATAGAACCGAATGCTTGTGGTTTTATTTTGCAATAAAAAATTACAATTAAATTATGTATTTATTTTACGCATAACCATACCACAGAAACCTGGTTCCATTTTGTGTATTAAAAATAATTGTTATTAATAGAAATATGTGTAATGTATAATGGTACCAAGTAGGTGTGGATCTGTTTTGTATAAAATGACATGATAGTTATATCGTTTATTTGTTTGAACAAAGCAGTCCCGTGGTGCTGTGGTTCGGTTTTGCTTAATATGGTATTAGTCGTTGTTGCTGGTGGTTCCTTTCTGCTTTTAGTATACCTTGTTTCCAACGTAAAAATCATGTGGTTCTTGTTTGTATAAGAATTTAGACCACTTTTGGATGAGTATTCTTCAATAAAAGCAAAAAACGAAATTTGTCGAGTGGTTCCATTTTGCATAAATACGGACAATTAAGCTAAATATTTTGCTAAAAATTTTTAATGTCAAATAAAACGACATTTTACTTAAAATTTTATATATCCAACACATTTATTTACACATAATATGTAAATAATGACATCATAAATAATAACATCTCTTATTCGAGTGTGTTATTATCAAATAAAATATTAATATCTTGGTCTTCATCCGCAGCCGATAATGTTGACGTAGACGTGGAAGCCTCATTGCCAAGACTATATATTTCCTTGGTGCCTATAGAGCGCAGTACATTATCCGGAACTGTGTAAGAGTAGCAGCATTTTCCTGCCCTCTTTAGGTCGAATCTTATGTATAAAATGGCATTTAAAGTTTTTACCGACAAACGGTTGCGAAGCTTAGTTTTGACGACATTCATTTGGCTAAAAACACGTTCTATTTCCGCGTTGGAATGTGGTAGTGATAATAATGATATTGCCAGCTGTGATAAATCTGCAAAAGGGTTATTACCAGCTGCGTCTTTATAATCCATTACTTCATTCCAGAATTCCAAGGTGGAAGTTGTGCATGTCCATGAAATGTCGACTAAATTTACGTATGCAAGGTAGCAAAACTGTAGTTGGTTTCATATGGTTTAACTTTTATTATATTATAATATTTTATATGCTAAAAAATAAGCTATATGCTAGACAACAAATAAAAATGCTAAACAATGTAAAAATATGCTAAATTTAGCATAAATTATGCCAAATTGGCAACACTGCCCGAGACGTTACTCTAGAAATCGAAATCTGACATCAGTAATCGAATGCAGTGAATAAAAATCATCATAATAATAAATGCGTTGTGTTTTTTTATTATACTTGCCCTTTTTTTGCTCCTTAAATTTACGAAAGAAAGTATACTACTTTAAAAGGGATTCGCTTGATGAATTTTAAAATTGACATGTGTATCAAGTTCGAGCGACACATGTTTCTAGTCAGTATCGATTAATTCACTATAATCGATGTTTCACTTTCTAAGCAGGTTACCTCTCTTCGAAGATAAATTTGATAGACGTCAAAATTCAAATCAATGTTGCGTACCTACAAGTTGCGACTTGCGTATTTTGGCTGTTTGGGCGTTTGGCATGGTTTTAACAGTTGACTGTTGAAGATTATGAAAACAAAGAAAATAATAAGGTTGATGGTTCATAATAATTTCATATCGCCGATCTTCTCATTACAGAAAGTGCATATATTGCTATTAATTATGTTCAGTCTTGCAAGGTGTGAAGTGATTTATTGGTTTATTGTGGCCAAATCTTAATCTGTTGATTGTGATGATAAACTCACGACTAGTTACATCCAGCTCATCATACCAAGGTCTTCTCTGTAAATCTTCTTGAATATTTCCATACCATTTTCCTTTAAATTTCTGATCCTACTTCCAGAATTCTAACCACGTACTATTTAACGAGACATTTACATCGGAATACTCTACTCTACTACTACTACTCTTACTACTACTACTACTCTTTCAAATAAACTCACCCGCAATTTTTTACTTTTTGTCAAGGTGTACAAGTTTATAATATTATTCTAAAACGTTAGAAGTGAATTGTAAATCCTTTGAAATAAATGTATCTAAATCTAATTTACTTTTTGGTTCTTATTTGATTAACTTTTCATCTGGGATTGTTAATATATTATATAATATAAAAATTTGTGTGATTTATTGGTAGGTATACTATCTGCACACCTCACTCTTTCAAATAAAGAAATAAGTAATTACTTATGTATTCAAATTCACATTGGCGTCCATATATTCTGTGCCTCCAGTGAATAAGGGATTCTAATTCAACCAACTACTACTAGCTACTCCGTATGTCTTTTGGGTAGACGGAGGCAAATAGGATTTTTATTCCAACTTTATCATTTGATATTTTGAAAATGTACGTTCGTGTACGGTACATTTTCATACCGTCAGAGTCATTTTGCAGATTATAGTGGTGCAGCACTGAACACTGTCTATTAGGTGGCTGGTGCTGCTGACCGGGCCTTCAGTTCCGCTTTCCAGAATACCTTCACCCTTCTAGGTGCTACTACTACTGAAATAGCGGTACTCTATCGCGTCGTTCAGGTCTCTAACTGACAGGATTTCTCATATTATCGTAACAACCTCGCTCGTTCTAACGAGAACAAATTATCGCCAAGGAATTCTGCTGCAGGATAATGGCAAGAGAGATTTTAAGCTTAACTATGCATTATTATGTTCAGGAATATGGTGGATTTTGAATACTATCGTCGTCTGAAAGTATCTCCTTTCGATTAACTTCATTAAGGATGCAGATCTGATCCCATCTTTGTTCCGTAGGAATGCTACGACAGTCTAAACGTTACACTGTACAAAGAAAATTGCCCTAAATATAGTCGGTTGTTCCAACATCCGTAATATGGCTAGCCTGCCTTGCTAGCCCTTGATTGTAACTGCTACCAATGGAGGCATTGCTCTTGTGTTGTCCACAGTTGTGCGAGTGCAAAAATGAAGAACTGAGCTCGTGGGGAGCTATGTCGAATGAATCTGTGTTAAGATTATGACAGTATAGGACAGTTAGCTGTGGATGCGAAGACAGGGCATTACTTTATTCATCCGTAAACACGCGAGGCAGCCACGGACAGCGATATAGCAAGAACTAAACTAGCAAAGTTTAGTTCGCTTACCAGACTTTGTCATGTTTTAAATGCAGTATATCCTCTGTATAGCATTGCATTTATGACTATTGATAAACTTAATTCACCCGTAAACACGAGAAGCAGGCACGGATAGCGATATAGCAAGAACTAAACCAGCAAAGTTTAGTTCGCTTACCAGACTTATATTTTAAAAGCCGTATAGTCTGTACATTTCATTTATTGCCCCCCCCCCCCCCCCCCTAAAAGCAAAGAAATGAGAAGTCATTTGGCAGAGCTTTCTCGTAAAGGGTAGGGGTTCCAAGTTTAAAGCAGATACGAATCTAACGCATTCTCATTTCAGTCACCTGTCGCGCCCACAGCACTCACACCTTACGCTGGCTGCAGCGAGGCTCTCCGCGAAGCCTTCTTACGGAGAAACATCCCATCGGAAGCTGTCGAACTAATGTTGGCATCGCTTTCCAGTAACACTAAGAAGCAATATAACGTAACTTATAAACTATGGTGGCAATTTTGTCTAGATAGAAATATTTCCAATTTTGAAAGTACAGTAGCGACAGTTATATCGTTTTTAACAAATGAGTTTAACAAAGGGGCTTCATATGGTACTTTAAACTCGCACAGGTCTGCCTTGTCTTTAATCTTAGGAAATAATATCGGGTCGGATGAATGCATAAAACGACTCCTAAAGGGAGCATTCAAATTGAAACCCAGTAATCCTAAATACAATTATTCTTGGGACCCACAATTAGTTTTGAACCATATCTCAAGCTGGTTTCCTAATATAAACATTAATTTGGAGCAGTTGACTAAAAAATTAGTAATTTTACTTGCGCTGTGTACAGCACAGCGGTTCCAAACTTTATCCCTTATCAATCTTAATAATATTTATTTCTCAGACAGTGGAGCTAAGATTTTCATAACAGACTTGATAAAAACTTCGGCTCCGGGTAGAGATCAACCCCTTCTTATACTTCCATACTTTAAAGAAAATATAAGTATTTGTCCCGCTACTGCACTTTCTGATTATATCAATGTCACAAAACATTTGAGGAATGAGGAGGACAATAGATTAATACTAACTTTTAAAAAACCTAATAAACCCGCCACAACTCAAACAATCAGTCGTTGGATCAAAAACGTGTTATCGGAAAGTGGTGTCAACATTTCAATATTTAGTTCACATAGCACAAGACACGCTTCAACATCTACTGCTTGTGCTAGTGTTGTATGCGTTGATAATATACGTAAAACTGCTGGCTGGACTAAACATTCCGAAACCTTTGCAAGGTTCTATAAACTTAATGTAGTTAATGAAAACGAATTTGCAGAATCAATTTTGCAAGAATAATGTTTGATTATATTTTTGTTAATATACAAAATAAAACTAATAATATCTATATATGTTTTATTCTAAACTTGCACCCAAAATGATTCTTACAAAACTTTTATCTCTTAACATCTACATAGTAAATAATATCTGAAGAATGAAGCGATGAAATATAATATATGATCAAACGAACTTCAGAGTGAAGTTCGATCATTATTATATGAATCGCTTCATTCGAAGATATTAACACCCACCACACCCTAACCCAAAGTTTTGTAAGATTACAGACTCTAAAAATAACGAATATCGTACAAAGCGAGCAAATACTTGTCAGGTCGTAATACCCACAATTAAAAAAAAATAAAATCTAAAGGCGTGCGTAGTTGCTAGCATTGAAAAAGGGAACTACATAGTAAATAATATCTTCGAATGAAACGATTCATATAATAATGATCAAACTTCACTCTGAAGTTCGTTTGATCATACATTAGTACATTTCGCATTCAAATCATTCAAAATTATTGTAAAATACACGATGAAATTCGAAAATTTAGTTAAAAACATACTTTGTATAGAACGAATTGTAAAAACGCGTTCACTCGACCTAAGTAAGTATCTAATATGATATCAATAAACTAATCTGAATTATTACTGACTCTACAATTCCTATTTTCATTAAGTATTCCAATTATCTTAATATTAGATACCCAATCTCGATTAAACGCGTTTCTATCTGTGCTTTTCCGTAAATCGTTGTTTCATTTTCGAATGTCACTTTTAAAGTAACAAAACACGGCTGACCTACCGTGTTTCGAACAAAATGCATGAAAACTTTCATTAGTAGATAGTTAAGTCTTGTATTTTAAAAGCATGCAATAATTTGTATTTCATTCAAAAACATAATTCGTTTATCGAAACGTTTTTTGCTTAAAACGGTTTCACAATGCATTTTTCTAATTATTATTTTCATTTCAATAATTAGTTACCTAGCCAAATTATTACAAACAATATTTTCGCTCCAACTCCAAGGTATCGTATTACGAGTAGGTACGAGTTAATTGTGTCTTTATGAAGTATAGTAATAAAAAAAACAAAATAAATCTCGTGTAGAGCCATTTAAATCTCGATAATTATTTCTATTAATATTACCAACAAACTTTTAGAACTGTCAATGAATGTCAATTGCGCGGCAAATTTGTATTTTTTTTTCTTTTGCACGCCTCATAAGCGAAGCGTTGAGGTGGGTACTACTGTCACTTCGCGAAAAACATCTGATTTTTCAAACTTAAAATGTCTTTATGTATCATACATTGCACTTGTAAGATAATACATACACACAAATATTAAGAAAAAACACTATTTTTAACGTTCATGATATTTTTGATGTCATTTTTGTTATTTAAACTAGTTAAAAAACAGTTTAAAAAAGTTCTGTCTTGGACGTCCGTGTGTCTGTATGTGCGGATCCTTTTTCTTGTTAACACGATAGCGACCGAAATACTTTACTAATCGAGTCTTTTTTTTTCTCTTACGCTTGAGTATGCTCAGGAATAGAACCCTTTCATTTTTCAGGGTCTGATTCGATGTGGTTTAATTGTTATTAAATAAACAAAAATAATAATTAATAAATATTTATTAAAAAAAAATTATGAGGCGTGCACTTTTGGATTTTCCAAATTATTTGAAAATTTCATCATCTGTTGTTTTACAGTATTTTTCTATGAAAATATTATGTGCAGTTTACAATAAAAACTACGTATATCGAAACAATACAGCTTTGTCTGAATATTAAAATATTATGTTCTCAGTTCAATTACATTATTACTATTTTCGTACATTTCGATATCAGTTGAAAATATTGTATCATATAAAATTTTTGGTATAACAAGGTAATGCGCTTTCGTGTTTTAACTACATAATTAGTTCAATATTAATTTAGCCGTAAAATACGTTATTTTGTTATTAATTTGAATAATATTATTGTAAGGAATCTAATTCAGTGTTAGATTTTCAAAATTAGATTAAGGATAATTTGTAATAATTGAAATAAATATTTTTGGATGTACATACTGGTATTTTTATTTTATTCCCCTGTGCTCATATTATGTCATGAAACCTTTCAGTAGATACATGGACGAAATCGCAGCCAGCGCCCAGCAGCAATTAGCTATAACATACCTATAGGTATTAGGTAAGGTAATAAATAATAGCTCTATAGTTAATACGCACCTTGATACTTACCGTAGAGTTGTTTGATGTTGAATCCGTAATAAATAAAATTAACACAATACATAATTGAATGTTACTTTTGATACACAATACACACTACTTACTCAGAGGGAAATAAACGCTACCTACTATTTTTATTTGAACATAGGCTAGAATTTACTTTTTCACAAACACGTATATTTTTAAAAGCATAATATTATAGTTTATTAAATACTACATAATATTATATACAGTTTCATGAGCATAAAGGAACAACTCTTTTAGTGTCATTGGTTCAAGGGACGACCTGAGACAGTTTGGCATTAATGCCGTGTTGCTATTGGTCTATTAACCCAGATAAGCCTACTGTCCTATACAGTACGACGACGATGACGATGCGACTATTATAGACTATAGTATTATTGTCTTGATTATTGTAGTTAGATAATTTTTTTGAAAAAAGATTAAAAACGAGTTATTTTTTAAAAACTTACCCAATTATAAGAAGAAAATATAAGTTTAACATTTTTTGTTGGCTTTTTTTAGATGATTCAATTATCGTTCTGTATTTATATAAACAAAGAGTATAATATCATTAAATGCACTTAATGTGTTAACTGTATTTTTAATATCTATTGCAAAAAATAGTTAATTTCCATAGAAATATATTAGTATCCCAAGTTAACTGATAAATACCTTTTTTTAAAAATATAAAGATTTTTTGTTGCAGATTTATTGAAAAAAACGATTTAAAAATAATAAGGAATAGTGTGTGTTGTTTCCGTGCAGTATTCAATTAATAGACCAATAGCAACACGGCATTAATGCAAAACTGTCTCATGTCGTCACTTGAACCAATGACACTAAAAGAGTTGTTCCTTTATGCTCATGAAACTGTATATAATATTATGTAGTATTTAATAAATATTCATTCAATCCTTCGTCTATTTGTAGGCAGTGAGATATCTGGGATGTTGTATGGCAGAAGGTGTTTCAGCAGTTTCTGTGCTATTTAGCAGTTCTTGGAAGTACTAATTCCATCTTTTAATAATATCGTTCTTACTATTTAGTAGCTCACCATCTTTACTTTTACAAGCTGAGGTTCTAGGTTTGAAATCTTTCCTACCTCTATTAGTTTGGCTGTAAAAGTTTCTCGAGTCCTTCGTTGAGAAACTTTTAGCAATCTCTTCAAGTAAGTTGACATCAACACATTTCTTCTTCTTTCTCTTGTGTAGTTATTTTTTTTCCTTCGTCGCGCTTTATGCTCTCTCTCGTCTGCAAGTGTAGGTCTGCTGTAACGATAGGTATGCTTCATTCTTTTCGTTAGTAACCTTTTGGCATTCGGCCACTTGTTTCTGCATCGTATCTCATTACCTAGATTTTCACTCGCAGCTGTTAGTAGAATTTTACTTAGTACTTTCCAGGATCTTACTTGCGTTTTGTTCGCTATTTATCTATCTGCTCTGAGCCAAAATTTTTAGATAAACTTTCACTTTAAGAGGTGCGAAATAAATCTATACTACATAGTATAAAACAAAGTCGCTTTTTCTGTTCCTATGTCCCTTTGTATGCTTAAATCTTTAAAACTACGGAACGGATTTTGATGCGGTTTTTTTTGTTTAGTTTTTTTGTTTTAGTGTATAATTTATTAAATTTGAAACAAAGTAGGCGAAGCCGCGGGCGGTAAGCTAGTAATATTATAAAGAGGAAAGGTTTGTATGTATGTATGGTTTTCACGCATAAACTACTGAACCGATTTTGATGAAATTTGGCACAGATAATCTTTATACATTGAAAAAGAACATAGACTACCTTTTATTGCGAAATATGTACCACGGGCGGAGCCGGGGCGGACCGCTAGTTCCTAACTAAAACTGCACTTTTGTATTACTTTTTTTAATTAATTATACTGAAGTATAATTTTTTGTTGATTAATAATACCAATATTAGAGTTGATTGCCCATAGGTATTAAGTAAATACAGTAGCACCTCGTTAAGTCGAACCTCGATAAGTCAAAAACCTCCAAATCTCGAAAAAATGTTCTGTTCCCTTCCCTTCAAACCCGAAAACCTCCGTTACTTGAAATCTTGACCCTCTGTTAGTCAAAATTATCACCGAGTCCCTCCAAGCCATTATGGTACATATTTTCACTCTATAAGTCGAAAAATTAAATTTGACCTCTGTATCTCGAACATAGCAACGTTTTATTTTACAACCTTTATAACTTGATCATTTGGAATTTATTACCTTTATTGTTTGAACAAAAATAAGTTACCGTTTTTAACAACTTGCCGACAGTGCAAGTACACTATTGTTTCTTAGAAAACATTTTTTATTTTATTTTTATTTTTTATTTTAAAATTATTTGAAATAATGTTGATTTGTAATAAACAAGAACAAGTTTGTCACCTCTGCAAGTTGAATTTTAATTTATTTTACCTCTTTGACTCAAAATTTATAAGAATAAACCTCAAACTCTGTATGTCGAATCAAAATCCGCCTAAGTCGAAATCCTCCATAAGTTGAAAACTCTATAACTCGAATTTTTTGGGTTCTCCCTTGATTTTCGACTTATAGAGGTGCTACTGTAGTAAAAATGAGTCTTGAAACAAACAATAAATATAATTTCTTAGTTAACATTTGGTTTCATTAGACTACTTCCCATTAATATTTTAATACAGTAGCACCTCTATAAGTCGAAAATCAAGGGAGAACCCAAAAAATTCGAGTTATAGAGTTTTCAACTTATGGAGGATTTCGACTTAGGCGGATTTTGATTCGACATACAGAGTTTGAGGTTTATTCTTATAAATTTTGAGTCAAAGAGGTAAAATAAATTAAAATTCAACTTGCAGAGGTGACAAACTTGTTCTTGTTTATTACAAATCAACATTATTTCAAATAATTTTAAAATAAAAAATAAAAATAAAATAAAAAATGTTTTCTAAGAAACAATAGTGTACTTGCACTGTCGGCAAGTTGTTAAAAACGGTAACTTATTTTTGTTCGAACAATCTAATACATATTATAAAGGCGAAAGTTTGTAAGGATGTATGGATGTATAGATGTATGGATGTATGGATGTATGGATGTTTGTTACTCTTTCACGTAAAAACTACTGAACCGATTACAATGAAATTTAGCACACATATAGAGGGTAACTTGGATTAACACATAGGATAGTTTTTATCCCGGAAATCCCACGGGAGCGGGAACTGTGCGGGTTTTCCTTTGCAAACGCGGGCGAAGCCGCGGGCGGAAATCTAGTAAAGGTAATAAATTCCAAATGATCAAGTTATAAAGGTTGTAAAATAAAACGTTGCTATGTTCGAGATACAGAGGTCAAATTTAATTTTTCGACTTATAGAGTGAAAATATGTACCATAATGGCTTGGAGGGACTCGGTGATAATTTTGACTAACAGAGGGTCAAGATTTCAAGTAACGGAGGTTTTCGGGTTTGAAGGGAAGGGAACAGAACATTTTTTCGAGATTTGGAGGTTTTTGACTTATCGAGGTTCGACTTAACGAGGTGCTACTGTACTAAGTTGACATAATTCAGGTTACGTCCAAATGCATGCATAGAACAAAAATAATTTGGAAAATCCAAAAGTGCACGCCTCATAATTTTTTTTTAATAAATATTTATTAATTATTATTTTTGTTTATTTAATAACAATTAAACCACATCGAATCAGACCCTGAAAAATGAAAGGGTTCTATTCCTGAGCATACTCAAGCGTAAGAGAAAAAAAAAGACTCGATTAGTAAAGTATTTCGGTCGCTATCGTGTTAACAAGAAAAAGGATCCGCACATACAGACACACGGACGTCCAAGACAGAACTTTTTTAAACTGTTTTTTAACTAGTTTAAATAACAAAAATGACATCAAAAATATCATGAACGTTAAAAATAGTGTTTTTTCTTAATATGTGTGTGTATGTATTATCTTACAAGTGCAATGTATGATACATAAAGACATTTTAAGTTTGAAAAATCAGATGTTTTTCGCGAAGTGACAGTAGTACCCACCTCAACGCTTCGCTTATGAGGCGTGCAATACTAAAGTGACTCATTCCCAAACTAGTCAAAGATAATTTACAAGCTTTCAGTACTAAAGTGACGCAATATCTAATGGTAATTTTTAAAAAAAGATAAAAAATATTTAAATTTAATTTAATTTATTTTTTATGGATTGTATGGGTGGACAATATCAGTGGCAACGCCACAATGTCATGGTAGTATACATTGAGGATACAAGCACTATAAAGAGATAAGAGAAGCCCGAAAACCATATTCCTGTATGTTCAGTTAATACAGGAAAAGTTATAGGTGGTCAGTGGCGATATTTTACGGCATGATATAGAATTTTAACAATTTCTATATCATATAATATCACTAGCGACCCGCCCCGGCTTCGCACGGGTGCAATGCTGATACTAAATACACTACAGAAAAACTGTGAACGTTGTATATAAAAACATAGCGGCCCGGCCGGCCGGTACCTACCGCCGCAAATGCTACGTCCCGCAATTTTTAAATCTGTAATATCTTCGAAAATATTCACTTAAATCATACGGTGTAAAGGGCCATATAGATCTATATTAAATGAACAATGTATTCAAGGTTTTTAATTGGTTAAGGATTAATGCTGTATTGGTGAAAATCGCTTCGAAAATTAGCTATTATTTGTCGTAAAAAGTAAATGACAAAAAAATGTTATTGTGGGTTATCCATAAGAGATAGACATATACCATCGCGGACTTTTCTGTAGACCTTTTCAATGTGTATAATACTTAGTACATTATTTTGATAAAACTCGTAGGGTTCAGCCTGCGTTTGCAATATAAGCGGAACAAATGTAATTTTTTACGACATCCCATTAGAAACCTCAAAAATAACAGTACTTATCCACTATTTAATGGATGTTATTATACATATAAACCTTCCTCTTGAATCACTCTATCTATTAAAAAAAACCGCATCAAAATCCGTTGCGTAGTTTCAAAGATTTAAGCGTACAAAGGGACATAGGGACATAGGGACATAGGGACAGGGAAAGCGACTTTGTTTTATACTATGTAGTGAAGATAATGTAGATAAATGCTAATGCTTCCTTCTAGGGAAGCGCGCTCCATCATAGGCCACATCTCAGCTTACCATTAGGCGAGATCGTGGTCAAGCGCTTCCCTATCACACAATAAAAAATAAAAAAAATAAATAAATAAAATACAATGAGCCGCAAAGATTTTATGAAAAAATTAAGCACAGATTTGAAGGTGCCTTGGATGCAAATACGACTTGTGGCACGCACTTTGAAGAGACTCTACGTGACAATAGCCCAATTTTTTCAAAATATGTGGTACCAGAGTATCCATAAAATGTTTACGAAAATGCAGGACCAAAGAAGTATCGATATTGCGGATTTTTTTCCCATAAAAAAGGCAAATTACCAAAGCACAGTGGCTAAAACGCTCATAAATTGTCAAGACTGGTTATAAATACTTTTTTTTTATGCGACTATTACAGACTATAGTATTATTGTCTTGATTATTGTAGTTAGATAATTTTTTTGAAAAAAGATTAAAAACGAGTTATTTTTTAAAAACTTACCCAATTATAAGAAGAAAATATAAGTTTAACATTTTTTGTTGGCTTTTTTTAGATGATTCAATTATCGTTCTGTATTTATATAAACAAAGAGTATAATATCATTAAATGCACTTAATGTGTTAACTGTATTTTTAATATCTATTGCAAAAAATAGTTAATTTCCATAGAAATATATTAGTATCCCAAGTTAACTGATAAATACCTTTTGCACGCCTCATAAGCGAAGCGTTGAGGTGGGTACTACTGTCACTTCGCGCAAAACATCTGGTTTTTCAAACTTAAAATGTCTTTATGTATCATACATTGCACTTGTAAGATAATACATACACACACATATTAAGAAAAAACACTATTTTTAACGTTCATGATATTTTTGATGTCATTTTTGTTATTTAAACTAGTTAAAAAACAGTTTAAAAAAGTTCTGTCTTGGACGTCCGTGTGTCTGTATGTGCGGATCCTTTTTCTTGTTAACACGATAGCGACCGAAATACTTTACTAATCGAGTCTTTTTTTTCTCTTACGCTTGAGTATGCTCAGGAATAGAACCCTTTCATTTTTCAGGGTCTGATTCGATGTGGTTTAATTGTTATTAAATAAACAAAAATAATAATTAATAAATATTTATTAAAAAAAAATTATGAGGCGTGCACTTTTGGATTTTCCAAATTATTTTTAAAAATATAAAGATTTTTTGTTGCAGATTTATTGAAAAAAACGATTTAAAAATAATAAGGAATAGTGTGTGTTGTTTCCGTGCAGTATTCAATTAATAGACCAATAGCAACACGGCATTAATGCCAAACTGTCTCATGTCGTCACTTGAACCAATGACACTAAAAGAGTTGTTCCTTTATGCTCATGAAACTGTATATAATATTATGTAGTATTTAATAAACTATAATATTATTCTTTTAAAAATATACGTGTTTGTGAAAAAGTAAATTCTAGCCTATGTTCAAATAAAAATAGTAGGTAGCGTTTATTTCCCTCTGAGTAAGTAGTGTGTATTGTGTATCAAAAGTAACATTCAATTATGTATTGTGTTAATTTTATTTATTACGGATTCAACATCAAACAACTCTACGGTAAGTATCAAGGTGCGTATTAACTATAGAGCTATTATTTATTACCTTACCTAATACCTATAGGTATGTTATAGCTAATTGCTGCTGGGCGCTGGCTGCGATTTCGTCCATGTATCTACTGAAAGGTTTCATGGCATAATATGAGCACAGGGGAATAAAATAAAAATACCAGTATGTACATCCAAAAATATTTATTTCAATTATTACAAATTATCCTTAATCTAATTTTGAAAATCTAACACTGAATTAGATTCCTTACAATAATATTATTATTCAAATTAATAACAAAATAACGTATTTTACGGCTAAATTAATATTGAACTAATTATGTAGTTTTACCAGCTGCATTAACCAAAAATTTTATATGATACAATATTTTCAACTGATATCGAAATGTACGAAAATAGTAATAATGTAATTGAACTGAGAACATAATATTTTAATATTCAGACAAAGCTGTATTGTTTCGATATACGTAGTTTTTATTGTAAACTGCACATATTTTCATAGAAAAATACTGTAAAACAACAGATGATGAAATTTTCAAAAAGAAAAAAAAAATACAAATTTGCCGCGCAATTGACATTAATTGACAGTTTTAAAAGTTTGTACCTATAGGTAATATTAATAGAAATAATTATCGAGATTTAAATGGCTCTACACGAGATTTATTTTGTTTTTTTTATTACTATACTTCATAAAGACACAATTAACTCGTACCTACTCGTAATACGATACCTTGGAGTTGGAGCGAAAATATTGTTTGTAATAATTTGGCTAGGTAACTAATTATTGAAATGAAAATAATAATTAGAAAAATGCATTGTGAAACCGTTTTAAGCAAAAAACGTTTCGATAAACGAATTATGTTTTTGAATGAAATACAAATTATTGCATGCTTTTAAAATACAAGACTTAACTATCTACTAATGAAAGTTTTCATGCATTTTGTTCGAAACACGGTAGGTCAGCCGTGTTTTGTTACTTTAAAAGTGACATTCGAAAATGAAACAACGATTTACGGAAAAGCACAGATAGAAACGCGTTTAATCGAGATTGGGTATCTAATATTAAGATAATTGGAATACTTAATGAAAATAGGAATTGTAGAGTCAGTAATAATTCAGATTAGTTTATTGATATCATATTAGATACTTACTTAGGTCGAGTGAACGCGTTTTTACAATTCGTTCTATACAAAGTATGTTTTTAACTAAATTTTCGAATTTCATCGTGTATTTTACAATAATTTTGAATGATTTGAATGCGAAATGTACTAATATATGATCAAACGAACTTCAGAGTGAAGTTTGATCATTATTATATGAATCGTTTCATTCGAAGATATTATTTACTATGTAGTTCCCTTTTTCAATGCTAGCAACTACGCACGCCTTTAGATTTTATTTTTTTTTAATTGTGGGTATTACGACCTGACAAGTATTTGCTCGCTTTGTACGATATTCGTTATTTTTAGAGTCTGTAATCTTACAAAACTTTGGGTTAGGGTGTGGTGGGTGTTAATATCTTCGAATGAAGCGATTCATATAATAATGATCGAACTTCACTCTGAAGTTCGTTTGATCATATATTATATTTCATCGCTTCATTCTTCAGATATTATTCACTATGTAGATGTTAAGAGATAAAAGTTTTGTAAGAATCATTTTGGGTGCAAGTTTAGAATAAAACATATATAGATATTATTAGTTTTATTGAAGTGAAACTTCTTTATCGGGGGTGGACAAAAATTTTGTGAGACATTTTTTGCGTTACGCCGCGCGCGTTACATTTTTTGCGTTACGCCGCGCGCGTTACATTTTTGCGTTACGCCGTACTCGTGACATTTTTTTTCTTATCCCTACCACGCGTGATTCGACGTATACTTTCTCCAGCGGAGTAGGGATATCGTATCGTTTTAACGTACGTCCTACCACTTTACTTGACCGTTTTTCTATTGCACTCGTATTTATTTCCAACGCTCTATGGTGACGTGATAATATTATATTAAAGTGATCAGCACAATCAAAGTGTTTATTTTAATTATTCTAATTCCAGTGAATTTAAAAAAAAAGTAAGTAATTACATATCTTTTTCTAATACTTAGGTGTAATTATGGTATTTATTTTTCTAAGTTATTTAAAATTAACCTCACTTTTTGATTGTATTTTTCAATTTTTTTGAATTTTATTATAATATGTATAGATAATATGTATAGATACACTAGCACGTGGGTGGAATTATGTATAAATTTTTTCTAATACTTGAATGTTATTGTGGTACATATTTATTTTTCTAATTCTAAAATATTTACAGTTATTCTCAGTTTATGATTGAATTTTTTAATAATACATACATAATATGCCTATAGGCATATTATGTATAATACATACATAATATGCCTATAGATCTTTACTCAATTGTTTTATTTTATTGATTTTTTACAAATTTTATTTACACACTATTTTATTTTGCACCAAATTTCGAAACAGTCAGAAATTAATGACGCACATATTATATACTTATACGTTTTAATATAGAATATTTTTTATTTTACAACCTTTACAAATTGATCATTAGGAATTTATTACCTCTATTGTTCGAACAAAAATAAGTTACCGACTTTAAGAACGTGCCGACAATGTAAGTACACTATTGTTTCTTAGAAAACATTTTAGGAGTATACGATAATAAATCTATGACTCACGTAAACACGTGTTTGCTTGATTGGTGTCAGGTGTTCAATTATAATTTTATGAATTCAAAATTTATAAGAATAAACCTCAAACTCTCTGTCCAATCAAAATCCGCCTAAGTCGAAATCCTTTATAAGCTGAAAACGGCAGTGGCCGGCGTAAATATTCAAATAAGTAGCGAGGAGCGAAGCGACGAGCATCTTAGGTTAACTTTTGAACTACCGCACGAGCCGAGCGAGCGAAGCGAGCGAGTTGCAGCAGCGGCCGGTGTAAATATTTAAATAGGTAGCGAGGAGCGAAGCGACGAGCATCTTAGGTTAACTTTTGAACTACCGCACGAGCCAAGCGAGCGAAGCGAGCGAGTTGCAGCAGCGGCCGGTGTAAATATTTAAATAGGTAGCGAGGAGCGAAGCGACGAGCATCTTAGGTTAACTTTTGAACTACCGCACGAGCCAAGCGAGCGAAGCGAGCGAGTCGCGGCAGTGGCCGGCGTAAATATTCAAATAGGTAGCGAGGAGCGAAGCGACGAGCATCTTAGGTTAACTTTTGAACTACCGCACGAGCCGAGCGAGCGAAGCGAGCGAGTTGTAGCAGCAGCCGGTGTAAATATGTAAATAGGTAGCGAGGAGCGAAGCGACGAGCATCTTAGGTTAACTTTTGAACTACCGCACGAGCCGAGCGAGCGAAGCGAGCGAGTTGCAGCAGCAGCCGGTGTAAATATGTAAATAGGTAGCGAGGAGCGAAGCGACGAGCATCTTAGGTTAACTTTTGAACTACCGCACGAGCCGAGCGAGCGAAGCGAGCGAGTTGCAGCAGCGGCCGGTGTAAATATTTAAGTAGGTAGCGACGAGCGTGTGACTAACGTATTTCTTTAATATTGTATAGGTATAGTAAATTATTTTTTGAAAAATAAGGACATAAAGAAGTTTCACTTCTTACGTGTGTACTCTAGTACACGCACACATTTTTTTTTTGTATATTAACAAAAATATAATCAAACATTATTCTTGCAAAATTGATTCTGCAAATTCGTTTTCATTAACTACATTAAGTTTATAGAACCTTGCAAAGGTTTCGGAATGTTTAGTCCAGCCAGCAGTTTTACGTATATTATCAACGCATACACCACTAGCACAAGCAGTAGATGTTGAAGCGTGTCTTGTGCTATGTGAACTAAATATTGAAATGTTAGTGAGGCCTATGTCCAGCAGTGGACAAGTGTAGGCTGACAATGATGATGATGAATGTCGTTTTCTTATTATATTATTTATTATTAGTTTCTTATTATATTATTTATTATTAGTTTTCTTATTTATTATTCTTAGTAAGTACCTACTTCAATATGTTTTAAGAAATTTGACTGAATAATATTTAGCACTTCCAAATATCTTATTTTTATAGACTCCGTAATATTCATTTAGTGAAACTAATTTATATACTAATAATCTTGTACCTAATTATTACCTATTATAAGTGAAAAGTTTTTTTTAAATCACCTAAATCTTTAAAACACCATTTCATAATCATTTAGATCTTTAGTCTTATTTCTTAAATGTTGAAAATAAATGATATTTCAGTTAGCTCTCCTATTTCAATACCTAACGACGCAAATATATTATGTGAATTGTGAGCATTTATTCCAGGCACATAATTGATAATATTTTGAAGTTTGATTTCAATTTTCAAATTTCAACTATCAAGTAAAAAAATATATAGGTAGATATTAGTATTACGTAATACGTATATGAGCGTATATGTATGTAGGTATATAGAATTAGTTTTAACCCCAAAATCCAGAGGGCGCATTGTCGCCTGTCAAAGTCAAATAGGTTTGCCTTCATATGCTTCAAGAGGGCTCTCTATGCCCTATTGTGCCTATTATACATTATACTCTTTGGTAATATTTGTTCTGATTTGTTCTGTGACTGTGACGAGCGAACATCAGTGCGCAAAAATGTCGTGAGTACTTGAATTTTATTACTTCTTCCTTTGTGTGTTATATCTTATAATTTTCTTTATAAAATTCTCTTTACAATGATATATACGTATCGTAGTATTTCATTAGCCAAAGTTCTTATTTTTAACAAATAATCTAGGTCGACTACTGCGCGTTCCAAACATGGCGGTTTTCGTTGTTGTTTACGAATTGTTGAAACTATATTTTTATACTAGCTAAAAAAACCCGGCTTCGCCCGGGAGTTGATATGAGATGACGTGGTAGAGTCGAAATAAAAAAATAAACTATGACGTAAAAAGTAAAAAAAAAATTTATTGAAAACGTTTTCTCATTATTTACAATACTTGTTTATAAACAACATTTTTCATTTTATTGTCCGGAGTATATATACATAAATTTTTCGGATTTCCTACTCTTGAAGCAAGCTACATATAGCTGACCGTGAGAGAAGCAGGATTCTTTGAGGTTAATGCCACAATATTTTAAAGATTGTCCTTGCGCTTTGTTAATTGTAAAACTAAAGGTTAATTTTATTGGAAACTACAGTCTTTTAAATTGAAATGGCAATTCCGAAGAGATCAGTGGTATTCTAGGTATAAATACTGTCTGTCCTTTGGTCTTTCCAGAAATAAGTTCAGCTTCAATGATATTATTCGATAGCTGTTTTACGATCATTCTAGTTCCATTACATAATTTTGGGGAGTTGAGATTTCTGAGTAGTATGATTGGAGTTCCAATTTTCAGACGAAGGCAGTGTAATGGCATTCCTGGTACTTGTAAAGAGTTTAGAAATTCAGTGAGGAAGTTGACACTTTCTTCAATAGATACCATCGTGTCGATCGATTTATATATTTTCTCTTCATCAGGTATTTTCTTCAGAATATTAAAATTGATATCGTCAACAATATTATTTTTAGTGGCCAAAATTGCTCTTTGAAATAACCACTCTGCATTAGTATAGTTCTGAATAATATTTGGATAAATTTTGTCGATTCGTCTTCAGTAGTGGCTATATTACAGAAATCACTGTTAAGTTCAATGAGGCCGGTCGTTTGGTCAGTAGGATATGTACCTTCGCCGATTTGTAAAAGTATTTTAGCAAATTGTGCTGTTGTTTCATCTCTTGATAATTCAACTCTCATGTTTTTTGTTAATTGCAGTATTTGGACTTGTAGCCAGAGATGTGATTTTTTCAAGCATGCATTGATATCGTCTTCTGATGTTGTCTTGGGAATAACTGGAAGTGTTTGTCGAAAATCTCCTGAGAGTATGAGTAGAGCTCCTCCCATTATTTCAGAGTTTTTTCGCAATTCTTGTAATGTTCTGTCCATGGCTTCTATAAATTTTTTATGGGCCATGGTGCATTCATCCCAGATGAAAATTTTAGCTTGGTTTAGAATTTACCACGTCCAGATTTTCCTGAAATTTTACATACCGGGAATTGTTGTTCGGCTATATTCAATGGTAGTTGTAAGGCAGAATGGGCAGATCGTCCTCCTTCCATAAGTGTGGCTGCAATGCCAGATGATGCTAGTGCCAGTGCGATGAGTTTTTTAGCACGTATTTCCGCCAGTATTAGATTTATGAGAAACGTTTTACCGGTGCCTCCTGGTGCGTCCAAGTAAATAATTCCACCAATATCGTTATTTATCCGGCTCATTATAACGTCGTAAACTTTTTTTTTATTGTCATTGAGAGTTGTGAGCATTGTATTCAAGTAGTTGATTGATGTTGTAACTTTTTTCCTTCATAATTTCGTAGTTTAGCACACTAAAAGCATTTCTTTGTGGTGCTGGCATTCCAAGTTCTACTTAGGCTTGATTATTTATTGCTAAACATTTATCTTCTAAGCGAATGAGTGTTTCATTGAAGATCTCGTCATTGAATTCTATAGTCAGTTCAGGATTAGCTTGTCGGACTTGGTACAATATATCATCACTCATACTCCTTTTGAAAGAGTCCCATAGCTGTTTTGGGTTTGATGGGTTACATGTTGTTAATATTATAGGGAAATTTCACGAAAAAAACCCACAAATAACTTATTTCTATTTCGTTTCAAAATCGAGAGTTAATTAAACACACTATTAAAAATACTCACACGTGATACTTCTAAATAAAGGCTCACAGATAACTTCTCTTATTTTCGTTTTGAAATCGCTCGTTTCGCTGTTCAAATTAAACTAACTCTGGTGAGCGACACCGGGCTCTTATATATTCAGAGAGCTAGGCTCTAGAATATTCGAGAAAATTTGAAAATATTTTCTCTCTCACACCTTCTAGAGTATTCTGGTCACTATCGTCCGCCATAATAAAAGGTTCTATAGCGGTAGCATTTGTACTAAAAGCGCGAAATTTTAAAACCTAAATTTTTTAAGGTTTTGAGAACTAATTTGGATAACTAAAATTATGTCGCTTTAACTCCAAAATATAAGTTAGCTAATGACGTACAAATACACAAAATTTAATAACTTTATTATAGCATCAAATTAAATTTAAGACTTTATTGAAATTTGCTCGCAACGCTTTTGGAAATGCAACCCAAACAATCGTTGTCCTGAATGAAGTTCAAATATTCGATAACAGATGGCGCCACTATGTAGGGTTGGAAAGTTCCTTATATCTTTAGAAACACGCCCTTAGATTAAAACGGGAACTTTCTAGCTTCTGTAGCGGTAGCGTATGTAGTAAAGGCGCGAAATTTAAAAACCTAAATTTTTTAATATTTTGAGAATTAATTTGGATAACTAAAATTATGTCGCTTTAACTCCAAAATATACGTTAAATAATGACGTATAAATACACAAAATTTAAATTTAAGATTTTATTGAAATTGGAATTTTAAATTTCGCGCCACTACTACACATGCTGCAATGGCTCACAACTATGGAGACTACACACTATGTCTATTGGAGTGTAATATAGTCTCCGAAGTTCAAATATTCGATAACAGATGGCGCCACTGCACTTAATTTCCAAGTTGAAGGGTCGGAAAGTCCCTTATATCTTTAAAAACATGCCCTTTAGATTAAAACGGGAACTTTCTTGTTCGAGGGGGGATAAAGGGCTATCACACCACATAAGTCCCTTTATCGTGTCGGGACTCCTTTTTAAGTTTTATCGGCACGCACATTTTATCGACTTAGTTTTATTATATATATAGATTTTGATACGTTATTTACGTACTAGAAACTATCTAGATTAAGTAATTACTAATATAAACCTATTACATTCATAGATTTACGCAGATTCAACATTTTAAAATATTTGAAATAAAATCTCGACCGGATGACGTAACAATGGCCAAGAACGTAACGTATTAAACTTTTTTTGCAGGTTGTGCAGATTTGCTTTCGGTGTCGATTTATTATTTAATTGCTATTTTGTTTTAACCTTTTTTTTAATGGTTTTGGTTTATAATTTGCATTTGGTTGGCATATACAGGCACTGCATTAAATCCACAACAGCATGTTTAACTTTGTCACGCACGTGTTACATAAATGCGAAAGTAACTCTGTCTGTCTGTCTGTTACTCAATCACGCCTAAACTACTGAAACAATTTTCATGAAATTTGGTAGGTATGGTAAGTACCTATTTTCGTTGTTTTATTTCAAGTGAACACGGCCATACAATTTTGTCACGAGCCGCCTATGATTGTAGGTACTTTTGTTAGGCTCCTTCGTCGTCGGCTCGTATTGTCACGCGCTATGATTTGCGCGCGGATTTTCTTGTGTTGTGAATTTATTTTTGTATTATTATTATTTTTTATTTTTTTTTATTTTATTGATTCAAATTAAAATATTTCACTAGTATGCATTTGAGACTATATTGTATTATGTATTATTTATCGTAGGTATAGTTATTCTTATAACGCAGTTATATTTTCGGTGGGAAAACAACAATTTGACCCGTGATTTTTCTGAAATATCACCACGTTGCAAATCACATCAATCATACACACGTATGACGAAAGTATAGTGGCTAACATTGACTCATCAGTTCATCACTGAAACCAGTGATAAATCAGTATATCATATTTTATTGTGTTTGAATATTTTTTAAACAACGATATATACAATATTATTATAAATCGGTAAACTACCAAAGTACTTCCGAATTTTCAGACAGACAAACAAGTAGTTTGTTTTATCAAAGTAGGTATCAGTAATTAGTATAGGTACTCTACTCCGTTCACGTCACGCGTCGCGTCGCCGCGGCCGCGGCCGAAATCAACAAGTCAAATGATTTTTGTTCTAATTGTATTTTGGTAGTAGTTTGTTTAGAATTTACATATTATCCATTGTATATTTTTTATTTTGTATTTGCTGTAAAATCAAAAAGTGAAAAACTTCATTAGGTATACTGTACGACACCTGAATCTGAATCGCGCAAACGAAATTTTTTCGTTTCACAGAACATATACAACTTTCCGACATACTTCATTGAGGCCGGTCTGCCAATCGAGTATGTTGAGAAACTTCACTTATTCGATGGAGGAAATCACCTTCCTTCCTCCACAGTTGCGTGACCCCGACGTGCATTGAACACGCAGTTTTCTTATACTAGTAGCAAAAATCAAAACCATATGTAATATGTTTACCTACCTTATTTTACTAAAAGTCGAGTGCGTCGAAATCGTAAATAATAATATGTTTTTCACCTTCCTGGTTATTTTCCCATAGTAAATAGTGTTTTAGGTTTGTTGTTGTAGGTAGGAATAATAATAATTATTATTCTTACTTGTTGGTTATGAAATGTATATTGAAATAATTTACTTTTACAAATCATTAGCGATATTAGTTTTGAGTGAAAATGCTTGGATCAGCATAATATTATATGGTACTTACTTCAAATACATGTTTTGATAAAAAAAACAATAGTGTAATAAAATAAAACTGCGTTTTATTGTAATCAATGTTGACAATTATTTTCCAAAATTATTGATCAATAAAATAGTTTACACCAACAAATATAACTTTTATTGAAGTGAAACTTCTTTATCGGGGGTGGACAAAAATTTTGTGAGATATTTTTTGCGTTACGCCGCGCGCGTTACATTTTTTGCGTTACGCCGCGCGCGTTACATTTTTGCGTTACGCCGTACTCGTGACATTTTTTTTCTTATCCCTACCACGCGTGATTCGACGTATACTTTCTCCAGCGGAGTAGGGATATCGTATCGTTTTAACGTACGTCCTACCACTTTACTTGACCGTTTTTCTATTGCACTCGTATTTATTTCCAACGCTCTATGGTGACGTGATAATATTATATTAAAGTGATCAGCACAATCAAAGTGTTTATTTTAATTATTCTAATTCCAGTGAATTTAAAAAAAAAGTAAGTAATTACATATCTTTTTCTAATACTTAGGTGTAATTATGGTATTTATTTTTCTAAGTTATTTAAAATTAACCTCACTTTTTGATTGTATTTTTCAATTTTTTCAATTTTATTATAATATGTATAGATAATATGTATAGATACACTAGCACGTGGGTGGAATTATGTATAAATTTTTTCTAATACTTGAATGTTATTGTGGTACATATTTATTTTTCTAATTCTAAAATATTTACAGTTATTCTCAGTTTATGATTGAATTTTTTAAAACACCAACACGTGGGCGTGATCATGTTATTTATTTTTCAAGTTATTTAAGCTTAACCTCTGTCTTAATATGTATATATTATGTACTATGTGCGTCATTAATTTCTGACTGTTTCGAGATTTGATGCAAAATAAAACAGTGTGTAAATAAAATTAAACAATTGAGTAAAAGTATAATTTCATAGATAACACGTTGAGAAGTTCCCTGTATAAATATATATACATATCTTGTATAAATACATACATAATATGCCTATAGATCTTTACTCAATTGTTTTATTTTATTGATTTTTTACAAATTTTATTTACACACTATTTTATTTTGCACCAAATTTCGAAACAGTCAGAAATTAATGACGCACATATTATATATATACGTTTTAATATAGAATATTTTATTTTATGCTTTTTTTACTATAATTAATTAGTTAATTTTCTTTCATTTGTTCATTTAATTTTACAAATTTTATTTACACACTATTTTATTTTGCACCAAATTTCGTAACAGTCACAAATTAATATTTTATGGTTTTTTTACTATAATTAATTAATTTTCTTTCATTTGTTCATTTAATTTTACAAATTTTATTTACACACTATTTTTTATTTTGCACCAAATCTCGAAACAGTTAGAAATTAATGACGCACATATTTTATATATGGTAGAACCCCGTTGAGTCGAACCTCGATAAGTCAAAAACCTCCAAATCTCGAAAAAATGTTTTGTTCCCTTCCCTTCAAACACCAAAACCTCCATTACTTGAAATCTCTACCCTCTGTTTGTCGAAATAATCACCGAGTCCCTCCAAGCCATTTTGGTAAATATTTTCACTCTATGACTCGAAAAATTAAATTTGAGCTCTGTATGTCGAACATAGCAACGTTTTATTGTACAACCTTTACAACTTAATCATTAGGAATTTATTACCTCTATTGTTCGAACAAAAATAAGTTACCGACTTTAAGAACGTGCCGACAATGAAAGTACACTATTGTTTCTTAGAAAACATCTATTGTTCGAACAAAAATAAGTTACCGACTTTAAGAACGTGCCGACAATGTAAGTACACTATTGTTTCTTAGAAAACATCTATTGTTCGAACAAAAATAAGTTACCGACTTTAAGAACGTGCCGACAATGAAAGTACACTATTGTTTCTTAGAAAACATTTTAGGAGTATACGATAATAAATCTATGACTCACGTAAACACTTGTTTGCTTGATTGGTGTCAGGTGTTCAATTATAATTTTATGAATTCAAAATTTATAAGAATAAACCTCAAACTCTCTGTCCAATCAAAATCCGCCTAAGTCGAAATCCTTTATAAGCTGAAAACGGCAGTGGCCGGCGTAAATATTCAAATAGGTAGCGAGGAGCGAAGCGACGAGCATCTTAGGTTAACTTTTGAACTACCGCACGAGCCGAGCGAGCGAAGCGAGCGAGTTGCAGCAGCGGCCGGTGTAAATATTTAAATAGGTAGCGAGGAGCGAAGCGACGAGCATCTTAGGTTAACTTTTGAACTACCGCACGAGCCAAGCGAGCGAAGCGAGCGAGTCGCGGCAGTGGCCGGCGTAAATATTCAAATAGGTAGCGAGGAGCGAAGCGACGAGCATCTTAGGTTAACTTTTGAACTACCGCACGAGCCGAGCGAGCGAAGCGAGCGAGTTGCAGCAGCGGCCGGTGTAAATATTTAAGTAGGTAGCGATGTGACTAACGTATTTCTTTAATATTGTATATAGTAATTATTTTTTGAAAAATAAGGACATAAAGAAGTTTCACTTCTTACGTGTGTACTCTAGTACACGCACACATTTTTTTTTTTTTATAACAATCGTTATAAACCGTAGCAGGTGGCGTTTTGAAGTTCTGTCTACTCATACAGAAAAATGGAAAACTTGTTTTTTTTTGTAAACAATTTACTTATTACTCATTATTGTTGTAACTTGGCAACTCGAAGCGTGGTCGTCCGTCGTGGGTACTTTTGTTCGGCGTCGCGTCCGCGTCGTCGTCGGCTTGTCTTGATTTCATTGACACGCGCTATGATTTGCGCGCGGAATTTCTTGTGTTGTGAATTTATTTTTGTATGCTATGCATTTTAATTGAATCAAATTGCAATATTTCTCTAGTATGCATTTGAGACTATATTGTAATAATTGATCGTGGGTAGGTATAGTAATTAATTATTCTAATAACGCAATTATATTTTCGGTGGGATTCAAAACAAAAAATTGGCCCGTGATTTTTATGAAATTTCACCACATTGCAAATGATATATTATACAATTACAATTACAATTATTATAAATCGGTAAACTATCAAAGTAATCACAAACTTGCAAAATATGCTTTTCCGAATTTTCAGACAGACACACAATTTTATTAGTTTGTTTTAGCAAAGTAGGTACCTATACCTATACGCTTACGTCGCGCGTCGCGTGCGTCGTCGAAAACGGTGCGCCCAGAAACAAACATACCTAATTACCTAATTCAGTTACAATCCTTTTTTTGTTCCGTAATTTATTGTTTAAATTTATTCTTATACGATTTTTTTTATTCGTCGGCCAGTTTCAAAATCAAAACCATAGTATTTTTACCTACTATATTTTACTAAAAGTCGAGTGCGTCGAAATCGTAAATATCTTTTTCACCTTCCTGGTTTTTTTTCCATAGTAAATAGTGTTTTAGATTTGTTGTTGTATGAATAATTATTCTTACTTATTGGTTATGAAATGTATATTGAAATAATTTACTTTTACAAATCATTAGTGATATTAGTTTTGAGTGAAAATGCTTGGATCAGCATAATATTATACCATAAAATATATGCTACTTCAAATACATGTTTTGATAAAAAAAACAATAGTGTAATCAGTAATGTAATAAAATAAAACTGCGTTTTATTGTAATCAATTTTGACATTATTTATTTCCCAAAATTACAATAAAATAGTTTACGCCAACAAATATAACTTTTATTTTTATAACAATCCTACTTCCTACTAATGCGAAAGTTTGTGAGGATGTGTATCATGTGTGTGTTTCACGCAAATACTACTGAACCGATAACAATGAAATTGAGCACACATATAGAACGTAACTTGGACACATTGAATAGGTTTTATCCCGGAAATCCCACGGGAACGGGAACTATGCGGGTTTTTTTTTTTTAAATGCGGGCGGTAAGCTAATCGTTCATAATATAAACCGTAGCAGGTGGCGTTTTGAAGTTTTGTCTACCCATACAGAAAAATGGAAAACTTGTTTTACATTCACGCCATCTAGACTTATCTTTATCATTTTTGTATACGTCTGTGTTTCACGATTCACGCCATCTAGAGTTAAATCTTTATCATTTTTGTATACGTCTGTGTGTGTAAACGACCCTGTATGCAATGACAGATGTTATAATGCATTTTTTTACCGAATTGGGTGGATTTTAAGGCAATGATATGACATATTTCAATAAAATATAATATTCAGTAACCGCCATGACTATTCCTACGACTTTAAGGTTTTCCAATTACGCAAAAACTCAAATAAACTAGAAATGTAGAATTCAGCGCCATCTAGCGGGACATTGGCTGGGAACAGATCGTAGCATCCACCTTAAAGACCTGTATTTTGAAAACTAAGCTTCTAAATGCAAAAATATTTCGTATACATACCGAGGATATATACAGGTGTAACATATCAAAATATAACCGAAATCTGAAACCTGACCCTGAAATCTGTGTCCGCTTCGCGTGAAATGCCCCATGTATATGATGATATTGAAAATTGTAATAAAAATCTGTTGCGTAGTTTTAAAGATCTAAGGCCTAAGCATACATAAGGATAAAAGATGGCAGGCAGTATTTATATTATACTATGTATTTAACAGATATAAAAAAACTAATATATGTAGTTAAAAAAAATACACTTAAACTCATAAAATTATTGAATTGTAACCGAACCTTGATATGTGTAGATACAAAGTTTGAATTAAATCTGTCAGTTTAGAGTGGGTCAAAATAGAGTCTAAAGGAGTCAGTTACATACAAACATACAGGTGAAGCTAATAAAACATCACTACATAGTATAAAACAAAGTCGCTTTCTCTGTCCCTATGTCCCTTTGTACTACGTGACCAAGCCAACTAGACCCTTTTCAAATGTGACGTCACCCGCCATAGCCTTCTCTATCTCCTGTAGACTACAGGAGATAGAGAAGGCTATGCACCCGCCCATGTCTCGGGTACAGATAGCAAAAAAAAAATATTAATAATATCACTGTTCGCTCTCCGCTATGAATAGTCTTATTTTTCCCTGTCTATGAATAACAACACAGTAAAAACTTAAACAAATAACAACAAAAAAATTAACAGTCAACAACAAGATTTAACGATTTACCGAACGCGGTACCTGAGGCGGTAAGCGGGCGGGGAGGCCGCATTCCACCCGAGCGTATTTTTGGCTTGGTCGAATAATATGCTTAAATCTTTAAAACTACGCAACGGATTTTGATGCGGTTTTTTTTAATAGATAGAGTAATTCAAGAGGAAGGTTTTAGTATATAATTTATTAGGTTTTAGACAATGCGGGCGCAGCCGCGGGCGGTAAGCTAGTACAATAATATTACCTTTACTGGAACGACAGGCTCCTTTTTAACTTTAACATCTTTTCCTTTAATAACTTTTCCCTTTTTCTTTGTATTTGACGTGTTTGTATCCTTTTTAATATAAACAGGTTCCGTTATACCGAGAATGCAATCGCCTGCATCTGGCTGAAAGTAAAAAAATCACTTAATTTAAATATATACCTACACTTATTTTGTAAGTTTTCATGACTATATGTTAATCTATACTTATATAATAAAGCTGAAGAGTTTGTTTGTTTTCTTTTGAATGTGCTAATCTCAGGAGCTACTGGTCCGATTTGAAAAATTATTTCGGTGTTAGATAGCCCATTTATCGAGGAAGGCTGTAGGCTATATATCATCACGCTAAGACCAATAGAAGCGGAGCACAGCGGGTGAAACTGCGGGGAACAGCTAGTTAGTAATAAATAGCATTATTCTAATTTCTTCTTATAAATGTTTAGGTTTTTGTGGTGGAGAGAAATTTTATAAATTATATTATTTTACAAGTACAACTTACCGCATCTCTAACCAGTGCTTGTGGAGGCAGCCCCAGCCGTAACCTTGTTCGTTTGTTTGTCCGTCTGCACATCTCTAGGAAATCATAGAAGTCCCAAATCTTATCGACGCACAACTCACAAATCCGGGGAGGCATTTTATCATCTTGAGATACCTGGAATATAAAATGAATAGAATAATGAGTAATATAAACAATTTCTCAATTTTCGAAATGTTTAAAGAATTTTTGAAGTCCTAGGACCTAGAGGTTGAAGAATGTATTTAAAAGCAAGTAACAATATAGGTGTTGTGTACTACTAAAGTAATAACAAAGTAATATTTTTGTATGATATCTAATGCATTAGCCTTGTATATTAACCTCTTTTCTGGCCTCATTCAAGTTTTATGATAATAACCTACTTTTAAAAAAAACAGTTAATGTTTCTTTCACAGGTTCAATAGCATACAATAAATAAACAAATAGACCTCTTATGTGAAAAATATTCTTTTTATTTCGTTTCTCATAAGAAATATAAGGTAATCGAATCGAATTGACGGATAAACATTTACGTTTTTAGTAACTCAAAACATAGCACAAACATACGTAGAATAAAGTAAAAAAAATGTGTGCGTGTACTAGAGTACACACGTAAGAAGTGAAACTTCTTTATGACCTTATTTTTCAAAAAATAATTTACTATCTACACTAATATTATAAAGAGGAAAACTTTGTTTGTTTGTTTGTTTGATTGATTGTAATGAATAGGCTCATAAACTACTGGACCGATTTTAAAAATTCTTTCACCATTCGAAAGCTACATTATCCACGAGTAATATAGGCTATATATTATCACGCTAAGACCACAGATTAGAGAATAGTTACTTCGTAACTAAGACCAACAGGAGCATAGCCACGCGGGTGAAACCGCGCGGCACAGCTTGTATACAATATTACAGAAATACGTTAGTCTAACACGCTCGTCGCTTCGCTCCTCGCTACCTATTTAAATACAGTCAAAACCGTTTATGGCGACATCGTTTATAACAACATACCGGTTAAATTGACCAAAATGAAAGGTCCTTGCTGAATGTTATATGACCGCCTTATCGAAAACATTGGTTTTTACGGCATTGTTTACTACGACATACCGCACTAAGCGACCACATTTGGTTAATATTTTTGGAGAATTATATCTGTAGAACGACCGGCTCAGCTGTATTGTAAACAATTTGAATAGGTAACTGTATCCACATCTGGCACAGTATAATAGTCAATGGCTATTATCGTAAAAGTAATCAAAGTTTAGGGTCTTTTGTAATTCTTAGAAACAAAGCACATGCATATTTTGATTGGACATAAAGAGTTTGAGGTTTATTCTTATAAATATTGAATTCACAAAATCATATATGAACACCAATCAAGCAAACACGTGTTAACGTGAGTCATAGATTTATTAATGTTTTAAAAAATTCAATCAAAAACTGAGGTTAACTTTAAATACAATTTTAGAAAAATAAATACCACAATTAAATTATAAATTATATATTATATTATAATTATATAAATAATTTATAAATATATATATAATATATAAATAATATAATTATATATATTATATTATATAAATTATTAAATTAAATAGATACCATAATTCCACCCACGTGTTAGTGTATTGAAAAATACAATCAAAAAGTGAGGTTAATCATAAATAACTTAGAAAAATAGATGTAATTACTTATTTAATTTTTATAAATTCACTGGAATTAGAATTAAAACAAACCCTTTGATTTTGCTGATCACTTTAATATAACATGTATATAGTCAAATTACTTATTTACTTTTTTATAAATTCACTGGAATTAGAATTAAAACAAACCCTTTGATTTTGCTGATCACTTTAATATAACATGTATATAGTCACGAGTACGGCGTAACGCAAAAATGTCACGCGCGCGGCGTAACGTAACGCAAAAATGTTACACAAAATTTTTGTCCACCCCCGATAAAGAAGTTTCACTTCAATTATAAATATTATATGAAACAAGTATTATAACATTACTCACCTCAATTTGAACGCATTCCCGTATTTTGTCTTTTAATTCCACGTCGTCTGTATTTATATTGACTAAATTTTGTATTTTATACCCCGCTCCGCCGCGCCGCCGCACAGGCGACATGATCGATATATTTCATAGATCGCTTCTTTCTCAGCACGTCTAGTTTTCACAAAACAATCCATTTTTTTCATTTAAACACTTATTTTTACGTTTATTCATTGGAAAATATCAGAAAAAACATTTTGGTTTCTCGCTTCCAACCTTTAAATTATTATACTCTTTGCTTCCAATTTAGGCACTGTTTGTCGCGTTGCGTTGGGGCCGTTGGGGTGCGAACTGCGAACTGCGACGCGGGCGCAGCCGGCCGCCCGCCGCAGAGGGAAAGGGGGTGGCGGGGTGAAGGATGAATTTCACAAAGCAAACAACTAATGACCTATTGAACCCCATAATTTGATGAGGCTAGTTTTACATACCTACTGTTTATATTTTGTGAGGTTCTAAAAACTAGCCTCATCAAATTATGGGGTTCAATAGGTCATTAGTTGTTTGCTTTGTGAAAATAATTATATTATTCAAATTAAAAAAGTTATATTTTGGAATAATGTTCTCTAAGGGAAAATAAAACAATTGAGTTTTCAGTCAACCTAAGAACTTAATACATCTTTGTAAATAAATTTCTGGACTGTCTGGAGAACTTGGCACACATTTAGATCTCATTTCTTTTTTTGGCAAATTAAGTCAACGATTGAACTCGGCTCCAATTTTTACATTTATGTTTTTGGTGGGATATCATTACTTTTTGTACAGAAAATTACTCTGCAAATTTGATTTACTTTATGAATATAATACTTACTTTTTATATACGATTTTTTTTTTATTTTTTCTTGCGGTTTCTCTGTATGGTTTGTTTAGTATTATTTTCTATATTATTTTCTTGTATGTTATGAATGTCAGCGCACATTGCCCCGTCATTATCTGCAATTTTTTAAACTCGTTTTCTGTTTAAAAGATTACATGATTTTCTAAACATCCAGCGTGAATTTGTACACACACTATTACCAAGATGCAAAGATCGTTGTAGAAGAATCGTCGCCTTACTCCATGACGTGACGGTATTGCCATGACGCGATCTTGAAATTTTACTCTAAACGCGCCTAAAGATGTTTCACTTTACGCAAATTAAATCATTTCGACCTTCGACGAAGCCTTCTTCCATTACACTGAAATTAAAACTAAACTAAACAATCATAAATAAAGAATAAATAAATATGAATATGTAAAATTATATATTATTTTTAACTGTATGAGCAATATTTTTATTACAATTTTCTTTTATTTTACGTTTAATAACAGTTTTGAATAAAGAAATCATGCAATCGAAGTAATCCGCCCTAGCGATACTAGCGCGAGTGAGTGTGATGTCAGAGGCGCATCGAATCTACAGATGTTTCGTGCTAAAATATGTAAACTTCAATAATCTATATCTCAGTCATTTATTGATGGATTTCAAAATTTTTTTCGGCCACTGATTAGTTTTGATCTATTTTTTAAGACTAGTAAGGTGAATATAATATTTTCTATTTCTATAAACTTTTCCATTTTTCCATACAAACAAAATTAATGTCATTGAAAAAAAAATTAAATACAGATAAATTCAGTATTTTCTGATTTTTTTCCTTTGTACACTCACTATTACCTAGTTGATTACAAAATTTGAACTTTCTAGGTCATCTGGAAGTGGGTTAGGTTTTGTATATATCTATAAGTCAGTCAGTCTTAAAAATTGCGATTTTTGGATATTAATATCTACGCAACTGATTAATCTGTATTTATGAAATTTAAGTTTCTTGTTTATCTTGAGGTTCTCTTGATATGTACCAAATTTGGTTTATTTAACTTAAATAGTTTTCGAGTTATAAGGGGGTGAAAGTGGCTCGAAATGGTTCGTGTAAATATACACATTACACACGGCTGCTGCTCGCCAGTTCTCTTCGCTTGAACTCGGCTTGACACGCTGCCGCGTGTCTAGATAACGAATACTTAATCTATAGAAATTATATGTTCTGTTTTAACAACACATACACATCCATCCTCACAAACTTTCGTATTTATAAAATTAGCAGGATTTCTAGCTTTCCGCTCGCGGCTTAGCCCACTTTATTTAAAACCTATTAAGGTATATACTAAAGCCTTCCTGGAGAACTACTCTATCTATTAAAAAACAGCATCAAAATCCGTTGCGTAATTTTAAAGATTTAAGCATACATAGGGACAGAGATAGCGACTTTGTTTATACGATGTAGTGATAATTTAATAATTTATTATTATAATAGCAGGAGGTAAGATATTTTACTTTTTACACGCTTTATATTAGCTTCACCTGTATGTTTGTTTGTTTGTAACCGACTTCTTTGGGCGCGATTTTGACCCACTTTAAACGGCCAGATTTCGTTCAAACTTTGTAGATTTATTGAGGACCGATGACAATACACTAATTTGATAAAATTTTCTATTTTTTAGTTCGGTTTTCTATAAAAAGCGTGTTTTTTAGTTTTTTTAAACTATTATTATTAATCATTATTTATCAGCACGTACCCTGTTACACAATTAGAGAATGTTACTAAGAAATAGTTCTACGATTCATTATTATCAGTCATTTTTGCACAAATTTTAATCCCTATGTCGGTTTGTACAAAGCCGGTTAAAACGCGAGTGATCTTTTTATTAACCGACTTCAAAAAAAAGGAGGAGGTTATCAATTCGGCCGGTATGTTTTTTTTTTTTTTTTTTTTTTTTTTATTGGGATAATCCAGTAAACTCTGTCGGTAGCGCACTGACGCAATATAAGTTATACATTTCGTAATATTAAATATTTTATTGCATTTGCACGTGCAACGATCACTAAAGAAATGAGTTAAACAATCCATACTAATATTATAAATGCGAAAGTAACTCTGTCTGTCTACAACATGTTTATGTATACAACATGTTTCAAAGAAAAAAGAATTGAAATTTATTATAATTTTGATGGAAAATTGAATATTATTAAATTTATGCATATATGTTTCACATGATTTTAAAAGAACAACTACAGAGTTTTTATCAGCATTTTTCTGTAGCAACTGATTTCTAAACTAATTATAAACTGAATTTAAAATATGCCTTCGTATGTGTTACATGTGGAATGGTCATTTTTAGAAATAAGTTTCTCTATTTTATTGTTTTATTGCACCTTTGTTCTTAGCAGTATGGCCGAATGTGCAATGGGCATTTTTAGATTTAAGTTTCTCTATTTTATTGTTTTATTGCACCTTTGTACTTAGCCGTAAGTATTTTTTGAGAGAAGGTTGTAAAATAAAGTGATTAAGATAAATTCCCAGATGTTTAGATATGATAGTTTAGAGAATAATTTGTATGCGTGGGAACGAAGACTGTTGCGGGGTGAGAAACCCAGGTAGAAAGTAAGATCTAATTGTATGGGACTCGAAGAGGCAGTCCCTACTTAACTTTACATTGATTTCGATGTTTGAGGAAGATATTCGTTTTCAATATGACTTGTATTGGTTAAATTAGAATTTCGTTTTATTGTATTTAATTTTAGAAGGACATTAAAATGAAGAAAAGTCCTCACTAATAATATACATAAATGGAAAAAATGGTTGTCGGTCCCTTAGGTACATTTTCACCGACTATGATGAAATTAGTAATGAAAATATGTAGTTGCAGTCACAGGTAATACTTCTAACTTCTTACAATTACTTTATTCCAAAATCAACCACTGTATGATTAATATAGAGAAGATTTTATTGCTCTTGGTTATGTAGAGCACGATTTATGACGATTCAAAAGTGCTTCTAGAAGAGTTCTAAATAAATATGTAGTTGAGTTTGAGTTTTACGAACTTAGATTACAAAATAAAAGACAGATGGAGCGTTGCCGAACTAAACCGAATAATTTATCGTCATTTCCATAAAGCTATGTGTGCTGTCATTTCGCCGCTGCACTGTACGTACACGGTGCTTCTGTGTGGGTGTTATGTTACCAGATACTGAAAATTTTCCCAAAATTTTTACCGACTACGGAAGAAAGAGGGTAACCTATTAAAAACTCGAATTTCTATTACCCGAATTTTAAAACCCCGAAAACGGTTGTTAGAACTTTTAAAAGACAGATGTAATGAATGACAAATTTTTAAAATTCCTTTTTTAATTTCCCAGATGAATCAATTTCCAGATGCACCAAAACCAGATTTTTAAAAAGTATTTTTTTGTTTCCCGTATTCTCATAATACAGATCTCATTATACCAGATTCTCAGAATACTTTTTTTTGTTTCCCATCGTACCATTTTCCAAATAAACTATTGCCAAATTTTCATAATCTTTTTATTTGGTTCCCATATAATCGTATAACAGATAAACTATTGCCAGATTTTCATAATCTTTTTATTTGATTTCCATACAATCGTGATTATACCTTTACTATCGACTGAAAATAAACATCGTCAGTAAGTAAATTTATTGTTTTACTTGTCCATTACAGACCGGTTTTAGTGTCAAAGTCGACTCAGTAGGTTAGGTTTGAACTACGACCCCCACGCTAGAACCGACTCGCTTTTGTTTTACTTGCCTATTACAGAAAGGTTTAAGTGTCAAATTCGACTCAGTAGGTTAGGTTAGGTTTGAACTGGCATAATATTTCTTTGGCACGCCCTGCAGTACAAACCGCTGAACCGATTTTGATTAATGAGGTGACATTGCAATTTGCAATCATCTGAATTATTATGGTAGTGGTGTTAGTGACGTTGGCTACATAAATTAGCTGTCAGGTTTTAATTTTAATTTTAATATAAATTCTTGTTTAGGTATGATATTTTTTTATAATATTGTAAAAATTCATTTGTTACATAAATGATAAACTTTTAATTAAATAAATTACATAAAAAAAATGTTTCAAAATTACAATGATTACCTATATTATTTTTTATTTTCAAAATATAAACAAATTATTATTGAAACAACGACATAAACTTTAATACGCCATAAAATTAACTTATCAAAATATTATTAAAACGGCCTATTTATACATAATACACTTAAACAAAGAAAGCATTTAATAAAGTACAGGCATAACGAGAAATATGTCGTTACCTTTAGAATAGTTGATAATACAAAAATGACTTAATATGATTTAAGTCACAATTCAAAAACTGCATTTTAGTACAAAAGTGACCTAATACGAATAACGGTCTTGTTAGGATTAGAACATTGACAAAATATTTACTTACCTTTCGGTAAATAAACGCCGCAATCAGGATTAAATCACTTTAAAACTAAGAAATGTAATCACCGTGCCGACATAATACTAAAACGGTCACTATTTTAGCGGAGGGACGTTTAAAATACGCAAATTATAAAGAGACGCAACATACGTGTTTTTCGGTTTCTAGGTGACATAGGATAGTTTTTGATTTATTAGATGATAGAATACCTTATTCTGAGTCATTTTATGAGTATAACTCATTTTTGCAAAATTTTGAGTTAGGTCACTTTCGTTCTCAGCGTGCGATATTTTTGATGTCATTTTTGTTATTTAAACTAGTTAAAAAACAGTTTAAAAAAATGTGTGCGTGTACTAGAGTACACACGTAAGAAGTGAAACTTCTTTATGTCCTTATTTTTCAAAAAATAATTTACTATATACAATATTAAAGAAATACGTTAGTCACACGCTCGTCGCTACCTACTTAAATATTTACACCGGCCGCTGCTGCAACTCGCTCGCTTCGCTCGCTCGGCTCGTGCGGTAGTTCAAAAGTTAACCTAAGATGCTCGTCGCTTCGCTCCTCGCTACCTATTTACATATTTACACCGGCTGCTGCTGCAACTCGCTCGCTTCGCTCGCTCGGCTCGTGCGGTAGTTCAAAAGTTAACCTAAGATGCTCGTCGCTTCGCTCCTCGCTACCTATTTGAATATTTACGCCGGCCACTGCCGCGACTCGCTCGCTTCGCTCGCTTGGCTCGTGCGGTAGTTCAAAAGTTAACCTAAGATGCTCGTCGCTTCGCTCCTTGCTACCTATTTAAATATTTACACCGGCCGCTGCTGCAACTCGCTCGCTTCGCTCGCTCGGCTCGTGCGGTAGTTCAAAAGTTAACCTAAGATGCTCGTCGCTTCGCTCCTCGCTACCTATTTAAATATTTACACCGGCCGCTGCTGCAACTCGCTCGCTTCGCTCGCTCAGCTCGTGCGGTAGTTCAAAAGTTAACCTAAGATGCTCGTCGCTTCGCTCCTCGCTACCTATTTGAATATTTACGCCGGCCACTGCCGTTTTCAGCTTATAAAGGATTTCGACTTAGGCGGATTTTGTTTGGACAGAGAGTTTGAGGTTTATTCTTATAAATTTTGAATTCATAAAATTATAATTGAACACCTGACACCAATCAAGCAAACACGTGTTTACGTGAGTCATAGATTTATTATCGTATACTCCTAAAATGTTTTCTAAGAAACAATAGTGTACTTACATTGTCGGCACGTTCTTAAAGTCGGTAACTTATTTTTGTTCGAACAATAGAGGTAATAAATTCCTAATGATCAAGTTGTAAAGGTTGTAAAATAAAAAATATTCTATACTAAAACGTATATATAATATGTGCGTCATTAATTTCTGACTGTTTCGAAATTTGGTGCAAAATAAAATAGTGTGTAAATAAAATTTGTAAGATTAAATGAACAAATGAAAGAAAATTAATTAATTATAGTAAAAAAACCATAAAATAAAATATTCTATATTAAAACGTATATACAGGGTGTCCCGCTATTGGTATACTAAGCGCGAAGGAACTTGTAGTTTTGCATACACTGATCACGTAAAAAATACTTTAAAAAAAAATGTGTGCGTGTACTAGAGTACACACGTAAGAAGTGAAACTTCTTTATGTCCTTATTTTTCAAAAAATAATTTACTATATACAATATTAAAGAAATACGTTAATCACACGCTCGTCGCTACCTAGGTACTTAAATATTTACACCGGCCGCTGCTGCAACTCGCTCGCTTCGCTCGCTCGGCTCGTGCGGTAGTTCAAAAGTTAACCTAAGATGCTCGTCGCTTCGCTCCTCGCTACCTATTTACATATTTACACCGGCTGCTGCTGCAACTCGCTCGCTTCGCTCGCTCGGCTCATGCGGTAGTTCAAAAATTAACCTAAGATGCTCGTCGCTTCGCTCCTCGCTACCTATTTGAATATTTACGCCGGCCACTGCCGCGACTCGTTCGCTTCGCTCGCTTGGCTCGTGCGGTAGTTCAAAAGTTAACCTAAGATGCTCGTCGCTTCGCTCCTCGCTACCTATTTAAATATTTACACCGGCCGCTGCTGCAACTCGCTCGCTTCGCTCGCTCGGCTCGTGCGGTAGTTCAAAAGTTAACCTAAGATGCTCGTCGCTTCGCTCCTCGCTACCTATTTGAATATTTACGCCGGCCACTGCCGTTTTCAGCTTATAAAGGATTTCGACTTAGGCGGATTTTGATTGGACAGAGAGTTTGAGGTTTATTCTTATAAATTTTGAATTCATAAAATTATAATTGAACACCTGACACCAATCAAGCAAACACGTGTTTACGTGAGTCATAGATTTATTATCGTATACTCCTAAAATGTTTTCTAAGAAACAATAGTGTACTTACATTGTCGGCACGTTTTTAAAGTCGGTAACTTATTTTTGTTCGAACAATAGAGGTAATAAATTCCTAATGATCAAGTTGTAAAGGTTGTAAAATAAAAAATATTCTATATTAAAACGTATATATAATATGTGCGTCATTAATTTCTGACTGTTTCGAAATTTGGTGCAAAATAAAATAGTGTGTAAATAAAATTTGTAAAAAATCAATAAAATAAAACAATTGAGTAAAGATCTATAGGCATATTATGTATGTATTTATACAAGATATGTATATATATTTATACAGGAAACTTCTCAACGTGTTATCTATGAAATTATACTTTTACTCAATGTAATAAATTCCTAATGATCAAGTTGTAAAGGTTGTAAAATAAAAAATATTCTATATTAAAACGTATATATAATATGTGCGTCATTAATTTCTGACTGTTTCGAAATTTGGTGCAAAATAAAATAGTGTGTAAATAAAATTTGTAAAAAATCAATAAAATAAAACAATTGAGTAAAGATCTATAGGCATATTATGTATGTATGTATTTATACAAGATATGTATATATATTTATACAGGGAACTTCTCAACGTGTTATCTATGAAATTATACTTTTACTCAATTGTTTAATTTTATTTACACACTGTTTTATTTTGCACCAAATCTCGAAACAGTCAGAAATTAATGACGCACATACTACATAATATATACATATTAAGACAGAGGTTAAGCTTAAATAACTTGAAAAATAAATAACATGATCACGCCCACGTGTTGGTGTTTTAAAAAATTCAATCAAAAACTGAGGTTAACTTTAAATACAATTTTAGAAAAATAAATACCACAATCAACATTCAAGTATTAGAAAAAATTGATACCATAATTCCACCCAATAATAAATAATAAATATAATAAATATAAGTATACGTCGAATCACGCGTGGTAGGGATAAGAAAAAAAATGTCACGAGTACGGCGTAACGCAAAAATGTAACGCGCGCGGCGTAACGCAAAAAATGTCTCACAAAATTTTTGTCCACCCCCGATAAAGAAGTTTCACTTCAAAAAATTACGTCCAAAATTTTTTGCTAAATTTTTCCTGAAAATCCATGTTTTCTTCTCTAGCTTCGCGCAGCCGGCATATACCGCTTCTCTAATATGAGCATTTTATCTATGAAAACATAATCTTAAACGATAGCTCACGTGCTGGTGGCAAAGTTGGGTGACTCGCTTGTTATGGGTGTACACATAGAGTTTTAAGAATTCATCTATTTGAAAAAAAAATGCGTCTGGAATTTTTTAATTATTTTTTACGTACTCAGCGTATGCAAAACTATAACCTCCTTTGAGCTTAGTATACCAACAGTGGGACACCCTGTATATAATATGTGCGTCATTAATTTCTGACTGTTTCGAAATTTGGTGCAAAATAAAATAGTGTGTAAATAAAATTTGTAAAAAATCAATAAAATAAAACAATTGAGTAAAGATCTATAGGCATATTATGTATGTATTTATACAAGATATGTATATATATTTATACAGGGAACTTCTCAACGTGTTATCAATGAAATTATACTTTTACTCAATTGTTTAATTTTATTTACACACTGTTTTATTTTGCATCAAATCTCGAAACAGTCAGAAATAAATGACGCACATAGTACATAATATATACATATTAAGACAGAGGTTAAGCTTAAATAACTTGAAAAATAAATAACATGATCACGCCCACGTGTTGGTGTTTTAAAAAATTCAATCATAAACTGAGAATAACTGTTAATATTTTAGAATTAGAAAAATAAATATGTACCACAATAACATTCAAGTATTAGAAAAAATTTATACATAATTCCACCCACGTGCTAGTGTATCTATACATATTATCTATACATATTATAATAAAATTGAAAAAATTGAAAAATACAATCAAAAAGTGAGGTTAATTTTAAATAACTTAGAAAAATAAATACCATAATTACACCACAAGTACCATAGTTACAAGTATTAGAAAAAGATATGTAATTACTTACTTTTTTTTAAATTCACTGGAATTAGAATAATTAAAATAAACACTTTGATTGTGCTGATCACTTTAATATAATATTATCACGTCACCATAGAGCGTTGGAAATAAATACGAGTGCAATAGAAAAACGGTCAAGTAAAGTGGTAGGACGTACTGTTACATTGTTATTACATTGTGTTACATTGTCCAATATTGCTGACTTGGGCTATAAACCCCACCGGCCTATATCGCGGTATCAGCAATATTGTACGTATATAACACGTTGATTTCTTAGTTTAGGGGCTTCTCTCTTAATGGTCGCATAGCCACCTAAGCTACGGTTTCACCGGCTTAGCCTGAGAGGAGCACCAGTACCAGTAACCGCGCGGGGTGCAGGGGACGAATCCCTATCCTATAGAATACATTAAATTCTATACTGTGTGAATTAAATAGTAAATTATTGTGTATAATAATTGCGAATAAAAGTTGTGTTGTGTTGTGAAAAATAAATATTTTTTTTACTATATTTGTGTTTTTTTTTTAAACACAAATACACCACAAACTAACATTGGTGTCAGAAGTAAAGGGGATTTTTCATCCCTTGGTCGCCCATACCCTGACAAGGTCGACCTGATTCACACGGTGGGCCCACTACGACGCCCTTCACGAGGGTACTAGTACCGCCCGCTGCAAATTGAAGAAGGATTCTCCCTGTGCCGAGGGTTCACTGCCCGGCACCTGTACCTCCGCCGCTACCAGCTGCTGCCGTCGCTGCTCCACTGTGTCTGATTCCTATCAGGCACCGAGTCAGCCAGCCAGCCACCGAGCCAGCCAGCCAACCAGCCAGCTAGCCAGCTAGCCAGCCAGCTAGCCAGCCCAAGCCTCATAGCTCGCCATCGAGTCACAAAAGCTATACCGGTGTATTACGAAACCCGGTAACACGAATACATCGCGCCACCGACACAATACACAATAGGGTGTCATATGTCGCTGCGTGTCGTCATCGCCGCATTCCTGTGAGTGTTTCGTTACTTTTTATTGCCATTTATTTTATTACGTTATAATATATTTTATCATTGTAAAAGATGTCCAAAAACGAGACTAAGTCTGAGTGTTCCGTTATGTCTGAAACCGAAAATATTCCTCTTAATGTCTTACTTAAATTTATAAAACCTTTCGACGGCGATAGACAAAAATTATCGTCGTTTATTAAGAATTGCGAGAGCGCAATAAGCCTTGCATCCAGTAGGCAGAAAGACATACTATATCGTTTTATTATATCACAGTTAGAGGGAAAAGCTGAATTAGCGTGTTCACTGAAAATTTTTGATAGTTGGCAGGACTTAAAATTATTTTTAAAGGCCACTTTCGGTGAGACTAAACACAGAGATCACCTTTTATTAGACCTTCAGAATTGCAAACAAAAACAAACTGAAACTGTTTCGCAATATAGCTTAAGACTGGAGACGTTCGATGTCGTAACCCTACGACATTATGTGATGCTATAAATCTCGCGGTGCAAGAAGAAAAATTGTACAACTACGTTCAGTCATCAAAGACTATTGAACAGAGGCCCAAATGTAGTTCTTGTGGGAAACTAGGTCACACAGAAAGGTCCTGTTTCCTCAATCGTCAATTTAAACGTAATATTCACACTGTTTCGCATGATGCAAAGCCATCAACTAGCTCAAATACTACTGCACCATTTTCTAATTCTCAAATTTGTAGATATTGTAAGCATGCAGGCCATAATATTACGGAATGTCGTAAGCGCCAATATAATAATTCTCGGCGACAAAATCACTCTGAACATAAAGTTCATGAGATTTGTGAAGATAGTAACAATGACTCGTTTTTAAACTAAGAAGGATTCCGTTTCCGCGTCGTACGGAATCATCGACTCAAACCGACGTGACTTATGACTTATCTTATACTAAATCTTATTTTACGGCTCAATCTCCTATATCGGCTCAATCTCCTATATCGTCTCAATCTACTATATCGACTCAATCGCCTCAATCTACTATATCGACTCAATCGTCTCAATCTACTATATCGACTCAATCGTCTCAATCTACTATATCGACTCAATCGTCTCAATCTACTATATCGGCTCAATCGCCTCAATCTACTATATCGACTCAATCGTCTCAATCTCCTATATCGGCTCAATCGCCTCAATCTACTATATCGACTCAATCGTCTCAATCTCCTATATCGACTCAATCGTCTCAATCTCCTACATCTACTAAATCTCGTAAGTCGACTCAATCACGTGTATCAATTCAATCTCCTCAGTCAAATGTAACTCCTAAATCATTTAACACGAAAAAGTCCCGTACTAAATCTACCAATTCTACATTTCCTAATCCTCCTATATCGAAAGGTTATCGGTCTAATAATTCAGTTAAGACAACTTGCAATTCTACTATTAATCTTCCAAATAGAGTAACTCAGAACAATACCAATTCAGAATCTTTTGAAGCTATTTATGAAATTAATTATAATAGTAAAATTCACTTACCTCATGTTTATGTTAAATCCTCATACTCAGACAAGGCTTAAGTACTTCTTGTTGATTCTGGTGCAGCTATTTCACTTTTGAAAAAATCATCTTTGCAATATGAACCTGAATTGATACCTAAAATTATAAAATTCAAAGGTATCGATAAACAATCTGAGTATACTGAAAGTCTTGGTCAAATTAAATTCGATTTTAAATTCCCAGATCATTCTATTATCACTGATTTTAATTTAATTCCTGATTCTATTGATATTAATTTTGATGGAATTATTGGCAATGATTTTCTTAAGTCTAAAAATGCTAAGATCGATTATGAGACCAATATCCTGAAGATAGATAATTATTCAATTCCTCTCCACTTTACCAAACCTGTATACACTGTTCCGGCTCGATCCGAAATGATTATTGAGTGTAATGTCACAAATCCTAAAATAACCACTGGTTTCGTAGAAAAAACCGAAATTCAGAATGGAATTTTCATCTCCGGTTGTCTAGTTTCACTTAAAAGTAATAATCACGTTAATGTGTCTGTCCTGAATACTACTAGCTCTGACGTTATAATTAATTCAATTTCAGTTGAGTTGAATCCCTGTGATTTAATTGATCAATTCCAAATTTCAAACACGAATGTGGTTTCTGAAACATCTTTAGAGAGAGTAAATAGGGTGCATGAACAAATAAGATCATCACATCTTAATCCTGAGGAAACTCGAGCTCTTTTTGATCTGTGTACCGAGTTTTCTGATCTGTTCCATCTTGAAGGTGATGCTTTAACTTGCACAAATACTCTTAAGCATGAGATCAAAACTACTAGCTCTCAACCCATTCATGTAAAAACGTATAGATACCCTGAATGCCACAAAGAGGAAGTTAATAATCAAATTAACAAAATGCTTAATCAAAAAATCATTAGGCCTTCTAATTCTCCCTGGTCTTCACCCATCTGGGTAGTTCCTAAGAAGCAAGATGCTTCTGGCCAAAAGAAATGGCGCATCGTAATTGATTACAGGAAACTCAATGACATTACAATCGGTGACGCCTATCCTATTCCTAATATAACTGATATCCTTGACCAATTAGGACATAGCAAATATTTCAGTACCCTGGACTTAGCATCTGGATTCCACCAGATATGTATGAGTGATAGTGACGCTGTAAAAACAGCCTTTTCAGTTCCCAATGGTCATTTTGAATACACAAGAATGCCATTTGGTTTGAAAAATGCTCCTGCTACATTTCAAAGGTTAATGAACCAAGTCCTCTCTGGTCTTCAAGGTCTCCACTGCTTTATTTATTTAGATGACGTCATAATTTATAGCCACGATCTGTCTTCCCATATCCACAAACTCCGACTCATATTCGAAGCACTTAGAGAACATAATCTAAAGTTGCAACCAGATAAGTGCGAATTTCTTCGTCGTGAAGTCGCTTATCTCGGTCATACTATTACTGATAAAGGTGTATCTCCTAATCCCGATAAAGTAAAAGCTGTTATCTCATATCCTATTCCTAAAAATCCTAAAGATATAAAATCCTTTCTCGGCCTAGTAGGCTATTATCGAAAGTTTATTAAAGACTTTTCCAAAATCACAAAGCCACTTACTTCCTTACTTCGAAAAGATGTTGAATTCAATTGGTCTCAATCCCAAACTCAAGCATTTGAATCCCTTAAATCCATGTTGACTAATGCTCCCATTCTCCAATATCCTGATTTTTCTAAAGATTTTATACTCACCACAGATGCTTCTAATTATGCATTAGGCGCAATCTTATCTCAAGGTGATATTGGTAAAGATCTCCCAATCGCGTATGCCTCTAGAACACTTAATAAAGCCGAAGGTAATTACAGTACAACTGAGAAAGAACTGTTAGGAATTCTTTTTGGTGTTAAAACCTTCAGACCCTATCTTTACGGTCGGAAATTTAAAATTGTCACCGACCATCGCCCATTAGTCTGGCTTTTTAATTGCAAAGATCCCAGCAGTAAACTGGTGCGCTGGAGATTAAAGTTAGAAGAATATGATTATGAAATTATTTACAAACCTGGTAGAGTAAATTCTAACGCTGATGCCTTATCTCGACCTCCTATTAACGCTATTAACGACATCAACGACACTGACGGTACAAGACTTATCACCAACCTATCCTATGAATCCTTTATTAGAAACCGTTCTAGTCCCACAATGTGTGATACCGAAGTTGTTGAACATAATGAAAATCTTTTAAAGACAACTTGTTCAGTTATAGCTTATCCAACATCAATCGATCTAGATGACTCAAATCCTTATTGCAATAATATCTTAGAATTATTAGATGACAAACAGTCCTTTATACTATCAGAAAAGGAACTGCATAAAATCAAAATTTCAAAAGTTAATAACAAGATTTACTTTCATCTTTTTACAAAGGTCCATCATTTTGAATCTGCATCTTATAAAGATATATTTTTAGTCTTAAAAGAATTACGTAAACAATTAGTTATATATCATCCTAATGTAAAAGAAATTTCTATATCTGATTTCTCAAATCCTTTTGACAAACTAAGATTTCCATTAATTTATGAGATGATTATTTACGTTTTTAATCAAACTGGAATTAAGATTAATATTTATCATAACAAAATGATCTATCCTACCCCTACTGAAGTCCCAACTATCCTAAAAGACAATCATGACTCACCTGTAGGCGGACATTCTGGTTTTGCACGCATGTATAGTAAATTGAAAGAACTATATTACTGGAAAAATATGAGATCCGAAATCGAGTCTTATGTTAGAAATTGCCCTCAATGTCAACAAAACAAAGCGTTACGTGCTACTAATCGTGCTCCCATGGAAATAACTTCTACTTCCCATGAGCCTCTTCAGAGAATTGCGACTGACATCGTTGGTCCATTACCAGAATCTGGTCCTGAGAATTATCGCTACATTGTCACTTTTCAAGACGATTTAACTAAGTATTCTATGGCGTATCCTATAAAGAATTCTACGGCAGAACAAACATCTCAATGTCTTATTCAGTTTATCTCTCATTTCGGTATTCCTAAGACGCTTTTGTCTGATCAAGGTGTCCATTTTATCGCTGAAGTTTATAAAAATGTTGTTTCCCTTTTTAAGATTAAACATCTCTTTTCTTCTCCGTATCATCCTCAAACTAATGGTGCTCTCGAACGGAGTCATGCTACTCTCAAAGAATATCTCAAATCATATGTTAGTGAAAATCAAGATGACTGGCATAAATATCTTCCTACCGCTCTAATATCTTATAACTCCGCTGTTCATTCATCTACTAACTTTACTCCTCACGAACTTTTATTTGGTTGTAAGCCCCATATTCCAAGTTCAATTTATGACATTTCACCTGACTTTACTTATCCTGACTATATTAAAACACTTAAGCATAAATTTTCTATATCTCGAAACTTAGCTCGTGAAAATATTCTTAGAAGTAAAGAAAGATCGAAACAGTATTATGATAAGCATTCGCGAGTAGTATCTTATAATGTCGGGGATATGGTATATATCAAACATCATCATAGATTACGTAAAGCACTGTCTCCCATCTGGAAAGGCCCGTACAGAATCGTAAAAGTTCATAACAACAACAACGTTACTATTCTCATCAATCGCAAACATACTAGATTTCACGTTGACGAAATTAAACTAGCTCATGAAAATTCTCTTCCAGGGCCATCGCGCCAGGAATCATGACATCATCGTCAAATCCAACGACTCCTATCATCAAAGGCCCCGGTCTCTTCTTTGATCCCATCGGTACCGTGAAATACTCTAACGATTATTACAAAATCTTAACGTTTTCTGATATTTCTTATTTGCAACCTCGTTTTGAAACACTTAAACATAATCTTGAAACTGCTAAATCTATTTGTTATAATCATCCTTCTAGCCAATTGCGTATTGATTGCACAAATGTCCTTAGTCCTTTAGAAAGTTTATATATTAATGTTTTTAATAACTTCAATTCTCTGTCTCATCTCACTTCATCTAATAAGTCTAGATTTAAAAGAACAGCTTGGTTAGGTTTCGGAGGTCCCATACTGAAACAAGTATTTGGTACTCTCGACGAAGACGACGCAAAAGCTTTTACTGACGCGATTAACGCAGTCCAAGATGATCAAAGACACTTGGCCACGTTAATGAAATCTAATATACATATCGTCTCATCTACTATTTCCACATTTAATCAAACTATTCACAGACTCAATGACAATGAACTAACTTTAAATGAAAATATGGAAAAGCTAAACAAAATATTCGAATCAGTTTCTGAGAATACAAATAAACTCCAAGTCAATTCTCATCTCGCTATGACGTTTAGTGCTCTCGAAAGTTCCCTTATGATTTTAAATTCCAATCTTAGAAACTTACTTGATGCTATTCTTTTTGGCAAATTGAATGTAGTTCATCCTTCGATTTTAAGTCCACTTCAACTTTTTCAAGAATTAACATCTAGCTTAAATAAAATTAATGTCAACTTTCCAGTACCTATCGCATTAAATAATATACACGTCCTTCTTGACATTGCCGATATTTCCTCATTTATGAGCGACAGTAAGCTTATTTTTGTTGTTAAGATTCCTTTAGTTACACTTACAGAGTACAATCTATTTCATGTCTACGCTCTACCAACTCCTCATGACATCAATAACCCGCACTCTTTTGCAATGATAAAACCTAACGCTAAATACTTGGCAATAACCACGGACAAGTTAACTTACTTTGCGTTTGACAATCTAAGTGAGTGTAAAGTGATAACGAGCAAATCTTATGTGTGTAAACTCAGTAATATTGAGTCCAGTGTTTCTAACCCCACGTGTGAAGTGTCTATCCTTACGGAATACATTCATGAACTCCCCACTAATTGTGACTATAAGTTAATTCTTGGTAATATAGATATATGGCAGAAAATTAGTAATAATAGATGGGTATATGTACAATCAAATATTTCTAAATTAACAATGAATTGTGATGATATTATTAACGATTATGATATAGTTGGATCCGGTATTCTTAAAGTGCCTAAAAATTGTAAAGCATTTCATAAATTATTACAATTCACGCCTTCTAGTGAATTTGAACTTAAAATTCATATACAAACTCCTACTTTCAATATTATAGAAGATGATTGCTGTTCTAAAACTAGAATCAATAACAGCATCCCTAATCTTACTCATATAAAGTTATCTTACATCAATCTCGATTCTTTACAATATGTTTCTCATAGATTAGATCAGAATAGCGACGAATTAACAAAGATAGAAAACCAACCGTATCACATTCGTTACGGCTATTACTTTAGCATTATAACTACCTTATTATCAATAACAGTATTTTCATTCATTTCATATAAACTTTATCGCTGTTTCTGTAATTCTCGAAGTCGACAAAATTCTAATTGTTGTGTACAAATCTTCAATCGTGTTCATACAAGATCGACAACAGCCATAGAGCACAGATCAAGAACAACACATTTTGAAATGAATGAAGTATCTGATGACTCTTCTTCTCCTAGATCTATAAGGAGAAATTTAGAATTTAATTAAATATCATTGTATTGCCATTCTAAATCTTGTTACATCCAGTTTCATATTATTTTTATGTGCCTTAATTTTTATTCCTATTTCTTATATAAATGTTAGCTTATATTAATTTCTAAATCTTATTTCTAGACCCAATATCGATGTGTGATTACTATTTCAATTTTTTTTATTTTTTACTACTAAACCCTAGATTATTATTATCCTAATTCAATTTCTAAATCGTAAATCGATGTTGTACTATTTCAATGTATTTTTATTTTACTACTAAATCCTAGATTAATGTTATCTTAATTAAATTTCTATATCGTAAATTTATGTTATACTATTTCAATATTTTACTACTAAATCCTAGAATAATGTTATTCTTATTTTAATTTCTAAATCATAAATTGTTTTAATTGTAAAATGTTTTATTTCAATTGTTTAATTTTATTACTAAATCTTACATTAATGATTTAATTTGTACATCGTAAATTAATGTTATGCCATTTCAATTCTTATATTATATAAATGTTGTGCTATTTCAATTCTACATTGTTGTTTTTATTTTTATTATTATGCTAGTTCCTACATCATAAAATTACTATTGTTCTGTATTATTTTTATTAAATTTTGATTATTTTTTTGTGTCACGTATTCTTCTCTGCATCCCCACATCATTATTCAAATTTTATTTTTCTTTTATATTTACTATTTCAATTTTGCTTTAATTTCAATTTCGGTACTTTAGATCTTTCGAGATTATTTTGTTTCAATTTCAATACCCTACCTCCTCTTATTTACTATTTCTTGTTTACTATTTCTACTCACATCCTTTTATTGTAGGATGTTCCGTTTTAAAGGAGGGAGGTGTTACATTGTTATTACATTGTGTTACATTGTCCAATATTGCTGACTTGGGCTATAAACCCCACCGGCCTATATCGCGGTATCAGCAATATTGTACGTATATAACACGTTGATTTCTTAGTTTAGGGGCTTCTCTCTTAATGGTCGCATAGCCACCTAAGCTACGGTTTCACCGGCTTAGCCTGAGAGGAGCACCAGTACCAGTAACCGCGCGGGGTGCAGGGGACGAATCCCTATCCTATAGAATACATTAAATTCTATACTGTGTGAATTAAATAGTAAATTATTGTGTATAATAATTGCGAATAAAAGTTGTGTTGTGTTGTGAAAAATAAATATTTTTTTTACTATATTTGTGTTTTTTTTTTAAACACAAATACACCACAAACTAACAGTACGTTAAAACGATACGATATCCCTACTCCGCTGGAGAAAGTATACGTCGAATCACGCGTGGTAGGGATAAGAAAAAAAATGTCACGAGTACGGCGTAACGCAAAAATGTAACGCGCGCGGCGTCACGCAAAAAATGTAACGCGCGCGGCGTAACGCAAAAAATGTCTCACAAAATTTTTGTCCACCCCCGATAAAGAAGTTTCACTATTGTTCTGTATTATTTTTATTAAATTTTGATTATTTTTTTGTGTCACGTATTCTTCTCTGCATCCCCACATCATTATTCAAATTTTATTTTTCTTTTATATTTACTATTTCAATTTTGCTTTAATTTCAATTTCAGTACTTTAGATCTTTCGAGATTATTTTGTTTCAATTTCAATACCCTACCTCCTCTTATTTACTATTTCTTGTTTACTATTTCTACTCACATCCTTTTATTGTAGGATGTTCCGTTTTAAAGGAGGGAGGTGTTACATTGTTATTACATTGTGTTACATTGTCCAATATTGCTGACTTGGGCTATAAACCCCACCGGCCTATATCGCGGTATCAGCAATATTGTACGTATATAACACGTTGATTTCTTAGTTTAGGGGCTTCTCTCTTAATGGTCGCATAGCCACCTAAGCTACGGTTTCACCGGCTTAGCCTGAGAGGAGCACCAGTACCAGTAACCGCGCGGGGTGCAGGGGACGAATCCCTATCCTATAGAATACATTAAATTCTATACTGTGTGAATTAAATAGTAAATTATTGTAATAATTGCGAATAAAAGTTGTGTTGTGTTGTGAAAAATAAATATTTTTTTTACTATATTTGTGTTTTTTTTTTAAACACAAATACACCACAAACTAACAGTACGTTAAAACGATACGATATCCCTACTCCGCTGGAGAAAGTATACGTCGAATCACGCGTGGTAGGGATAAGAAAAAAAATGTCACGAGTACGGCGTAACGCAAAAATGTAACGCGCGCGGCGTAACGCAAAAAATGTAACGCGCGCGGCGTAACGCAAAAAATGTCTCACAAAATTTTTGTCCACCCCCGATAAAGAAGTTTCACTTCAAAAAGTTCTGTCTTGGACGTCCGTGTGTCTGTATGTGCGGATCCTTTTTCTTGTTAACACGATAGCGACCGAAATACTTTACTAATCGAGTCTTTTTTTTTCTCTTACGCTTGAGTATGCTCAGGAATAGAACCCTTTCATTTTTCAGGGTCTGATTCGATGTGGTTTAATTGTTATTAAATAAACAAAAATAATAATTAATAAATATTTATTAAAAAAAAATTATGAGGCGTGCACTTTTGGATTTTCCAAATTATTTGAAAATTTCATCATCTGTTGTTTTACAGTATTTTTCTATGAAAATATTATGAGCAGTTTACAATAAAAACTACGTATATCGAAACAATACAGCTTTGTCTGAATATTAAAATATTATGTTCTCAGTTCAATTACATTATTACTATTTTCGTACATTTCGATATCAGTTGAAAATATTGTATCATATAAAATTTTTGGTATAACAAGGTAATGCGCTTTCGTGTTTTAACTACATAATTAGTTCAATATTAATTTAGCCGTAAAATACGTTATTTTGTTATTAATTTGAATAATATTATTGTAAGGAATCTGTAGTGTATGTGAGTGAAAGAGAGGGAAGTATTATGTCATCTCTTGCGCACGTGCAACGGTGACACCGCTCACACAGCTCAGTTGGCTGCAGGCGGTCGGAGCGAGAGGTCGTGTGCGTCTAAGAGCCGATAATAGGGAAGGACATACACTACATTTTTGGCGACGAGGTAAATCGGGAATAAATGTAAGTAATTTTTTGTTGATAATAAAAAAAAAAAAAAAATGTGTGCGTGTACTAGAGTACACACGTAAGAAGTGAAACTTCTTTATGTCCTTATTTTTCAAAAAATAATTTACTATATACAATATTAAAGAAATACGTTAGTCACACGCTCGTCGCTACCTAGGTACTTAAATATTTACACCGGCCGCTGCTGCAACTCGCTCGCTTCGCTCGCTCGGCTCGTGCGGTAGTTCAAAAGTTAACCTAAGATGCTCGTCGCTTCGCTCCTCGCTACCTATTTACATATTTACACCGGCTGCTGCTGCAACTCGCTCGCTTCGCTCGCTCGGCTCATGCGGTAGTTCAAAAATTAACCTAAGATGCTCGTCGCTTCGCTCCTCGCTACCTATTTGAATATTTACGCCGGCCACTGCCGCGACTCGTTCGCTTCGCTCGCTTGGCTCGTGCGGTAGTTCAAAAGTTAACCTAAGATGCTCGTCGCTTCGCTCCTCGCTACCTATTTAAATATTTACACCGGCCGCTGCTGCAACTCGCTCGCTTCGCTCGCTCGGCTCGTGCGGTAGTTCAAAAGTTAACCTAAGATGCTCGTCGCTTCGCTCCTCGCTACCTATTTGAATATTTACGCCGGCCACTGCCGTTTTCAGCTTATAAAGGATTTGGACTTAGGCGGATTTTGATTGGACAGAGAGTTTGAGGTTTATTCTTATAAATTTTGAATTCATAAAATTATAATTGAACACCTGACACCAATCAAGCAAACACGTGTTTACGTGAGTCATAGATTTATTATCGTATACTCCTAAAATGTTTTCTAAGAAACAATAGTTTACTTACATTGTCGGCACGTTTTTAAAGTCGGTAACTTATTTTTGTTCGAACAATAGAGGTAATAAATTCCTAATGATCAAGTTGTAAAGGTTGTAAAATAAAAAATATTCTATATTAAAACGTATATATAATATGTGCGTCATTAATTTCTGACTGTTTCGAAATTTGGTGCAAAATAAAATAGTGTGTAAATAAAATTTGTAAAAAATCAATAAAATAAAACAATTGAGTAAAGATCTATAGGCATATTATGTATGTATTTATACAAGATATGTATATATATTTATACAGGGAACTTCTCAACGTGTTATCTATGAAATTATACTTTTACTCAATGTAATAAATTCCTAATGATCAAGTTGTAAAGGTTGTAAAATAAAAAATATTCTATATTAAAACGTATATATAATATGTGCGTCATTAATTTCTGACTGTTTCGAAATTTGGTGCAAAATAAAATAGTGTGTAAATAAAATTTGTAAAAAATCAATAAAATAAAACAATTGAGTAAAGATCTATAGGCATATTATGTATGTATGTATTTATACAAGATGGTAACGCCAATATAATTAAAATAGTAAATGTAGAAATTAAACGTTTATTGTTTGTGGTGTGTTCCTTCATCCTTCCCTACATACGAGCACAACCAATCATCGCGTGGTCACTAACCACGTGACACGTCCAATAAGACGTGAACGCGACGTTCGTGTCGCTGCAGTCAGTCGAGTTCGCTCCGTTCCTTCGCGAGGTTCGGGACTCAACCACCGCCGGAGAGCTTCCACGAGGCTCTCTAGATCTCAGGCATTGTGCTTTTGTAACACCACCGGGGTATCCCGTGCCCCGGCCCTTGGTCGCGCTCACCGCCGCGTGTGTGTTTGTGTGGAGTGTGGGACTGGACGCCGTTCTTGCCCGCCGCGAGCTGGAGGACCCTGACCGCGTGGCGGCGCGTGTGTTCTGGACGCTACTCCCTCCGACGAGGTACGTGCCGTGTGTATCCTGTCTATCCCTCTTTGCTAACACCACGTAGATCAAAATACAGTCCACTTTCATATCGAGAATATATTTACGTATATTTTTTATATTGGCGCGACCATTGAGTGGTACCTTCGACCCGGATAGTAACCATTACCTGATGATTCCACCGCCCTTATTAGGATACTCATTGTGTAGGACCTAATAAGCGATTAGTAGTATCTTCAATGCGAAATACTATTTAATATACCGCATATAATAGAACGACAATGCGTCTTCTACTATTCATATAAAATATATTTTAAACCCGCCCTTATTAGGATACTCATTGTAGGCCCTAATAAGCGATTTAATAGTACATTCATTGTGAAATAACTATAATATACCGCATAGATCGACATTGCGTCATCTATTATTTTTTTGCTTAAAATATATTTTATTCCGCCCGTAACATTAAGTTACGCGTATATTATTATTAAAATAGTTAATTAAAACTATATTCATATCGTTTATCCGCAGTTATAACGCTAAAATCATTATAAATCGAACATATTTCATCATATTTATTTATCCGCTACCCGCGCTCGAAATTTATAACGTTATCTAGGTCATTCCGCGATCCGCTGTTATAATCCGACCATATTGAAAATTCATACTCGGTTCATATTACGCTTGCGTCGCTGACCTACTTTATTTAGTCGTATTACTTGTTATTGTAACTTGTATTGTAACATTCTCTGTTTGAATATATACTTTTGTTATTAAAAATGCCGCCTAAGAAAATGACTAAGTTACCTGATAGTGACGCTTCGGATGTTAATGATTCGGAAGATATAAATGATTCGCAGTTATCCATGTTATTAGCTAAACGCGAAATTATATTCGAAATGGTGCAAAGAATTTATGATTTGTCTTTGAACGTTCATAACAACGCTGCGCTTATGGAAAGTTTCCTTGACGAGTCCGCGCAGGTAGAATCATTACGCGATGATTATAAACAGTGTTTAGACGAATACAATACTCGTTTATTATCATTAATTCCCGCCGCGAAACCTGATTATAAAAGCCTCGTTGCATTCGAGTCTTTATATAGCAGGATTAAAAGAATTAAATCGCAATATTCGCAACCAAGTCCGTCACACGGAGATATTAATAATTTGCATAAAAATAGGCCTAAATTACCGCCTATCGAATTAGTACCATTTTCGGGTGATATTCGCTCATTTCCGCTGTTTCTTTCGAATTTTGAATCAGTTGTTCATAACAATCCCGGCCTTACAGATGCCGAGCGTTTATATTATTTACTAGGTAAATTAACGGGGAAGGCCACAACTGTTATAGCTGGTATAACCCCCTCCGCTGAAAATTATAATTTAATATTACAAACTTTAAAAAATAAATATGATGATAAACGTATGTTAGTTTCCGCGTATTTAAATCAAATGTTTGATTTTAAACCTTTGCATTGTGCGTCCGCAACAAACTTTGATTTATTTACTGATAACTTTATTAGCGCAGTGCGCGCCTTACAAAATATAAAGTTAGATAATATTACAGATTTAATGATTGTTCATATCGCGTTGAAGAAGTTAGACTCAGATACTGTTCGCGCTTTCGAGACTAAGTTTGGTAGTGAAATGCCTACTTTTGATAACTTAGTTCAATTTATTCAAACTCGTGCGAAGGTATTAGAACGCATTCATCCTTCCACAAATTCGGGAATAAATAATCCGCCTCGAAAGAATAATAATTATAACCGCAGTTCAAATAATACTTCTTCCGCACCGCCTAAGACGTATCAGTCTTATGTAACAACCGCTGATTCCGCATATAGTTGTCTTTGTAAAAATATTACGCATCAACATTTATTTAAATGTTCGAGTTTTCAGAAAATGAGTCCGCAGGAACGTTTGAAATACGTAAAGGATAGAAACGCGTGTATAAATTGTCTCAGTATTAAACATCGAGTTTCTAGTTGTTCGTCTAATTCTAATTGCCGCATTTGTAAATTAAAACATCATACGATGTTACATTTGAAACGCGAATCTTCCATTCCCGCGCCTGCGTCTCACCCCCCGCCGCGCAGCACACCGCCGTTGCCTGCGCCGTCACCGCCGTCGGGCGAGTGCGTCCGCTCCGACATTGCGCTATGTACCGCTAGCTATACAGCTGATACTGATAACGCATTTCAATGCAACGCGCCCGCGAATAAACAATGTACTATTTTATTATCAACCGCTGAAGTCGTATCTTATAATTGTAAAGGCGAACGGCTTGTTATTCGCGCGCTTTTAGATTCCGCTTCGCAAAGTCACTTCATTACGAATGAATGTTGTGAACGTTTAGGTATTAAACCGCAGAAAACCGAACGTACTATTATTAAGGGGTTCGGTGGTTCAGAAAAAATTATAAATAGTAATTCCGTAAATATACAATTTTATTCGCGTCTTGACAACAACATATCTTTTAATATTTCTCCGCTAGTTGTTGATCATGTTACGGATTTACTACCTACCGCTGTTATAGACACTTCTGTCTTATCGAATATTTCGCATTTACCGCTCGCAGATGAGAGTTTTGGTACGCCAAACAAAATCGATTTATTAATCGGTGCTTCTCTGTTCCCTCATCTGCTTCTCCCCGACGTAGTTCATGCATCTCGTGACTCGTCGGCGCCCGCTGCATTGCGCACGGTGTTAGGCTATGTAATAATGGGTTCAGTACCCACCATACCTAACATACATAAACCGCCCTTGACGTGTTGTCACGTTCAAGAGACCGCCGCTATTGACTCATTAGTCAGGCGTTTCTGGGAGCTCGAGGAGCTTCCTACCGCACCGCCCGTTCAACATCCCGATGATGTTGAATGTGAAGAATATTATAAATTAACTACAACCCGCGACCCCGTGAGTGGCAGATATATTGTTTCGCTTCCATTTAAGGATGATTTCTACACTCTCGGTGACTCATTTAATATTGCCGGCAAACGTTTCATGTGCCTCGAAAGAAAGCTTCAAGCTTCACCTAAATTAAGGTTGGCATATGATGACGTCATAAAAGATTATCTAACGAAGAATTATATTTCACCCGCGCCTCCGTATGATCCGCGTGACCCTACACCTATTTATATCATACCGCATCACGCTGTTCTGCGCGAGGATAAATCGTCGACTAAGCTGCGCATGGTTTTAGATGCTAGCATGCCAACTTCTGGAAGCCAGCGTTCATTGAATGACCTTCTGCATGTTGGGCCGAATTTACAAGGCAATTTGTTTACAATAATTTTAGGTTTTCGTCTCCACGCGATTGCCATGACCGCCGATTGCCGCCAACAGTTTCTGCAGATATTCGTGCGTGAGTTTGATCGTCGTTTTCAATGTTTTTTATATCGTTTCAGCCCGCAGGATCCGCTGCTTCTTTATCAATTTAATCGAGTTTGCTTCGGCATCAAGTCTAGTCCTTATCATGCACTGCGCACGGTAAGACAGCTCGTAGAAGATGACGGCGCGAAATATCCGCTCGCGAGTGGCATTGCGTCTTCCTCGTTGTATATGGATGATATCGCCTTCTCTATTCCCACGGAATGTGAAGCAGTTTCCGCGTCACAGCAGCTCATCGATTTGTTTAAGGGAGCTCAGTGGGATCTTATTAAATGGAATAGTAATAGCTAAAATGTGTTAGATAATCTTTCCGCTTCGCACAAACTTTTACCCTCCGCGGTGGAGTTTGATAAGACCGTGCAACATAAATTATTTTGTCTGCATTGGTCTACTGTTCATGATTGTTTTTATTTTAAAATTACCGCTCCCGCCGATGTGATGTGCACTAAGCACTCCATCTTGTCAATTACCGCCCGTCTGTGGGACATGATGGGCTTCGCTGCTCCCACAGTCGTGTATAACATCCCATCAGATAATTTCTACCATGTTTCTGGTATTGAAAATCCCGCTGACGTTCTTTCGCGTGGCATTACGCCACAAAATCTCGTCTCGCACCCTCTGTGGTTCCATGGACCCCAGTGGGCTCGTTCGGACCCATCTGATTGGCCTCTTAAGAGTCTCTATGGTGAATCTATTGCAGACATTCCCGAACGAAAATTATTAGCGCACACTGTGTGCCCGCCTATAAAGCATTGCGCTTTATATGATACCGCCCTTCGCGTCTCGTCGCGTCGTGTATTTTATATTTATAGGTTCCTTATATTATTAACCCGCCGCGGTGTTATGATGACCGTAGAGGAACTTAATTTCGCTGAGAATAAAATTATTCCCGCCCTGCAAAATAAATATTTTGCAGAGGAGTATTATAATATACTCTTTTATAAATTTTATTCGCAGGCTTTCAACCGCTTGAAGCCTTTTATTCGCAACAGACTTATCCTCATCGGACGTCTAAGCGATTCCGCCCTGGATTATGCACATAAGCATCCAGTGATATTACCGCGCAATGATCACATAATTATCATGATCATTGATTATTATCATATTAAATATATGAATATTATAACATATTTGTTTCTTGTTATTTTAATTACCGCGCTTTTATTAGCTTTACCCGCGCCGCAAGTCAAATCTGACCACGTCAGTTTACTTGATAGGCATTCGCTACTGGACAAGTTAGTTCAGTCGTTTTGGAAACGTTGGAGAATGGAATACTTACACGGTCTGCAGGTTAGGCAGAAATGGAATACGCCTTCCACACCTATTACTCCTGGAACGGTCGTGGTTGTAATAAATGATAATGCACCGCCCCTAACCTGGCCTTTAGCCGTCGTAGAGAAAGTACATCCTTCAAAGGACGACGTCGCGCGCGTTTGTACAGTTAGAACCGCCAAGGGAACTTACCTTCGCCCGGTCGTTCGTTTATGTCCGCTTCCAAGACAATAGTTATATCGCATTAGTATATTACCGCAGTTAGTTAAGTTTAATTTTAAGTTTTGCACCGCTTTCGTTTATAATTTCTTAGTTATAATACCGCCGTGACTTTAGGAATTTTTTATACCCCGCTCGCATTACGCGATCCTAGAGTCATAGAATTTGTTAGTTATATTTCCGCCGTGACTTTTAGGATTTTTTACTATCCCGCTCGCATTTTGCGCTCCTAGAGCCATAGAACTTGTTATTTATATTACCGCCGTGGCTCTTAGGACTTTTATCAACCCGCGCGCATTATGCGATCCTAGAGTCATAGTTTTTCGCTGTATCTTATGATTGGTTTTAAATGGTGACCCATTTAGGGCGGGTGGATATGGTAACGCCAATATAATTAAAATAGTAAATGTAGAAATTAAACGTTTATTGTTTGTGGTGTGTTCCTTCATCCTTCCCTACATACGAGCACAACCAATCATCGCGTGGTCACTAACCACGTGACACGTCCAATAAGACGTGAACGCGACGTTCGTGTCGCTGCAGTCAGTCGAGTTCGCTCCGTTCCTTCGCGAGGTTCGGGACTCGACCACCGCCGGAGAGCTTCCACGAGGCTCTCTAGATCTCAGGCATTGTGCTTTTGTAACACCACCGGGGTATCCCGTGCCCCGGCCCTTGGTCGCGCTCACCGCCGCGTGTGTGTTTGTGTGGAGTGTGGGACTGGACGCCGTTCTTGCCCGCCGCGAGCTGGAGGACCCTGACCGCGTGGCGGCGCGTGTGTTCTGGACGCTACTCCCTCCGACGAGGTACGTGCCGTGTGTATCCTGTCTATCCCTCTTTGCTAACACCACGTAGATCAAAATACAGTCCACTTTCATATCGAGAATATATTTACGTATATTTTTTATATTGGCGCGACCACAAGATATGTATATATATTTATACAGGGAACTTCTCAACGTGTTATCTATGAAATTATACTTTTACTCAATTGTTTAATTTTATTTACACACTGTTTTATTTTGCACCAAATCTCGAAACAGTCAGAAATTAATGACGCACATACTACATAATATATACATATTAAGACAGAGGTTAAGCTTAAATAACTTGAAAAATAAATAACATGATCACGCCCACGTGTTGGTGTTTTAAAAAATTCAATCAAAAACTGAGGTTAACTTTAAATACAATTTTAGAAAAATAAATACCACAATCAACATTCAAGTATTAGAAAAAATTGATACCATAATTCCACCCAATAATAAATAATAAATATAATAAATATAAGTATACGTCGAATCACGCGTGGTAGGGATAAGAAAAAAAATGTCACGAGTACGGCGTAACGCAAAAATGTAACGCGCGCGGCGTAACGCAAAAAATGTAACGCGCGCGGCGTAACGCAAAAAATGTCTCACAAAATTTTTGTCCACCCCCGATAAAGAAGTTTCACTTCAAAAATTACAAAACAAACAAAAAAAGGGAGGAAATAGGTGTGCTGTGATAACTATTGAACTAATTATATCCACAGTCAAGTTACATCGAAGGGAATATTAAAGTTAATAATAATAGACACACATACTTATTTTAATTATGATATTTTGTGCCGCTTACATAAAAAAAAAATACCCGCACAAAGCAATAACATGTGCGTGCCTCCGCGCCGTAGAAAACGAAGGTTTCGTTTACATAAAGATTTAGCAAAACCTCTTAAATAATTGTAGCCAGACTATGATATATAAAAAGCTAGATACGTTACCCGCTCTCTATTTTGGCAAGAAAAAACTCAGCTAAGTGCCCGAGTTTCACTTAGTCACGCACCATTCAGCGTCGTGGCTGGACGTTCTTTTATATTTTAATCGGCAGTTGTTATTACGAAGTACATGAGTGAGACATGTATTATGTCTCGTGCGTGAGAGTAAAAGAGAGAACAACTGTATTGGTGATAATGCGTTAGTAAGTAGGTATGTATTAATAACGCTGTTTTTGTAGCCAGAAGGATAAAGTAGGTGTTGTAAAATGTTTCTCGTATACATAACTTCACTGATATCAAATACCAATGCATACGCGGGCTGTCTTTATTGCTCGAGCGTATGGTGCCTGTATGATAAATACACTGTACAGTGTACGGGTATACAGCTAGCGTCGTCCAGTATGTACTCACGTAGTCATTCATAGGACTGTAACTGCGTTAAGCGAGATTAATTTATGTGATATTTTGTTTAGTCGAGGCTGTAGATTATTATTTTGGGACATTTGATTACATATAAATTTATTAATACTGATATGTAAAAACCTGCTTAGAGGATTGGTTAAACATGATTAAATGAGCTAAGAAGGTTCGATTCCCGATCAGCTCGGAATAGATTTGTCTGGTTACAAAAAATATAATTATACCAAATACCCACTTATATCTTATTTTAATTACTCGATGTGAAGTTGCATGAGTATTATTTAAGATTATTCATTATTGCATAAAGAAGTAATTAATGGTTATCATCATGGTTATATCAGGAACGTAAGTTTCCTGGACAGGCTAATATAGTAACATTATGGAAGTTCTGATGTATGTGTTTCGATGGTGATGTGGACCACGACAAGGGATTTCTAAAGTTGTTGTTGTTAAGCTATAATTTTACAAGATGAAGCCTGACAAAAAAAGGGTAACGTCCGTGTACGTACTTTGAAATGTGTTACCAGATGATGCCTGGTAGTACAGGAAAAAAACGGGTGATGCCCGTGTGTACTTTGTACTGTGTTACCAGATAACGCCTGGTGGTCAAGAAAAATCGGGTGACGCCCGTGTGTATTTTGTAATGTTATACCAGATGATGATGCCTGGTAGTGGAAAAAACAAAAATCGGGTGACGCCCGTATGTACTTTGTAATTTTATACCAGAGATGCCTGGTAGTCGTAATATAATTACAATACAGGTGATGCCTGTAGTGATGTGATACGGGTGATGCTCGTATAAAATGTTTATATTTTGGGTGATGCCGATATTGCGAATTCATGCACTTACATACGCGATTTTAAAAAAGATGTGATAGTTAGTCATCATTTCATAGTGTTTCTTCTAATATGGATTGTATCTTCGAAAATACTTACGGTTAGTATTGTTATCCAAATTAAAAATGGAATAACACAATTTTAAGAGTATAAATAATAAATGCTAAAATATTTACAGTAGGTAGTTTTTATTATTCATAATATCTAAAGGTGACTTAATATTTTCGTAAATTCATAGCAGATTTTGTTAAACAACGAAAGAATAATCATAATGATAACAATGCCTAAAATATCTGCGGTAGGTATTGCACATATTTTAACCGACAACTATAAAGTTAGTCAGGTTAAGTGATTGTATAATAATCATAAACAGAGTAAGGTAATAAAACAATGAATATTCGAAAACAAAAATAAATGGAATGAGAGACATACAGAGTAGTCTCAATATTCATTATTTCAAACTAGCCACCTGGCAGACGTTGTTATGCTCTTTCGCCATTTATCGGTTCGTTAAACGAATTGGAATATGAATATTATCCGGATTGGTTAAGCCGATACGCGCCGCGCGCCGAGGTTTGAGTTTTACACTTGGCAACATATTTGGCTATTCATTTTTATTGTATATACATACTATGTGGCGTTGTAGGTGAGGTGGAAACAAAAAAAATAATAATAAGAACTGCTCACCATACAGTCGACAATTAATTTAGTTAATTAATAAAATAAAATACAAATATCAGTAACAATAAGAGCCGTGGTGTGCCTAGGTCCAAACCCTCCGGTAGGGCTCTTACTGATATAGGTGGACGTAAGATGGAGTGCGCGTCTCGTTGCGAAGGCTAGGCGGTAGGGTGTCGTTAGGGTTGGTCGCTGAATTCCTTCAACAGGAATTAAGGAGCCGAAGCAAGCAAGACGTAGAAGGATTTCCTCAGCGGCAATCGTAGCAATGTCGTACTACTACTGAAGATGGGTCTTAAGCGGTATGTAGCAGCGTATGAGGTTCCTTATCGGAACGTGGCAAGGACGCGACAATTCCCTGCGCGGGAACGTTGCGGGTATGTAGAAGCTTTCTAAACGGAACGTAGCAGTAGTATAACACTACTCCCTCAGCGGAAAAGTAGCACCCCGGTTTGGGGTTAGGTATAACACACTGTTAATCATTACATGTTGGAACGTTGAAAACGACTTTTACGTAATTTATACAATAATATACCGTGAAAGACAATAGTTGGACAATAGACAGTTGGCATAAAATATGAATCGTTAATTGTTAATAACTAGCAAACCTGGCGAAGTCCGTTTCGCACCAGAGACACCTTTTCCTTGTTATAAACCTCACGGAGCCCGAGACCTTTCCAACGAGTGCAAAGCCGTGGAAATCGGTTCGTGCGTTCTGGAGTTGTAGCTTCAGGAAGGAAAACCCGACTTATTTTTATATAGTAGATTACTTTGATACTTAGATAGTGTATAGTGACAAACAACCTGTCAAATATACACTTAAAATTTTTAGATAGATAATAAAGGTCAATTTCAAGACGAACATTTAATGTAAAATAAAAAATGGATCATAACCACATCATACCGCAAATATTGGTACCTATATGCAAGGTATATGTAAGAACCATGGTAAAATCATACACCATGTGTATCTAGTTATTACTATATTAATAACGACTGTTTTTAATTTAAAAACACCAATTTTATAATAGACGAGAAAATCAGCAACACAAACATCAACGTGAATAGTATTATAAAAGTCAATACACTAATAATTTTATTTACAAGTTTAAAAGTTATTAAGAATTTAATAAGATTTACAACGTAGTAATTCATATAAAATCCAAGTTTTAATGGTGGTTTGTAAGACTGGTCTGATTTCATATTCATAAAGTAGGTACTTACGACGTAATACATCTTTTAAGAGCTCATCTTTTGAACATTCAATATCGCACCTAATGCATTAACACCGCTGCGAAAAAATAATGGATATCGTACTAGAATGAATAAAAGATTATCAATTAAGAAATACGTTAAAGATTTCTTATCAAAGCAAAAAAAAAAAAAATGTATTATCGCGAAAAGGTCACCATTCGTGCCTTAGTCAGAATATAAATTCCAAGTATTAATCTCTACAATATTGAGGTGGTATAGTGGTATTGATTTCGAAATGCAAAATTGAATATTGTAAATTCAAGTTAATTAATTTTTATTGATTGTTACAGTTAAATTTGTATTACTGATTGTTACAGTTAACATTGTACAGTTAAAAAAAAATAATATGTATCCAACTAAGTACTTATTTTCAGACCATTAATGTGTGATTAATGTCTAGCCACTATTATTGTCATTAAGTTATCTTTATCTTTTTCAAGTGGCTATTAAGTTGTCAGTAATACAAATACAAATGTTATCATAAGTAACAAATAAAAAAAAGTCATCAACAAAATGATACATTTTGATTCGTTTTAGGTTCGTTACATTTATTGAATTTTAAATACCTATGTGTTATTAATGTAATAACCATACAATGAACAACACCGCGTGTGTGTTGAGGTTACAATAAGAAGTATAAAAAAAGAAATACATTATTAATCACGCTTTACTAAATATTCATTATTGTATTGTCAATAAATTGTTGTAATATTGTCACTGAAGTTAAATCTGTACGGTTTGGGTAGGTCCTAAGCGAATCGAAAAGAATCGGTTGCATACAGTCATACGAACATACAGGTGAAGCTAAAAGCGGTTCAATAGAAGTCAATGGCACAGTATAGGTAGTATGATATTGTACTGTTGCAGAGCAAGCTCCACTAAGACTATAATTCTGTCAGAGTGGTTTATACCCGAAAGTTGGTATTTAAATAATTGATAATTATGAACCTTAACATTGTAATACTATGTATCTGTATGAATTAAATATTTTTAATGCGCTATAAAAAAGGCTGCCACTTTCTAGCCTCTAAACTATCGCCCAAAAATATATCATAAATCGCTTTATTACGATATGAAAGAGAGACGGACAAACGAAGAAATAAACAAATCTTCCTTGTGCCTAAGGATCATATGATAAGTTGATGTTGCTTAAATAAGAATAAATAATGAACCAATTATGTTTGGTTAAAATTTTGCCGTATAATATTTATTATATTATTTAGGGTACAGATATATATACATATTATATTACATTCCGATTTTATTAGGTATATTGAATTAAAATCGGAACATATATTGTTTTAGTAACGAAGTACATATATACAGAATATGGATATTAAATAATAACCGAGCATTTAAGTATGTACCCAGTCTATAGGCATTTCACTTGGTAATAATTGTACCGAAGTTTTACTTAGATTGTTACTAATCCAATTATAAGGTCTTTTGCAGCTATCGTTTATTTATAATTTTAATATGTGGGAAAATGCCGGTGTGTGATGCCGGTGCAGGTAAAGTGAATTAAATTATGCGTCAGAAAAAGCAGCATTCACCTCTTCTAAATGACCTGGAGTGCAGGTCATCATAAATAGTGAGTGAAACATATCAACAAGGTAGTGCAATAGTCATGTAAGGAAAAAATAAAACAGGTACAGTACAGGTACAGTACAGGTACAGTTAGTCAAAAGTATAGTTAAGTTACAGAAGGAACATAGTTTAAACATTATACCTTACATATACATTAAGTTACTGAAAACGATTTCGTCCCATTGGTTAATAAATAAATGATGACTTAATAAACTTAAATATAAGTATACAACTTATTCATGATAGATTGTCGTATACTTAAATAAATTGTCATTATTGTTATTATAAATACCTACGTAAGATGTTACATTTCTATTTTCTATGATTTTGAAGGAGCGACTATATGCCTATACATATATTCTTGCCGGCTCTTCTCTGTTGAGGCGGCTTTCCGAACCAGTGGTAAATTCATATTTTGTCCTTATATTGACGATTTTAAAATGTTTCTGGACGAGGTCTGGTTGATGAATGAAGGTTTGAGTTTGAAAAAATTATTAATTAATATCGATTTGAATACATATATTGTAAAAATTATTATAATTTTGAATATACATGTTAACGCGTGGCTGTATTACGTAATTAAATACTGATATAATACTTTTAAGACATCTTGACTCGACCAAAGTCGGTACAAGAATGACTCGCAGCGCAGCAAGGGTCTTCACACACGCGGCCTCCGTTAGGAGGCTGCGTGGGGGATGCTGTTCAGGACGATTCGTCCTCTGCAGCAGGTTGATAGCGCTGCCCGCTAATACGGGCAGGTCACTGGGAGGACGAATCGCCCTGTTTGGGGATAGAAATAATGACTCGCAACTGCAGACGACCGTTATTTATAGGACGACTATTCGAGTGGCGTGACTGTGTGAGTCAGCGCAGGTGTTATTTGTGTTGTTTTGATCGTTATTTTGAATATGACATGTAATATTATTATTATTTGATAATTAAATGATTATTAATACTTTTATCCATTTGATTATTATTAAAATAATTAATTAAGTTCGTCAATTGATTTACTTTTAAAATATAATTTTATCTTTAAATTAAACGCGCTAACACGGCCATTCTGAAAAAAGCTCGTGCTCTGAGCGGTAATTCAAAACTCAAAATATCAATGATATAATTCACTTCAGCTGGTGACATTCCGACTTGTTTTAAGTAGTACATTATATTCAAATTATTTGTTTATTTGTCCAGTTGTCAGGCTAAACCACTGTCTGGATCCATACTGACAAGTGACAATCAGGTTATTATTATTTTCCGCCCAGTTGTAAGACTAAGTCACAGAAAACCCGTACAGACAAGTGGCATCCGATTATATTATTTGCCCAGTTGTAAGACTAAGTCACAGAAGACCCGAACAGACAAGTGGCATTCGATTGTATTATTTGCCCAGTTGTCAGACTAAGTCACAGAAGACCCGTACAGACAAGTGGCATTCGATTGTATTATTATCTGCCCAGTTGTCAGACTAAGTCACAGAAGACCCGTACAGACAAGTGGCATCCGATTATATTATTTGGTTTCCATTACCGCTAACACGGTCATCTAAATTTGGCTTTGGTACTATTCTTACACGTACACACAATAGTAGTCTAGCAATTGCTTGTACTTTTCGCTTCATAGCAATCATTGTCGAGTATTATTGTGATTTACATAGGATTCGATAGCTCAACGAGTTTTTCCAGCTGCGAACAGCGGCTTCAGTATCTCATCTGTATCTCAACTCTCAAGTGACAACCATAAGTCCTGGAACATAATTAAAAGTTAAAACACAAGTTATATCCGGCTTGGCCATAGTAAAACAATAACACAAAACGTCCTCGTACGTTCATTTGAAATGAGTACGGTAATTTATCACGTGATATTGTCAAAACACAACGTATTATAACACAAACATAACCGCTCGGCCAAACTGACCTTATAGAACACTATGAATATCACATCCACACGATGAACTCAAATATTGATTTATTCAACTGGACTTCGCTTAGAAGCGTTTTCAATCGTCAAAATACAGAAAAATAATAATTTACCACCACAATAGCTTACACTGGGCGCCATCGAAGGCACCACATTGGATCCAAATTCCATGGGATCAAAAACTTATTATTTGTGACATAAGCACGTCGTTCGCTTCCCACAATTATTAAAGGCTCAAATATCCTGGACAACCGCCCGGATTGCACATCACATTATAATATTGATGAACTACATTACCGTTACAATATTCCACACCACAAACATTTACTTCACACAACGCACAAGAAAACACACATTGTGCGAGTTCCTTCATCCTTGTTTACTTGAAGTCAATTCAATCCAAATTCAATCCAATTTTTCGTAGATTGAAGTCCACAGTGGTATACTGTCATGATGGTGACAGTGACAGTTGCATACTGTCACGTAGTATGATGGAAGAATTTGTGCCAGCCTGCCAGGATTCCGAGTAAGGGCTGGTTCATCTTCTACTTCTGATGTTAACGCGTGGCTGTATTACGTAATTAAATACTGATATAATACTTTTAAGACATCTTGACTCGACCAAAGTCGGTACAAGAATGACTCGCAGCAGCAGCAAGGGTCTTCACACACGCGGCCTCCGTTAGGAGGCTGCGTGGGGGATGCTGTTCAGGACGATTCGTCCTCTGCAGCAGGTGTATGGCGCCGCCCGCTAATACGGGCGGGTTACTGGGAGGACGAATCGCCCTGTTTGGGAATAAAAATGTTAGTTATTTGGGGCACAGTATAGGAGACTGTGCCCGACTTTGATACCTTTAATCTTTTCGCATTTTGCGATGACTCAACCGACCTGTGTTTAGTTTTTCGAGCCCGGCTTAAACTTGTGTTTAAGCCAGGGACGGACAGGGAACCCGGGAGCGACACAAAACCGATGGGAGCGGTAGGAGGCGCCAATTGCGCGTGGGAGTGGGCGGTGGAGTGGCTGGGTACGTTGTGTACCGACTGTGTAGGAGTTATGCAGGGTGAGGCGACAGACGGCGCGATAGAGAGCGCCGTCGCAGGCGGGGCTTGCGTGGGTGGGGGCGTTGTTAGGGATTGCGCTATTTGCGCGTGGGAATAGGTTTGGTAGGAGGGAATAGTAAGGGGCGCACAGAGTGCGTAGGCGGTAGGTGGCGCTGGAAGCGCGGTATGGGGCGCCGGCATTGTTTGCAATGCCGGTGGTGAGGACGGCGTGTTCGCCTTAGGAGAGGGGGGTGGTAGTAGGTCGCGCGGATTTGGACGACGCGACCCGGGAATGGCGCGGTGCGGAGCAATCTCTCGGAGATGATCATGAGAGGAAGCGTCCGCCCGCGAGAACATATTTTGGGAGAGACGAAGGATAAACTCATCCAGCGTTTCTACACCGAGATCGCTACGTATTAGCTCGTTTCTCACATACCTCGGCGCACCGACGATAGCGCGTAATGCGAGTGACTGCCGCGCGCGCATTCTGCGGCGCAGGCTTTCACACACATACACATACCAGGCGGGCGCGGCGTACGTGAGGAGCGGCCGTAGGTAGGTTTTATAAACGCTTACCTTTATACGCAGCGGGAGTTCGGAGTATAACACCGGACGGAGTATTGCGTGGGCGGCCTTGCACTTGTTGATTACCTGCTTCACGTGGCTGTTAAAGCGAAGCCGGCAATCAATAGTTACACCTAGGTAAAGGACGGTATCGGACCATGGGATCTGCTCACCAGCCAGAGTGAGTTGGTGGGAGGGAGTCAAACCACCGAACCGAATCACCTGTGTCTTTCGCGCGTTAACAGATATCCGCCAACGATCGAAATACGCAGGCAACTCATCAAGCCAGCGTTGCGCCTTAACCATCGCATGCGTTGTATTTAACGATGCGGCGATCAAAGCTACATCGTCGGCGTATAGCGCGAGGATTTGATTAGAATTTGGCGCGGGGGAGGGGAAGTCATCTGTGTAGGCGGAGTATAGCGCGGGCGATAAACAGCTGCCCTGCGGGACACCCGCCTGCACAGAGTGGTTTCGGGAAATGGCGGGGGACACGGAAACGTGAAAGGAGCGGTCCGTGAGGAAAGAGTGCAATATCCTCACGAGTCGCGCGGGGCATTGGGTGGTGGTAAGGATCTTATATATAAGACCCTCATGCCAGACGCGGTCGAAAGCCTTTTCGATATCTAGGAATATTGCGACCGCTCTCTCATTCCTGTTCAAGGCGGAGCTAACATGGTGCAATACTCTAGATACCTGAAGGGTGGTACTGTGTGCCGAGCGAAAGCCGAATTGCTCAGCGCGCGGCGACACGTACGGACGCAGCATAGGCAGCAGTAGTGACTCGAACACTTTGGAGACTGTGCTCAACAAGGTGATGGGTCGATAACTGCCCGCTAAGGAGGCATTCTTGCCGGGTTTGGGGATCATTATTACGCGACCGGTTTTCCACACTGAAGGGAAATGACCGGCGCGCAATATACCGTTAAACAGCCGCGACAAAGCCGCGACTGTTTTACGGGGGAGGTGGCGGAGGGATTCGTTCGTCACGCCGTCCTCACCGGGCGCTTTGCGCAACTTTGTGCGCGAAATCGCACGGCGGACGGCGGACGGGGAGGTGAAGAATACTTCCTCAGCGGGCGGTATCGGTGATGCTAGAAAACCTGATAGGTGTTCGTTCACCACCGCTGCGTGGGCGGCGCTCGACGGCGTCAGGGGGTTCGGCTGAAAAACTTGTGCCAGATGTTCGGCGAACAAGTCAGCGCGACCCTGAGGGGCGTATATATAATTACCCGCGGAATCGGTGAGTGGGCGCGCGGGGGCGGTTGAAGATTTAAGCCTGCGACAGAGGTTGTGGAGCGAGGGCCAGTCCTCGGCGGCTGAGTCGATCGCACGGTGCCAGCCCTCGATCCTGTTCGCCTCAAGCGCATCGCTAACTTGCTCACGCAAACGAGCAAGTTGCCGCTTGAGGGTGGGGCAGCGCGAATGCTGCCACTGCCGTCGCAGAGCTCGCTTCCTCTGGATAAGGGCTTTGATATGAGAAGGAATGGGGGGGAGTATGGACGTGGACGGTTTAAGAGTCGTGGCTTGGACAAGAGCGGACTTGAGTGCATCATGCAAGTCATTTGCGAATATCTCCACGTCCTCGGCGCTTGAAACCGCGCGTGAGGGCGTAGAGCGCTCAAGCGCATTCGCAAATAACTCCCAATTAACACAGCGGCGGGAGTAGGATGGGGCAAGCGCGGAACTGTTTGCGGTGATCTCGACCAATACCGGCAGGTGGTCTGAGCCGAGATCATCCACAATAACAGTTTGCGTCATCGACTGGCGGATCACATTGTGAATCGTAAAGTCGATGACGTCCGCTTGGTGGGAGTCTGTACGAGGATAATGAGTAGGTTCGGAAGGGCCCTCTATAACAATGTCGTTATAATCGATAATGTTATAAAGGGCTTTGCCGTTGCAACAATCGAGGCGGGATAGCCAGTGCGAATGCTTACTGTTCCAGTCACCCGCGGCGATCGTCGGCACGCTCGAGGCGAAAAGACGTTTCACCTCGTTCGTGTCAACTCTCCCCCCGGGCGGCCTGTATACAGCATACATTCGCAGCCTGCCCACCGGAAACTCCGCCTCGATGCCGAGCGCGGAAAAGGATTGGGATGTGAAAGCGGGGAGTGGGGTGTGAGGGATGGACTTGCGGATAAGGATCGCAAGTCCGCGGTACTTACGCCCATACGGGGAGCATTCGTCCTGTCTGTACGAGACGTAGCCAGACGCGCTGAGTTTGTCAGGCGCGCCCAGGTGCGTCTCGTTTAGGAGGACGACGTCTACTCGTTGTTCCCGCATGAGGTGGCGCAGTAGTGTCGCTCTCTCCTTGCTGAGCCCGCTCGCGTTCCAGTAAATGAAGCGGTTACTCACTGTTGAGCGAGAGTCAGCAGGCCCTGCATGATGATGGGGATCGGGTCGGCGCCTTCCTCCAGCGCGGCCAGCATGCTCTGGAGCACCTGGCACGCCACTCGCATCGCAGCCCGCTTGGCTGGGTCGAGTTGTGCCGATGCTGGGCCGAGCTGTGTCGAGCTGGGTTGAGCTGTGCGCTGTTGCAGTACTCGGGCGGGTTCGGGTAAGTTCGGCTGCGTTCGTTGCGCCGAAGTTACCCGAGCGGAGGTCGGCGGTTGCGCTCGTGTATGCTCGGGCTGGCGCTGCTGCGCATGCGCCGGCGCCTGCGGAATGTGCGCGGGCGGGCCGGCGGGGAGCACGGAGGCGGTAGCGGTCCGAGGGGGCTGCGTGCGGGAACGTTTCTTACCGCTGCGCCCCTTTCGGTTTCTTCTTGTGGAGGTGGTTGCGGGGGCGTTATTCGCTGCCGCCATGAGACCCGTGGTGAGGGCCTCTCCGCGAGGCACCGGCTCCACGGGCGCGGGTGGCGCCGCCGGCGCGCTGGGCCGCACATTCGGTGCGGCGCGCGGCTGCTGCGGCTGCTGCTGGGTGGTTGTGGTGCGCGCTATCGGGCCCGCCTTCTTGTTGCGGGCCTCGCGCCGCAGCACCGGGCATGAGGCGTGGTTGGCGGGATGTGGTCCCGCGCAATTGGCGCAGATGGGAGGGGCGTCCCTCGGCCGCGGGCAGTCCGCGGTCGCATGGCTCCCGCCGCAACGCACACAGGCAAGCGGCCTGTGGCAGTTGTGCGACGAGTGCCGGAAGCCCTGGCACCTGTGACACTGCGCGGGGCCCCGCTTGGAGCGCCACGCCTCAATGGTGACGCCGGGCATGTACAGCAACTCCTTGATTGCGTAGATGCCCGGCGTGAGGTTCTCCGTCTTCTTCAAGATGACGAGGAAGATGCAGCCGGGGCGCCCTTTCCGGGCGCGAATGGGCCGCGCGAATTCCGGGTCATATCCCCGGTCGCGCAGCGCAGCCATGAGCTCTTCGGGCTGCGTGTTTACCGGCAGCCCGCGGACGGCGACTTTGACACTGCGCTCAGCCTCAGGGGAGTACGAGAACCAGGAGATCTCCTCCCCCTCCTCCTGGATGTGGCGCAGGTACCGGTCAACCGCCCGGTATTCCGCCTCGTCTTGGGGCGAGAAGCGCACGCCAGTCCCGTAGGCGCGCGCGCTCACCTGTCTCCCCAGCGAAGCGGTGATGTTACGTAGGTGAGTCGCCCAGTTTGGGAGCGACTCAACCACGATAGGCGGGTAGCGGGGCGACTTCGGCGCGCCGCTAGGCGGTGCCGTGGTAGCGGTAGTAGGTGCGGGGGCAGTGGCGCTAGGTGGCGCTGCTGTCGCCCTCGGTGTGGGGGCGGTCGGCTGCGCAGGCGCACTAGCGCGCTGCAAGCCGGACGGGCCCGGTTGCGGCTCCTCGGCCGCCTCCACGTTGATACGACGGGGGCGGCGCGGATCGCGTGGGTGGAGTGGTGGCACGACGGCGCCTGCACTTACCGCCGCGTAGGTGGGCGGAACGGGTGTGGCTGCGGCCGTGTCTGTCTCCATGGTGTCTGCCATGGCGGCGGTGGTAGCGGGTGTAGCGGGGAGGAGGGCGGGAGTCTGGCAAGGCCGCTTGGCCTGCGCCGACTCGACCTGGTCCTCCTCCTCGTCGCTGCTGAGGGGGCGACGGCGCCTCGCCCGTGGCTTGCCCGGAGGGATCGGGAGGACGGCAAGTTTTGCCAGTAAAACCTGTTCGTCTTCCGGCGAAGGCTCCTCCAGGCAGCCCGGCGGTATGCGCGCCAGGTCGCCTCGCCTCATCTCGATGTACGAGGCCAGCCAGCCGCGCAGCTTGCGCGACAGGAGGCCCGACGACACGAACCGGTCTATCAGCACGGCATCCGACAAATATGCGGTCCGTGGTGATACCTCCTGGTCCGGGTCAGGCACGTCCTCTGCGGCGGCGGCCTCAGGTATTCCCCATCGTCGGGGCTGCGTCCAAAAGGGGCGGGAGGGGCGCCCGGGAGCCGAGCTCGACCGGGCTACTCCGTCGCGGCCAGTGCGCGTGACGATGCGTGGGCGCGAACTACGCGCGGGGGTCACATTTGTGTGGCCCTGAGAAGGGCCTTTGGGTCCGGCGTGCTCCATCGGGGAGCACGTGGGCGTTTGCCTGCGCTGCTGAAACGTGTTAAACACACATCACCGCCCTCTCCACTTAACGGCTTTCGCCGAGAAACGGCAGGCGGTGCTGCGGGTTATAACCGGGTATAACAGGCAAAGGCGAACTCCACGTGGGGCGACTAGCAGACCGAACTTTACACACAAAGTGGCGCAGACGCTCTGAATTGCGTAAGCAAGAGTGAGACAGCACGAGCGCAAAGCACGTGGTCGGGAGCAACTAGTGAACACGACCAGCGCACTCGGCAAACGGACTGTCTCGCCGAATGACTCGCAACTGCAGACGACCGTTATTTATAGGACGACTATTCGAGTGGCGTGACTGTGTGAGTCAGCGCAGGTGTTATTTGTGTTGTTTTGATCGTTATTTTGAATATGACATGTAATATTATTATTATTTGATAATTAAATGATTATTAATACTTTTATCCATTTGATTATTATTAAAATAATTAATTAAGTTCGTCAATTGATTTACTTTTAAAATATAATTTTATCTTTAAATTAAACGCGCTAACATACATATACTTAATGTAGAAAAAAAAAAGAAAAAAAAAATGAAAAGGAGAGATGTTGCATATAGATAGAATTATATTACTAGGCCAGGTGACACATTCTACTCTATCACTGGTATGGAGCGGACGTGTCCCTGAGTTGTGTTTACTAACTGATACTGGTGCTTAGGTATAGACTAACATACCCGAATAGAACATAATATTTTATTTAATAAAATTAATTGAACAAATTAAAAATTTCTAAAATAAAGGAGGGATGTAGTGTATGTGAGTGAAAGAGAGGGAAGTATTATGTCATCTCTTGCGCACGTGCAACGGTGACACCGCTCACACAGCTCAGTTGGCTGCAGGCGGTCGGAGTGAGAGGTCGTGTGCGTCTAAGAGCCGATAATAGGGAAGGACATACACTACAGAATCTAATTCAGTGTTAGATTTTCAAAATTAGATTAAGGATAATTTGTAATAATTGAAATAAATATTTTTGGATGTACATACTGGTATTTTTATTTTATTCCCCTGTGCTCATATTATGTCATGAAACCTTTCAGTAGATACATGGACGAAATCGCAGCCAGCGCCCAGCAGCAATTAGCTATAACATACCTATAGGTATTAGGTAAGGTAATAAATAATAGCTCTATAGTTAATACGCACCTTGATACTTACCGTAGAGTTGTTTGATGTTGAATCCGTAATAAATAAAATTAACACAATACATAATTGAATGTTACTTTTGATACACAATACACACTACTTACTCAGAGGGAAATAAACGCTACCTACTATTTTTATTTGAACATAGGCTAGAATGTACTTTTTCACAAACACGTATATTTAGTTTATTAAATACTACATAATATTATATACAGTTTCATGAGCATAAAGGAACAACTCTTTTAGTGTCATTGGTTCAAGTGACGACATGAGACAGTTTGGCATTAATGCCATGTTGCTATTGGTCTATTAATTGAATACTGCACGGAAACAACACACACTATTCCTTATTATTTTTAAATCGTTTTTTTCAATAAATCTGCAACAACAAATCTTTATATTTTTAAAAAAAGGTATTTATCAGTTAACTTGGGATACTAATATATTTCTATGGAAATTAACTATTTTTTGCAATAGATATTAAAAATACAGTTAACACATTAAGTGCATTTAATGATATTATACTCTTTGTTTATATAAATACAGAACGATAATTGAATCATCTAAAAAAAGCCAACAAAAATGTTAAACTTATATTTTCTTCTTATAATTGGGTAAGTTTTTAAAAAATAACTCGTTTTTAATCTTTTTTCAAAAAAATTATCTAACTACAATAATCAAGACAATAATACTATAGTCTATAATAGTCGCATAAAAAAAAAGTATTTATAACCAGTCTTGACAATTTATGAGCGTTTTAGCCACTGTGCTTTGGTAATTTGCCTTTTTTATGGGAAAAAAATCCGCAATATCGATACTTCTTTGGTCCTGCATTTTCGTAAACATTTTATGGATACTCTGGTACCACATATTTTGAAAAAATTGGGCTATTGTCACGTAGAGTCTCTTCAAAGTGCGTGCCACAAGTCGTATTTGCATCCAAGGCACCTTCAAATCTGTGCTTAATTTTTTCATAAAATCTTTGTGGCTCATTGTATTTTATTTATTTTTTTTTTTATTTTTTATTGTGTGATAGGGAAGCGCTTGACCACGATCTCGCCTAATGGTAAGCTGAGATGTGGCCTATGATGGAGCGCGCTTCCCTAGAAGGAAGCATTAGCATTTATCTACATTATTTTGATATTATATGATATAGAAATTGTTAAAATTCTATATCATGCCGTAAAATATCGCCACTGACCACCTATAACTTTTCCTGTATTAACTGAACATACAGGAATATGGTTTTCGGGCTTCTCTTATCTCTTTATAGTGCTTGTATCCTCGATGTATACCACCATGACATTGTGGCGTTGCCACTTTTATTATCTATATTTTATTATCTGTGGCGTTCCGAAACGGAACGCACTTGATCGAATTTTAAATTGATTCGACGATAGTGAAAATGATTCACTAGGACAATAGTTAATACGCAAAACGCAATACGCAGTTGATACGTATTTAATACCAATACTCATCAAGGGTAAGATCTGTCGACTAGTACGTACTAGTACTTGACTAGTACTTAGTACTAACGTGGGTAGTCAAGAAATCAATTCATTATAATTCGCAAATGGTTTTTCATTATAATATATGGACAAGTGAATGTTTATCGTTTACGTTCAATTCAATGTCTTTCTTTGCTAGTGTTAAGGGTTAACTTGCTAACTACAAAACCGTTAAGGTATATTAAAATTCATATTATCATCATTATTTGCGGAATGTAATTACAAAGATATTACCTATATACAAGTTATAAGATTCTTATTCCTTCCACTCGTAGTTGAACGAGAAATTATTTATATTTAAAATTACATTAAACAATATTAGGTAGGTATGTCACACAACACTAATTACTGTTATTTCGATACATAACGAAATTACTCTAATAATATTATTATTGCAAATGTATGTCCAATATGATGTCAATAATTAATTTATTATTTATCAATTATTATATTTTTTGATTTATAAAGTCACAGGATTGTTTTTTAATTATTATCAACCCTGTCTGCAATATACTTATAGGTAGTTGTTTAAAATTGTCTGGTATTTATGAAGGTAGATTGTAATACTTCTAGAATTTAAACTATTTTTGCAGTATAAACTTTACACGTTGCTAATATAGTTTATTCTGATATCTGGCCATAATTTGAGTATTTATTCCTCTGTAATTAATATGAAAGACGTGCTTACGCCACAGGATTTATTTTTTTGAAATATCATGAATTACTGATGTAGAACATCAGTAGGTTCCAAACTACTCGCAATATAACACGAGATAATAATTATATAACTAGGTAAAACGTTGGGTTAAATTTAATGTAATAAGATTTAACTACACACTGGTTTTGTACGTTACAACCTACAACAAAATCTGTTCAGTATTACCATCATTGTGAAGTTACTATAGTTTGAAAACTTACTTTATTTTTCTAATTGCACACTCAATGTGAAATTATATTATCTACTGACCGTTTTATGTGAATGATTGCAATACAGATTAGTTTGGTACCAGTCACCCAGTTATACGTCACCCTGGATTCCGATGAGCACCGGCTGGATGTGTTGACACGTTGCTCGACGTGGTAGCGGACACCAGGCATGGTGTCGCGGACCCAGATGTGATGTCACGGTACCTAGGATATCGTGTTGCGTATCAACGAATGATACTCGATGCATGACGCTCGAAGCTCGACTCCTGCGGTGCACGACGCGATGACATGGCGTTCGAAGCGGTGGTGAGAGCGGCAGCGCCATCCGTGCTGCGCAAGGTGAAGTTGCCGGCCTGCTGGCACTTGTCGACCTCGACACCTTACCTTTGGCACCAACCAAAGAGTGACACGTAGAATTACTGTTGGATACATTTTCCCATTGAAAACGTTGGAATGTAAAGTAGCCTCGTCCCGATGGCACACCTCCCATTTAAGGAATGTCAATTTCTCCTATTCAACGGAAATCCATACCTCCTTTTAAAAGGAAATCGATACTTCCTATTTAAAGGAAGTCCAGACCTTCTATTTAAAGGAATCAATACCTCCTATTTAAAGGAAGTCAGTACCTCCTATTTAAAGGGCATCAATACCTCCTATTTAAAGGAAGTCAGTACCTCCTATTTAAAGGAAGTCATCTTTCTTTCTTTCTTTCATACCTCCTATTTATAGGGAATCAATACCTCCTATTCAAAGGAAGTCCCTACCTCCTATTTAAAGGAAGTCATCTTTCTTTCTTTCTTTCATACCTCCTATATATAGGGAATCAATACCTCCTATTCAAAGGAAGTCCCTACCTCCTATTTAAAGGAAGTCATCTTTCTTTCTTTCTTTCATACCTCCTATATATAGGGAATCAATACCTCCTATTCAAAGGAAGTCCCAACCTCCTATTTAAAGGAAGTCATCTTTCTTTCTTTCTTTCATACCTCCTATATATAGGGAATCAATACCTCCTATTCAAAGGAAGTCCCAACCTCCTATTTAAAGGAAGTCCATACTACCAATTTAATGGAAGTCCATACTTCCAATTTAATGGAAGTCAATACATCCAATTTAATGGAAGTCCATCTATCATTTCAAATAGAATATGAAAAAATACAAACGAGTTTACTCGTCGTCGTCGTTTCAGCCATGGAACGTCCACTGCTGGACGGCCTGCATCCAGTGACTCCCAGCCACTCTAACCAGGTCGTCTGTCCATCTTGTGGGAGGTCGTCCCATGCTTAGCCGCCCAATTTACATGTAATGTCATAATAATATAAAATTATAACAATGGCGGTTGCGAGTCCATAATACTTTGTCACATCTTGGTAATTACTACAGGTTACCACTTGTATTTATATTGTAGCTTTTTATGCATTAAACAAACATGGATATATATTAATTTACCCAATTTATTTATAGTCTAACGACATTTTAAATTTTTATTTCTAATTTTAACGAAATTAGTTATAGATAAGTAGCAGTCGTGAAAACATTGACACTTAAATAGTTTGCCACTTGAATAATATAATAAAACTAGGTGTGGCTAACACCCAGTATTTTAGTGTATGTATTTTTATCATTTTATGTATATATTACTCAAACAAGTATTTTAAATATTTTATTTCATATTTATATTCGCATTTAACGAGTCGTGGTATAAGCGTTGTATGCGTTCTGCGGCTAAAATATTCATTAATGTGCGGGTAGTTCTAAAATTTTCCAATACAGTTTAATTCTGTCTATATTTAAAATCGTTCGTTCTTATTCCTTGAATGCGGGTCTATTTGTTTTTATCAGCATTTATTGTTTAATTATTGGTTAATAAGTGTATTATGAATTCAGTGTGTACATAGTAAGTTTATACTTATTTTTTCTCCTTCCGAGTGGAACAAATAAGCGCAATTAAATAGTGAGTAAGTAATTATTTTCCAACAACCTAAACACGGTACTGTTCATTAAATATCTATTATCACAGAAGCCTCTAAACTAGGTTTCCTCAATAACTCGTTCTATTTTAACTTGTGAAGGATTTCGGATAAGATTGAAATTGCATTTGTATTTAATATGAACCAACGGACGTAACTGTTATTCTGTCTTTTACATTTCAAAATGAATTCTGGTATGTTACTACATACCCTCTCCCTTTTTTATGAAATTTCTTAAAACTTTTTACTGCACGCGTACTCTTTATAATATTGTAACACTGACCTTTTACCTCGTCGCCACTTGTACTGTGCTTACAGTACGTATATATGTAGAATTGCACTGGCTCACCACTACACTCAATAGTGCGGGAACACGTCCATTCCAGTCCGGCATCGGCCGTCGACTGACTAATGACAGCTATAAGCTATCCCCACCACTGGTGTACGTGAGACAATGTATATATCTATTTCATAGATACACTACATCCCTTCCTTTTTCAAAATTAATTAATTTTCGCTCCAAATAATCACATAATGAAAAATTATAGAATTATACAGTTATCAAGTTATTAATCAATAATTCCCAATAGAACTTTGAAACCTAAGTTAACCTAAGTTGAAGAACTCTTAAAATCAGAACATACATATCAAACCTACTCGTTTGATACTTGATAAACTCATTCCGTACTGAAAGTTGAACAAAGTTGAACAAAAAAACATATAAAACAAAGTCAAATAAAATTCGTAATGACTATTCCATTAATTACTGATGATATTTACTCATATTTTAAAATAATACCTTTACCTATATTTAACACAGAAAAAGGTCAGACTTCCCTTATCCTTCCCAAATACCCTTACATCCTTGTGAAGGGGTTGAAAACGATGTCACTTTCACAACCATGCAAAGAAATTGACGAAGACCGGTTCCTATGCCCGGAAATACTGACATCAACACTATACAAAGACGATTGTTTAACCGATCTTCTGCGACTATCTACAAATGTTTCCAGTTGTCAGCCAATTCCCATTTCCATAGATGACGTGAAAATCGACAATGTTCTACCAAATAGATGGATACTTTACGTAAATGTGGAAACAGTACTTACTAAGGTCTGTGAAAATGAGGTAACCCAAGAATTTCTTCGTGGTACTTATTTATTGGCGTTAGACGAGATTGGCTGCTACGTGAAAATCGGAGATATAACACTAAAGAAATATGAAGGGAATGGAAATGATATTATATACCCAAGTTTACCAAAAATTATATTACCAAATTTGATGAACTCCCAGACCGACAGGAAGCCTGTTAACCTGAAGGGTGCAAATTTAACTGACATAAATATGCGTAGGCATTTAATTGAAAATAGTGAAAATAGTGAAAACCAGTTTAATAGTACAGTGAATAGTGCCGTCGGAGTGATTAACATTATAACTTTTGTATTAATCGTAATTATAATTGTAATCGTCATAGTTATTAAGTCTAAATTAAGAAAAAAATGTATTCAAGAAAACCCTTCAGATTTTCTTGAAACTGAGGATGGAGGAGTTATATCGGGGCCACCCGCAGTACATGCGAGCGATGTCATATTTGTTAACGCAGCAAACTATGGCCACCCTGCATCGCCTTAATGCATACATATTGTATTTCTTCAAACGCTGCATTTTTGTTTAGAGATAAGTTTATTAGTTTAAGTTTTAGTTTAATTCATTCTGAATGTAGAAAGCACTAATTAAAGACGTGTAAATTAAATCTTGTGTTTTTAAAAATCGTCCTTCGGTCCGTCGAAATTTGAGTAGCTAAACACAAGTTTGATGCTAATTTTTGTTTTTAATCAGTGTTGCCAACGTAGGCGATTTTTCGCCATTTATGCTACTCCAGGGACAATTTTTTATACTACATATTAGGTAAATAGGCATACGGCCGGTAATCAGGCCGAATACTCTGAACACAGATAATTATATAAAGTATAGGTAAATCGATGAATTTTGTGACTGCTTGAACCAAAAACGAATCACACTGGCGAATTTTTATATGGATAAATACAATTTGTACACTTAATTAAATGTTTATTTAGGTGGGTTATCCATAAGAGATAGACATAATATATACCATCACGGACTTTTCTGTAGACCTTTTCAATACTTAGTACATTATTTTGATAAAACTCGTAGGGTTTAGCCTGCGTTTATGTGAAAATATGTGCAGTTTACAATAAAAACTACGTATATCGAAACAATACAGCTTTGTCTGAATATTAAAATATTATGTTCTCAGTTCAATTACATTATTACTATTTTCGTACATTTCGATATCAGTTGAAAATATTGTATCATATAAAATTTTTGGTTAATGCAGCTGGTATAACAAGGTAATGTGCTTTCGTGTTTTAACTACATAATTAGTTCAATATTAATTTAGCCGTAAAATACGTTATTTTGTTATTAATTTGAATAATATTATTGTAAGGAATCTAATTCAGTGTTAGATTTTCAAAATTAGATTAAGGATAATTTGTAATAATTGAAATAAATATTTTTGGATGTACATACTGGTATTTTTATTTTATTCCCCTGTGCTCATATTATGTCATGAAACCTTTCAGTAGATACATGGACGAAATCGCAGCCAGCGCCCAGCAGCAATTAGCTATAACATACCTATAGGTATTAGGTAAGGTAATAAATAATAGCTCTATAGTTAATACGCACCTTGATACTTACCGTAGAGTTGTTTGATGTTGAATCCGTAATAAATAAAATTAACACAATACATAATTGAATGTTACTTTTGATACACAATACACACTACTTACTTAGAGGGAAATAAACGCTACCTACTATTTTTATTTGAACATAGGCTAGAATTTACTTTTTCACAAACACGTATATTTTTAAAAGCATAATATTATAGTTTATTAAATACTACATAATATTATATACAGTTTCATGAGCATAAAGGAACAACTCTTTTAGTGTCATTGGTTCAAGTGACGACATGAGACAGTTTGGCATTAATGCCGTGTTGCTATTGGTCTATTAATTGAATACTGCACGGAAACAACACACACTATTCCTTATTATTTTTAAATCGTTTTTTTCAATAAATCTGCAACAACAAATCTTTATATTTTAAAAAAAAGGTATTTATCAGTTAACTTGGGATACTAATATATTTCTATGGAAATTAACTATTTTTTGCAATAGATATTAAAAATACAGTTAACACATTAAGTGCATTTAATGATATTATACTCTTTGTTTATATAAATACAGAACGATAATTGAATCATCTAAAAAAAGCCAACAAAAAATGTTAAACTTATATTTTCTTCTTATAATTGGGTAAGTTTTTAAAAAATAACTCGTTTTTAATCTTTTTTCAAAAAAATTATCTAACTACAATAATCAAGACAATAATACTATAGTCTATAATAGTCGCATAAAAAAAAAGTATTTATAACCAGTCTTGACAATTTATGAGCGTTTTAGCCACTGTGCTTTGGTAATTTGCCTTTTTTATGGGAAAAAAATCCGCAATATCGATACTTCTTTGGTCCTGCATTTTCGTAAACATTTTATGGATACTCTGGTACCACATATTTTGAAAAAATTGGGCTATTGTCACGTAGAGTCTCTTCAAAGTGCGTGCCACAAGTCGTATTTGCATCCAAGGCACCTTCAAATCTGTGCTTAATTTTTTCATAAAATCTTTGCGGCTCATTGTATTTTATTTATTTATTTTTTTTTATTTTTTATTGTGTGATAGGGAAGCGCTTGACCACGATCTCGCCTAATGGTAAGCTGAGATGTGGCCTATGATGGAGCGCGCTTCCCTAGAAGGAAGCATTAGCATTTATCTACATTATTTTGATATTATATGATATAGAAATTGTTAAAATTCTATATCATGCCGTAAAATATCGCCACTGACCACCTATAACTTTTCCTGTATTAACTGAACATACAGGAATATGGTTTTCGGGCTTCTCTTATCTCTTTATAGTGCTTGTATCCTCAATGTATACCACCATGACATTGTGGCGTTGCCACTTTTTAGGGTTCCGTAGCCAAAATGGCAAAAACGGAACCCTTATAGTTTCGTCATGTCCGTCTGTCCGTCTGTCCGTCTGTCCGTCTGTCACAGCCGATTTACTCGGAAACTATAAGTACTACAGTGATGAAATTTGATGGGAATATGTGTTGTATGAACCGCTACAAAAATATGACACTAAATAGTAAAAAAAAGAATTGGGGGTGGGGCCCCCCATACATGTAACTGAGGGATGAAATTTTTTTTTTCGATGTACATACCCGTGTGGGGTATCAATGGAAAGGTCTTTTAAAATGATATAAAGTTTTCTAAAAAACATTTTTCTTAAAGTGAACGGTTTTTGAGATATCAGCTCTCAAAGTCGTAAAAAGTATGTCCCCCCCCCTCTATTTTTATAACTACGGGGTATAAAATTCTAAAAAAAATAGAGGTGATGCATGCTAATTAACTCTTTCAACGATTTTTGGTTTGATCAAAGTATCTCTTATAGTTTTTGAGATAGGTTGATTTAACTGTAATTTATTATATTTGCTGCTACGGAACCCTTTGTGCGCGAGCCCGACTCGCACTTGGCCGGTTTTTATTATCTATATTTTATTATCTGTGGCGTTCCGAAACGGAACGCACTTGATCGAATTTTAAATTGATTCGACGATAGTGAAAATGATTCACTAGGACAATAGTTAATACGCAAAACGCAATACGCAGTTGATACGTATTTAATACCAATACTCAATGATTGTCTCCTGCTAACCTGTACAGACTAGACTCATTGTGGTGACTGGTGAAACATTGTATAGCATTAACAACATAGTACTGTATTATTGAAAGATCGATTAAAGGTTTATTTTACAATCTACGACTTTCATTATACATGGGTAACAAAACCCCATAACATATTCGGTTTTACTCCGGACAACATCTTCAGCCACCCAATCCCTTTGCTTGAAGTCCAAATCCAGCGGAGGACAATAATCGTCATTTACTAAAATTGAAGGTTTTTCGTCCTAGTATAAAAGTTGTCTGGATCCCATTTTATACTCAATCTATAGTATAATACTATAGATATCATGTGAAACGTGACTTGGAAAAAAATCATTCAAATAAATCACAAAATAAAAATTTGAAACAATTTTAAAAGTTACGAAAAGCCCAATTATACGTCAAAATGACGCACAACATCCTCTTTACAACCAAATGGCGGAATTTACATGGATGAGCCAACTATGTACTGCTAGGTCTCGACGGCTAATAAGTTGGTTCTGGATTTTGCAGCGATTCGATGGTAAATATAGAAGAGTTCATACGTCAAATTTACGTAGATTGGACTTCTAGGGTTAAATGCATAAATACCTAAATGATGTTTTGTTTTTATTATCTAATAACGATAAAAAAAACCCGTTGATTTCATTCGTTTTTCAAGCTACGTGCATAGTTTTTCCACTAAAAAGCCTCAATTGAGTCATAAAGTACACAAATTTCAAGCATAATAAGTCACATCATTTCTATAAAACCAAAACTGGCAATAATATAAGTCGTGTTGTGCGATTATGAACATAGTGCATAAGGGCATAAGTCGTTATATTGCAAAGAGTAAAAAAAAAATTATGTGAATACATTGAGTTATTCCATGAAGTACTCGTTCATAAGGCCACAACTACAAAAAAACACGAAAAAAGTATATTTCTGGGGTTGTTACAACATGTGTTCATATGTAAAAATATAGTCTAACATCATATCTTACACATACAAGCTTAAAATTTTGAATTAATAAAGATTTAGTATTGATATATAGTTTTTTGTCTCTCCTGAAAAGTGCTGTTTTTGAGTTATTCCCTTATTCACTGGAGGCACAGAATATATGGACGCCAATGTGAATTTGAATACATAAGTAATTACTTATTTCTTTATTTGAAAGAGTAAGGTGTGCAGATAGTATACCTACCAATAAATCACACAAATTTTTATATTATATAATATATTAACAATCCCAGATGAAAAGTTAATCAAATAAGAACCAAAAAGTAAATTAGATTTAGATACATTTATTTCAAAGGATTTACAATTCACTTCTAACGTTTTAGAATAATATTATAAACTTGTACACCTTGACAAAAAGTAAAAAATTGCGGGTGAGTTTATTTGAAAGAGTAGTAGTAGTAGTAAGAGTAGTAGTAGTAGAGTAGAGTATTCCGATGTAAATGTCTCGTTAAATAGTACGTGGTTAGAATTCTGGAAGTAGGATCAGAAATTTAAAGGAAAATGGTATGGAAATATTCAAGAAGATTTACAGAGAAGACCTTGGTATGATGAGCTGGATGTAACTAGTCGTGAGTTTATCATCACAATCAACAGATTAAGATTTGGCCACAATAAACCAATAAATCACTTCACACCTTGCAAGACTGAACATAATTAATAGCAATATATGCACTTTCTGTAATGAGAAGATCGGCGATATGAAATTATTATGAACCATCAACCTTATTATTTTCTTTGTTTTCATAATCTTCAACAGTCAACTGTTAAAACCATGCCAAACGCCCAAACAGCCAAAATACGCAAGTCGCAACTTGTAGGTACGCAACATTGATTTGAATTTTGACGTCTATCAAATTTATCTTCGAAGAGAGGTAACCTGCTTAGAAAGTGAAACATCGATTATAGTGAATTAATCGATACTGACTAGAAACATGTGTCGCTCGAACTTGATACACATATCAATTTTAAAATTCATCAAGCGAATCCCTTTTAAAGTAGTATACTTTCTTTCGTAAATTTAAGGAGCAAAAAAAGGGCAAGTATAATAAAAAAACACAACGCGTTTATTATTATGATGATTTTTATTCACTGCATTCGATTACTGATGTCAGATTTCGATTTCTAGAGTAACGTCTCGGGCAGTCTTGCCAATTTGGCATAATTTATGCTAAATTTAGCATATTTTTACATTGTTTAGCATTTTTATTTGTTGTCTAGCATATAGCTTATTTTTTAGCATATAAAATATTATAATATAATAAAAGTTAAACCATATGAAACCAACTACAGTTTTGCTACCTTGCATACGTAAATTTAGTCGACATTTCATGGACATGCACAACTTCCACCTTGGAATTCTGGAATGAAGTAATGGATTATAAAGACGCAGCTGGTAATAACCCTTTTGCAGATTTATCACAGCTGGCAATATCATTATTATCACTACCACATTCCAACGCGGAAATAGAACGTGTTTTTAGCCAAATGAATGTCGTCAAAACTAAGCTTCGCAACCGTTTGTCGGTAAAAACTTTAAATGCCATTTTATACATAAGATTCGACCTAAAGAGGGCAGGAAAATGCTGCTACTCTTACACAGTTCCGGATAATGTACTGCGCTCTATAGGCACCAAGGAAATATATAGTCTTGGCAATGAGGCTTCCACGTCTACGTCAACATTATCGGCTGCGGATGAAGACCAAGATATTAATATTTTATTTGATAATAACACACTCGAATATGAGATGTTATTATTTATGATGTCATTATTTACATATTATGTGTAAATAAATGTGTTGGATATATAAAATTTTAAGTAAAATGTCGTTTTATTTGACATTAAAAATTTTTAGCAAAATATTTAGCTTAATTATAAATCCTTTAGCAAAATTTTGGCAAAATTTTAACAGCCATTTAGCAAATTTTATGTTAGTCTTGCTGGCAACACTGGTCTCGGGCACAGAACAGTAAAAACCTCGGAGCAATTAAAACAAATAGAAGTGCTATAGTGTCATAATTATTAATATGAAAACCACTGTCGCCAAACCCACACATTTAAACCGATAGCTAAACACAAGTTTGATGCTAATTTTTGTTTTTAATCAGTGTTGCCAACGTAGGCGATTTTTCGCCATTTATGCTACTCCAGGGACAATTTTTTATACTACATATTAGGTAAATAGGCATACAGCCGGTAATCAGGCCGAATACTCTGAACACAGATAATTATACATATAAAGTATAGGTAAATCGATGAATTTTGTGACTGCTTGAACCAAAAACGAATCACACTGGCGAATTTTTATATGGATAAATACAATTTGTACACTTAATTAAATGTTTATTTAGTTATCTCATTTCATTTCGTGTTCACAGTTTAGGCATGACTATCATCGTAATTCTTCTTCTTCTTCTTTTTTTTTCAAATGGCAACTCCTGATCCCAGATCATCGTAATTAGAATTCTTTTAATTCACGTCTACCCTCTTCAAGAGTATTTTTTTAAACACGATAATCTCATTTAATTGTTAAATCAAACAAAACTCTATTAATTAAATATGTCGCGCTTAAGTAATGAAGAATATTTTGAGGAGGAACCAAGTAAGTTGAGACAATATTTATTTTATCAAAATAGAAGCCTGTACTGCTATTAGTATTTTTTAACCTCTTATGGCTAATTTTGCTGGAGATAATGATGATGAACCGCTGCCCTACCTCAAATTCGACTAGCTACGGCCCTGTGATGAAGTCCACTTCTATGAGGGATATCATGTGCAAAAGATACTTGTAGTTTATGTTTGCTCATAAACTATTCTTTATATATAAACTAGCTACCCGCCCCGGCTTCGCACGGGTGCAATGGCGGCCGGCCGGTACCGCCGCAAACGCTACGTCCCGCAATTTTTAAAGTAAATGACAAAAGAAAGTTATTGTGGGTTATCCATAAGAGATAGACATAATATATACCATCACGGACTTTTCTGTAGACCTTTTCAATACTTAGTACATTATTTTGATAAAACTCGTAGGGTTTAGCCTGCGTTTGCAATGTAGGTAAGAGGAAAAAATGTAATTATTTACGGCATCACATTAGAAACCTCAAAAATAACAGTACTTCTCCACTATTTAATTTAATTATTATACATATACACCTTCCTCTTGAATCACTCTATCTATTAAAAAAACCGCATCAAAATCCGTTGCGTAGTTTCAAAGATTTAAGCGTACAAAGGGACATAGGGACAGAGAAAGCGACTTTGTTTTATACTATGTAGTGATTCCAATGCGATCGGAAAAATAAAGAAAAGGTATAATAACTAAATCATTGTTCATTTACTTTCAGGGTTATCTCCCTCATCAGAATCGCGAGAGCGACGCAGCAGTACTGACTCGAGTGAATCTTTACCAGAGCTAAATATTGAAGTGGTACCTAAAAGAAAAGATGACGATGACCCAGAAGAGTTTTATCAGGAGTTAGAGAAAAAAATGAAGGAAATTATATCGGCATATCGAAGAGGGTGTGATGCCCCGAAATCTGATACTATTGACAAAGAATCAGTAGAATTAAATGCAGTAGAAAAACCCAGTAGTCCAGAGATATAATTATGATCTCCAAAGTTTATATATGTAATTATGATAATTTTACGGAATTTTAAAAGCATATAAGTAGTTTATTAAATGTTACTTCATTACATATACATAATTGTAAATAAATAGGTCACAATGGTTATTTTATTGGTATATAATTGTTTATTTAATTATTTAATAATTACCTGCTTATCCAGGAGGCTATTCGAGATAATAGCACGATGGATTATTAGTTGAATATCAACTTACCTAAACTTAATTAATTTTAAGTAATTTTATAAGTACCCTCGATAACAATACTTTTTGCAATAACACGCGACACTCCATCGTATCGCATTCAAAATTGGGAATCGGAGTGCGAGGATCTGTGGTTCATGACTGAGGTATTGTTAAATGGTAAGACAATTAAGTTAGCTATATAACGACTTATGCCCTTATGCACTATGTTCATAATCGCACAACACGACTTATATTATTGCCAGTTTTGGTTTTATAGAAATGATGTGACTTATTATGCTTGAAATTTGTGTACTTTATGACTCAATTGAGGCTTTTAAGTGGAAAAACTATGCACGTAGCTTGAAAAACGAATGAAATCAACGGGTTTTTTTATCGTTATTAGATAATAAAAACAAAACATCATTTAGGTATTTATGCATTTAACCCTAGAAGTCCAATCTACGTAAATTTGACGTATGAACTCTTCTATATTTACCATCGAATCGCTGCAAAATCCAGAACCAACTCATTAGCCGTCGAGACCTAGCAGTACATAGTTGGCTCATCCATGTAAATTCCGCCATTTGGTTGTAAAGAGGATGTTGTGCGTCATTTTGACGTATAATTGGGCTTTTCGTAACTTTTAAAATTGTTTCAAATTTTTATTTTGTGATTTATTTGAATGATTTTTTTCCAAGTCACGTTTCACATGATATCTATAGTATTATACTATAGATTGAGTATAAAATGGGATCCAGACAACTTTTATACTAGGACGAAAAACCTTCAATTTTAGTAAATGACGATTATTGTCCTCCGCTGGATTTGGACTTCAAGCAAAGGGATTGGGTGGCTGAAGATGTTGTCCGGAGTAAAACCGAATATGTTATGGGGTTTTGTTACCCATGTATAATGAAAGTCGTAGATTGTAAAATAAACCTTTAATCGATCTTTCAATAATACAGTACTATGTTGTTAATGCTATACAATGTTTCACCAGTCACCACAATGAGTCTAGTCTGTACAGGTTAGCAGGAGACAATCATTGAGTATTGGTATTAAATACGTATCAACTGCGTATTGCGTTTTGCGTATTAACTATTGTCCTAGTGAATCATTTTCACTATCGTCGAATCAATTTAAAATTCGATCAAGTGCGTTCCGTTTCGGAACGCCACAGATAATAAAATATAGATAATAAAAGTTGCAACGCCACAATGTCATGGTGGTATACATTGAGGATACAAGCACTATAAAGAGATAAGAGAAGCCCGAAAACCATATTCCTGTATGTTCAGTTAATACAGGAAAAGTTATAGGTGGTCAGTGGCGATATTTTACGGCATGATATAGAATTTTAACAATTTCTATATCATATAATATCAAAATAATGTAGATAAATGCTAATGCTTCCTTCTAGGGAAGCGCGCTCCATCATAGGCCACATCTCAGCTTACCATTAGGCGAGATCGTGGTCAAGAGCTTCCCTATCACACAATAAAAAATAAAAAAAAAAAATAAATAAAATACAATGAGCCGCAAAGATTTTATGAAAAAATTAAGCACAGATTTGAAGGTGCCTTGGATGCAAATACGACTTGTGGCACGCACTTTGAAGAGACTCTACGTGACAATAGCCCAATTTTTTCAAAATATGTGGTACTAGAGTATCCATAAAATGTTTACGAAAATGCAGGACCAAAGAAGTATCGATATTGCGGATTTTTTTCCCATAAAAAAGGCAAATTACCAAAGCACAGTGGCTAAAACGCTCATAAATTGTCAAGACTGGTTATAAATACTTTTTTTTTATGCGACTATTATAGACTATAGTATTATTGTCTTGATTATTGTAGTTAGATAATTTTTTTGAAAAAAGATTAAAAACGAGTTATTTTTTAAAAACTTACCCAATTATAAGAAGAAAATATAAGTTTAACATTTTTTGTTGGCTTTTTTTAGATGATTCAATTATCGTTCTGTATTTATATAAACAAAGAGTATAATATCATTAAATGCACTTAATGTGTTAACTGTATTTTTAATATCTATTGCAAAAAATAGTTAATTTCCATAGAAATATATTAGTATCCCAAGTTAACTGATAAATACCTTTTTTTAAAAATATAAAGATTTGTTGTTGCAGATTTATTGAAAAAAACGATTTAAAAATAATAAGGAATAGTGTGTGTTGTTTCCGTGCAGTATTCAATTAATAGACCAATAGCAACACGCCATTAATGCCAAACTGTCTCATGTCGTCACTTGAACCAATGACACTAAAAGAGTTGTTCCTTTATGCTCATGAAACTGTATATAATAATATTATGTAGTATTTAATAAACTATAATATTATGCTTTTAAAAATATACGTGTTTGTGAAAAAGTAAATTCTAGCCTATGTTCAAATAAAAATAGTAGGTAGCGTTTATTTCCCTCTGAGTAAGTAGTGTGTATTGTGTATCAAAAGTAACATTCAATTATGTATTGTGTTAATTTTATTTATTACGGATTCAACATCAAACAACTCTACGGTAAGTATCAAGGTGCGTATTAACTATAGAGCTATTATTTATTACCTTACCTAATACCTATAGGTATGTTATAGCTAATTGCTGCTGGGCGCTGGCTGCGATTTCGTCCATGTATCTACTGAAAGGTTTCATGACATAATATGAGCACAGGGGAATAAAATAAAAATACCAGTATGTACATCCAAAAATATTTATTTCAATTATTACAAATTATCCTTAATCTAATTTTGAAAATCTAACACTGAATTAGATTCCTTACAATAATATTATTCAAATTAATAACAAAATAACGTATTTTACGGCTAAATTAATATTGAACTAATTATGTAGTTAAAACACGAAAGCGCATTACCTTGTTATACCAGCTGCATTAACCAAAAATTTTATATGATACAATATTTTCAACTGATATCGAAATGTACGAAAATAGTAATAATGTAATTGAACTGAGAACATAATATTTTAATATTCAGACAAAGCTGTATTGTTTCGATATACGTAGTTTTTATTGTAAACTGCACATATTTTCATAGAAAAATACTGTAAAACAACAGATGATGAAATTTTCAAAAAGAAAAAAAAAATACAAATTTGCCGCGCAATTGACATTAATTGACAGTTTTAAAAGTTTGTACCTATAGGTAATATTAATAGAAATAATTATCGAGATTTAAATGGCTCTACACGAGATTTATTTTGTTTTTTTTATTACTATACTTCATAAAGACACAATTAACTCGTACCTACTCGTAATACGATACCTTGGAGTTGGAGCGAAAATATTGTTTGTAATAATTTGGCTAGGTAACTAATTATTGAAATGAAAATAATAATTAGAAAAATGCATTGTGAAACCGTTTTAAGCAAAAAACGTTTCGATAAACGAATTATGTTTTTGAATGAAATACAAATTATTGCATGCTTTTAAAATACAAGACTTAACTATCTACTAATGAAAGTTTTCATGCATTTTGTTCGAAACACGGTAGGTCAGCCGTGTTTTGTTACTTTAAAAGTGACATTCGAAAATGAAACAACGATTTACGGAAAAGCACAGATAGAAACGCGTTTAATCGAGATTGGGTATCTAATATTAAGATAATTGGAATACTTAATGAAAATAGGAATTGTAGAGTCAGTAATAATTCAGATTAGTTTATTGATATCATATTAGATACTTACTTAGGTCGAGTGAACGCGTTTTTACAATTCGTTCTATACAAAGTATGTTTTTAACTAAATTTTCGAATTTCATCGTGTATTTTACAATAATTTTGAATGATTTGAATGCGAAATGTACTAATATATGATCAAACGAACTTCAGAGTGAAGTTTGATCATTATTATATGAATCGTTTCATTCGAAGATATTATTTACTATGTAGTTCCCTTTTTCAATGCTAGCAACTACGCACGCCTTTAGATTTTATTTTTTTTTAATTGTGGGTATTACGACCTGACAAGTATTTGCTCGCTTTGTACGATATTCGTTATTTTTAGAGTCTGTAATCTTACAAAACTTTGGGTTAGGGTGTGGTGGGTGTTAATATCTTCGAATGAAGCGATTCATATAATAATGATCGAACTTCACTCTGAAGTTCGTTTGATCATATATTATATTTCATCGCTTCATTCTTCAGATATTATTCACTATGTAGATGTTAAGAGATAAAAGTTTTGTAAGAATCATTTTGGGTGCAAGTTTAGAATAAAACATATATAGATATTATTAGTTTTATTTTGTATATTAACAAAAATATAATCAAACATTATTCTTGCAAAATTGATTCTGCAAATTCGTTTTCATTAACTACATTAAGTTTATAGAACCTTGCAAAGGTTTCGGAATGTTTAGTCCAGCCAGCAGTTTTACGTATATTATCAACGCATACACCACTAGCACAAGCAGTAGATGTTGAAGCGTGTCTTGTGCTATGTGAACTAAATATTGAAATGTTGACACCACTTTCCGATAACACGTTTTTGATCCAAAGACTGATTGTTTGAGTTGTGGCGGGTTTATTAGGTTTTTTAAAAGTTAGTATTAATCTATTGTCCTCCTCATTCCTCAAATGTTTTGTGACATTGATATAATCAGAAAGTGCAGTAGCGGGACAAATACTTATATTTTCTTTAAAGTATGGAAGTATAAGAAGGGGTTGATCTCTACCCGGAGCCGAAGTTTTTATCAAGTCTGTTATGAAAATCTTAGCTCCACTGTCTGAGAAATAAATATTATTAAGATTGATAAGGGATAAAGTTTGGACCCGCTGTGCTGTACACAGCGCAAGTAAAATTACTATTTTTTTAGTCAACTGCTCCAAATTAATGTTTATATTAGGAAACCAGCTTGAGATATGGTTCAAAACTAATTGTGGGTCCCAAGAATAATTATTGTATTTAGGATTACTGGGTTTCAATTTGAATGCTCCCTTTAGGAGTCGTTTTATGCATTCATCCGACCCGATATTATTTCCTAAGATTAAAGACAAGGCAGACCTGTGCGAGTTTAAAGTACCATATGAAGCCCCTTTGTTAAACTCATTTGTTAAAAACGATATAACTGTCGCTACTGTACTTTCAAAATTGGAAATATTTCTATCTAGACAAAATTGCCACCATAGTTTATAAGTTACGTTATATTGCTTCTTAGTGTTACTGGAAAGCGATGCCAACATTAGTTCGACAGCTTCCGATGGGATGTTTCTCCGTAAGAAGGCTTCGCGGAGAGCCTCGCTGCAGCCAGCGTAAAGTGTGAGTGCAGTGGGTGCGACAGGTGACTGAAATGAGAATGCGTTAGATTCGTATCTGCTTTAAACTTGGAACCCCTACCCTTTACGAGAAAGCTCTGCCAAATGACTTCTCATTTCTTTGCTTTTAGGGGGGGGGGGGGCAATAAATGAAATGTACAGACTATACGGCTTTTAAAATATAAGTCTGGTAAGCGAACTAAACTTTGCTGGTTTAGTTCTTGCTATATCGCTATCCGTGCCTGCTTCTCGTGTTTACGGGTGAATTAAGTTTATCAATAGTCATAAATGCAATGCTATACAGAGGATATACTGCATTTAAAACATGACAAAGTCTGGTAAGCGAACTAAACTTTGCTAGTTTAGTTCTTGCTATATCGCTGTCCGTGGCTGCCTCGCGTGTTTACGGATGAATAAAGTAATGTCCTGTCTTCGCATCCACAGCTAACTGTCCTATACTGTCATAATCTTAACACAGATTCATTCGACATAGCTCCCCACGAGCTCAGTTCTTCATTTTTGCACTCGCACAACTGTGGACAACACAAGAGCAATGCCTCCATTGGTAGCAGTTACAATCAAGGGCTAGCAAGGCAGGCTAGCCATATTACGGATGTTGGAACAACCGACTATATTTAGGGCAATTTTCTTTGTACAGTGTAACGTTTAGACTGTCGTAGCATTCCTACGGAACAAAGATGGGATCAGATCTGCATCCTTAATGAAGTTTATCGAAAGGAGATACTTTCAGACGACGATAGTATTCAAAATCCACCATATTCCTGAACATAATAATGCATAGTTAAGCTTATAATCTCTCTTGCCATTATCCTGCAGCAGAATTCCTTGGCGATAATTTGTTCTCGTTAGAACGAGCGAGGTTGTTACGATAATATGAGAAATCCTGTCAGTTAGAGACCTGAACGACGCGATAGAGTACCGCTATTTCAGTAGTAGTAGCACCTAGAAGGGTGAAGGTATTCTGGAAAGCGGAACTGAAGGCCCGGTCGGCAGCACCAGCCACCTAATAGACAGTGTTCAGTGCTGCACCACTATAATCTGCAAAATGACTCTGACGGTATGAAAATGTACCTACCGTACACGAACGTACATTTTCAAAATATCAAATGATATAGTTGGAATAAAAATCCTATTTGCCTCCGTCTACCCAAAAGACATACGGAGTAGCTAGTAGTAGTTGGTTGAATTAGAATAAAGTACCTATAGTTAAAATCCTTTGTTACTGACTGGATAAATTTGGCTCTTTTCCTATCTGACGTTCATATAGCTGTTGACTGCCTAGTGTTATGCACAAACACAATTATTATAAATAAGTCAGCCCGAGGCTTTCGGTATATAAGTTCTGATGTAAATCATAATTATATCTTAAAACCGAATTGATTAAAAGTAACGTACTTGGCTGTAGTAATTGCAGTTTTGGGACACAGATAAGCTCCTTATCATTTTAGTCTCTTGAGTTCAGTATATTTGTTTCCAGTACAGAGTTTATGACCTATCAGTTTTAAATAAATAATTCATGCATTGTACTGAAAGTACTAGCCATGTTTAGATTATGATTGGTGGCGTTGGCTCTAAACATTAAAAGATACCGCACGGTTTGGTTGGATGTTAAAAATCTGTATTATAATTAAAACCGTTTACCTGTTTTGATATTTTATTGCCTTATTCAAGGGGTGACCTTTTAAATTTATTTCTGACCCCAAAAGTAAGGACCAAGGTCTCTTCTTGTCCGGTTGGGTTAATACTGTGTGAGTTGAGACAGGTGGCAATTCTATGTTAAGATGGTTCAATTGTGCTTCTGCAGAGTTCTAATTGAATAAATAAAGGTTTGAGTTTGAGGTATTTTTGCCTCGTCGGGATCAGCTGTTGCTTCATTTTGTAAGTAACATCTAAATGCGTAATTGAAAGTCGTTACTGGCGCTTTCGCAGATTTACGCTAAAGATAGTGGAAATTGTAGTAACTTTAACTTTTCAAGCCCAAAAGGTTAACTAAGGTACACTTGAACCAATCTCATAAGTTCTAATACTTTTAATCATTATGATTAAAAAAATACTGTAAAACAACAGATGATGAAATTTTCAAAAAGAAAAAAAAATACAAATTTGCCGCGCAATCGACATTAATTGACAGTTCTAAAAGTTTGTACCTATAGGTAATATTAATAGAAATAATTATCGAGATTTAAATGGCTCTACACGAGATTTATTTTGTTTTTTTTATTACTATACTTCATAAAGACACAATTAACTCGTACCTACTCGTAATACGATACCTTCGAGTTGGAGTGAAAATATTGTTTGTAATAATTTGGCTAGGTAACTAATTATTGAAATGAAAATAATAATTAGAAAAATGCATTGTGAAACCGTTTTAAGCAAAAAACGTTTCGATAGGATAGGGGAATCGGAGTGCGAGGATCTGTGGGTCATGACTGAGGTATTGTTAAATGGTAAGACAATTAAGTTAGCTATTTATATATAATATAACGACTTATGCCCTTATGCACTATGTTCATAATCGCACAACACGACTTATATTATTGCCAGTTTTGGTTTTATAGAAATGATGTGACTTATTATGCTTGAAATTTGTGTACTTTATGACTCAATTGAGGCTTTTTAGTGGAAAAACTATGCACGTAGCTTGAAAAACGAATGAAATCAACGGGTTTTTTTATCGTTATTAGATAATAAAAACAAAACATCATTTAGGTATTTATGCATTTAACCCTAGAAGTCCAATCTACGTAAATTTGACGTATGAACTCTTCTATATTTACCATCGAATCGCTGCAAAATCCAGAACCAACTCATTAGCCGTCGAGACCTAGCAGTACATAGTTGGCTCATCCATGTAAATTCCGCCATTTGGTTGTAAAGAGGATGTTGTGCGTCATTTTGACGTATAATTGGGCTTTTCGTAACTTTTAAAATTGTTTCAAATTTTTATTTTGTGATTTATTTGAATGATTTTTTTCCAAGTCACGTTTCACATGATATCTATAGTATTATACTATAGATTGAGTATAAAATGGGATCCAGACAACTTTTATACTAGGACGAAAAACCTTCAATTTTAGTAAATGACGATTATTGTCCTCCGCTGGATTTGGACTTCAAGCAAAGGGATTGGGTGGCTGAAGATGTTGTCCGGAGTAAAACCGAATATGTTATGGGGTTTTGTTACCCATGTATAATGAAAGTCGTAGATTGTAAAATAAACCTTTAATCGATCTTTCAATAATACAGTACTATGTTGTTAATGCTATACAATGTTTCACCAGTCACCACAAGGAGACAATCATTGAGTATTGGTATTAAATACGTATCAACTGCGTATTGCGTTTTGCGTATTAACTATTGTCCTAGTGAATCATTTTCACTATCGTCGAATCAATTTAAAATTCGATCAAGTGCGTTCCGTTTCGGAACGCCACAGATAATAAAATATAGATAATAAAAGTGGCAACGCCACAATGTCATGGTGGTATACATTGAGGATACAAGCACTATAAAGAGATAAGAGAAGCCCGAAAACCATATTCCTGTATGTTCAGTTAATACAGGAAAAGTTATAGGTGGTCAGTGGCGATATTTTACGGCATGATATAGAATTTTAACAATTTCTATATCATATAATATCAAAATAATGTAGATAAATGCTATAATACAAAATGATCTCTTAATTCGACTCGCCGCGCCTTCGTGAACAACGACATTGTCGTTAAAATACGTAAATCCACAGAGGATTCCTCTTGTACTTACTTAATGAACTATCTTCTTAAAATCACACCACAATCGGGAATGAATCAAATAATGTAGATAAATGCTAATGCTTCCTTCTAGGGAAGCGCGCTCCATCATAGGCCACATCTCAGCTTACCATTAGGCGAGATCGTGGTCAAGCGCTTCCCTATCACACAATAAAAAATAAAAAAAATAAATAAATAAAATACAATGAGCCGCAAAGATTTTATGAAAAAATTAAGCACAGATTTGAAGGTGCCTTGGATGCAAATACGACTTGTGGCACGCACTTTGAAGAGACTCTACGTGACAATAGCCCAATTTTTTCAAAATATGTGGTACCAGAGTATCCATAAAATGTTTACGAAAATGCAGGACCAAAGAAGTATCGATATTGCGGATTTTTTTCCCATAAAAAAGGCAAATTACCAAAGCACAGTGGCTAAAACGCTCATAAATTGTCAAGACTGGTTATAAATACTTTTTTTTTATGCGACTATTATAGACTATAGTATTATTGTCTTGATTATTGTAGTTAGATAATTTTTTTGAAAAAAGGTTAAAAACGAGTTATTTTTAAAAACTTACCCAATTATAAGAAGAAAATATAAGTTTAACATTTTTTGTTGGCTTTTTTTAGATGATTCAATTATCGTTCTGTATTTATATAAACAAAGAGTATAATATCATTAAATGCACTTAATGTGTTAACTGTATTTTTAATATCTATTGCAAAAAATAGTTAATTTCCATAGAAATATATTAGTATCCCAAGTTAACTGATAAATACCTTTTTTTAAAAATATAAAGATTTGTTGTTGCAGATTTATTGAAAAAAACGATTTAAAAATAATAAGGAATAGTGTGTGTTGTTTCCGTGCAGTATTCAATTAATAGACCAATAGCAACACGGCATTAATGCCAAACTGTCTCATGTCGTCACTTGAACCAATGACACTAAAAGAGTTGTTCCTTTATGCTCATGAAACTGTATATAATATTATGTAGTATTTAATAAACTATAATATTATGCTTTTAAAAATATACGTGTTTGTGAAAAAGTAAATTCTAGCCTATGTTCAAATAAAAATAGTAGGTAGCGTTTATTTCCCTCTGAGTAAGTAGTGTGTATTGTGTATCAAAAGTAACATTCAATTATGTATTGTGTTAATTTTATTTATTACGGATTCAACATCAAACAACTCTACGGTAAGTATCAAGGTGCGTATTAACTATAGAGCTATTATTTATTACCTTACCTAATACCTATAGGTATGTTATAGCTAATTGCTGCTGGGCGCTGGCTGCGATTTCGTCCATGTATCTACTGAAAGGTTTCATGACATAATATGAGCACAGGGGAATAAAATAAAAATACCAGTATGTACATCCAAAAATATTTATTTCAATTATTACAAATTATCCTTAATCTAATTTTGAAAATCTAACACTGAATTAGATTCCTTACAATAATATTATTCAAATTAATAACAAAATAACGTATTTTACGGCTAAATTAATATTGAACTAATTATGTAGTTAAAACACGAAAGCGCATTACCTTGTTATACCAGCTGCATTAACCAAAAATTTTATATGATACAATATTTTCAACTGATATCGAAATGTACGAAAATAGTAATAATGTAATTGAACTGAGAACATAATATTTTAATATTCAGACAAAGCTGTATTGTTTCGATATACGTAGTTTTTATTGTAAACTGCACATATTTTCATAGAAAAATACTGTAAAACAACAGATGATGAAATTTTCAAAGAGAAAAAAAAAAATACAAATTTGCCGCGCAATTGACATTAATTGACAGTTTTAAAAGTTTGTACCTATAGGTAATATTAATAGAAATAATTATCGAGATTTAAATGGCTCTACACGAGATTTATTTTGTTTTTTTTATTACTATACTTCATAAAGACACAATTAACTCGTACCTACTCGTAATACGATACCTTGGAGTTGGAGCGAAAATATTGTTTGTAATAATTTGGCTAGGTAACTAATTATTGAAATGAAAATAATAATTAGAAAAATGCATTGTGAAACCGTTTTAAGCAAAAAACGTTTCGATAAACGAATTATGTTTTTGAATGAAATACAAATTATTGCATGCTTTTAAAATACAAGACTTAACTATCTACTAATGAAAGTTTTCATGCATTTTGTTCGAAACACGGTAGGTCAGCCGTGTTTTGTTACTTTAAAAGTGATGTAGGGGCTTGTTATGTGCGGGTGTAATAAAAGATGTAATAACTACGCAAAGGTTATATTTCGTTAACTACATATATATATTCGTATGTAATTAATATTCGACCTAATGCGACCAACCCGCGTCCCGACAAGCCCTTAACTAACTGTGCATAACGCACAAACTGTTTATATACGAGTTACCGTGTGAACCTATGGTGGGAACTTTCTTAGTAGGTACTACACTTGAAATATTTCGGTAACTCGTAAATTGGCTTGTCGTCGCTACATCATTCCCCCCTTAAAATAAAAAGGGTATACAAGTAAAAAAATCTTACAATAAAATTAAACAATAAACAAAGGGGTATATATAAAGTGTCGCTATATAAGATTACAAAATGTTTACAATATAAAGTATAAAATAAAATAAAATAGTTTGGAAAATCCAAAAGTGCACGCCTCATAATTTTTTTTTAATAATTATTTATTAATTATTATTTTTGTTTATTTAATAACAATTAAACCACATCGAATCAGACCCTGAAAAATGAAAGGGTTCTATTCCTGAGCATACTCAAGCGTAAGAGAACAAAATAACCATGAAAATGACACCCATGACGAAAATATGTAAAATTTTCGTCGGCGCCATCTTGGATTTTAGTTTTGACCTCATATTGGTTAATAGCTACCCTAATAACCATGAAAATGACACCCATGACGAAAATGTGTAAAATTTTCGTCGGCGCCATCTTGAATTTTAATTTTGACCTCATATTGTTTAATAGCTACCCCAAAAACCATGAAAATGACACCCATGACGAAAAGATGTAAATTTTTTGTCGGCGCCATCTTGGATTTTAGTTTTGACCTCATATTCGTTAATAGCTACCCCAAAAACCATGAAAATGACACCCATCACGAAAAAAAGTCAAATTTTCATCAGCGCCATCTTGGATTATAGTTTTGACCTCATATTCGTTAATAGCTACCCCAAAAACCATGAAAATGACACCCATGACGAAAAGATTTCAAATTTTCGTCGGCGCCATCTTGGATTTTAGTTTTGACCTCATATTGGTTAATAGCTACCCCAAAAACCACCCACATTTGCAAATGTGTTTGCTACTTAGGAAAAGTTCAGATTTAAAGATATAAGTAGGTAATGTGACGAATTTAATTTATTTCATTCCGACTGTTTCTCGGAATAACATACATTTACTAAGAATTGCATACAATGCCGGTTTTAATATATTGCCGGTAACATAATATTATGTATGATAATAATTCTTAAAAAAGTATTTGATACATTTCTTAAAAAGCTTCGATATTGTATACAATAATACAATTCATATTCAAATTGTTGTAAAATAGTCACACTTTTTTAAGTTGGTTGAATACACTAAAATACTTATAAGGATCGTACCTACTAATAAAAGTAACAAAATGAATTTTTAAAGTTCCCAGTAATCTTCTGGAATCAATTTCAATAAAAATATAAAAATTCACTTCAAAAAAAAAAAAAAAAAAAAACATCCGAGTTTTTTTTTGTTTATTTAATAACAATTAAACCACATCGAATCAGACCCTGAAAAATGAAAGGGTTCTATTCCTGAGCATACTCAAGCGTAAGAGAAAAAAAAAGACTCGATTAGTAAAGTATTTCGGTCGCTATCGTGTTAACAAGAAAAAGGATCCGCACATACAGACACACGGACGTCCAAGACAGAACTTTTTTAAACTGTTTTTTAACTAGTTTAAATAGCAAAAATGACATCAAAAATATCATGAACGTTAAAAATAGTGTTTTTTTCTTAATATGTGTGTGTATGTATTATCTTACAAGTGCAATGTATGATACATAAAGACATTTTAAGTTTGAAAAATCAGATGTTTTGCGCGAAGCGACAGTAGTACCCACCTCAACGCTTCGCTTATGAGGCGTGCAAAATGTTCACAATATAAATCAATCATAACGTATACAAGTGGTTACAGTTAACACCTAATTTCGTTAAACTATTTATGTTATTACAAAAACTCGGTTGGGTCTTCTAAGTGGCGTGCGATTATTGTTACACGTCAATTAACACTTAGTAACGTCAACATTTCAAATCTCAATACGTTCTTTACACTTGTATCGTTTAATATTACAAAGGCTATTACTATACACTCATAAGCCATAAATCAAAAGTACTTAAATTTCTAAGTAGTAAACATTTCAATCAAAACTCAACACAAACATAAATTTGAAATACCATACTTAAAACGTTAAACAATGAACTCGTTTCAAAATTACTTAAGTTCTATTATTTATTAAATACGATGTGTTGATTAGTAAGTATTTATTATACATTTCTAAGAAGACTTAAGAATACTTATAATCATCGTAATTCTAATAAATATAAAATAGTTGAAAAAATTACAAATACAATACTATTACCTAAATCGTACTGGTAATCGTATAGCTCTTCCACTACGCGTGGTATGTGTATTAGGCAATTCGCTACTTGGAATTTGTAACGGAACCTCAGTATCTGCCCCAGATGTCGTATCACTATCATCATTCAAATAATATGCAGGTTTTAGACGGTCTACAGATATACTAACTTTCCTGCCAGTCATTTGAATATAAAATACCTTTTCCTCTCGACTCAACACACGATAAGGACCGTCGTATGTTGGTTGTAAAGGCTTACGTACTGCGTCGTTTCTTACAAAAACATAATCGCACTTTTGCAAATCGGGGTGAATAAATATGTTCCGTCTTTCATTCTGCCTAATAGCTACTGACTGATATTTCCTAATAGAGTCTCGTAATTTACTTACATACTCAAGACTGCTATCTATTTCAAAACTCGATTTTTTATCGTAATAATCACCTGGTAATCGTAAAGTTGTTCCGTACGTTATTTCTGCTGCGCTTATGCCGGTATCACTTCTTACTGCTGTTCTAAGTCCTAGCAACACAGTTGGTAATTCCGTAACCCAAGAAGATGATATATTGCATAAGCGAGCCGTTAATGCCGCTTTAAGCGACCTATGCCAACGCTCTACCGCCCCGTTACTCTGTGGGTGGTAAGGTGTCGTACGCAACTTATTAATACCTAATAACTTCATTAGTGTAGCAAATAATTGACTTTCGAATTGGCGTCCTTGATCGCTTGTTAGCTTTTTCGGACAACCGAAACGAGAGATCCATCCTTCATATATTACACGCGAAATCGTTTCAGCAGTTATATCTCTCGTAGGAAAACATTCTGGCCATCGCGTCCCCCTATCACTATGGTTAGGCAATACGTCCTAAAACCTTCGGGTGAAGTGGGTAAAGGTCCAATTAAATCAATATGAATATGTTCAAACCTATCGCACTGCAGAAACGATCCTAAACCTGACATTGTATGTCGATTAACCTTCGATCGTTGACATTCAATGCATGTTTTAACTTTTAACCCATTGGCCAACGTGACGAATCATATTTGGCCAATAAAAACGATTTTGAATCAATTTGCGTGTAGTCCTTATTCCGGGATGACATAAATTATGTACACTATCAAAGGCAATACGTCGAAATTTATCAGTCAAGTAGGGTCTAATTTTATCATTATCTAAATTACAATAAATAAATGTACCACTTTCAGGTAACATTATTTTCTTTAACCTATTATTAGCGTCTTTCAAATTAGATAATTGTAACATATAAGAATCTTGTTGTTGATCCTTAGCAAGTTCTGCATAATCTATTACAGTGGGACAACTTATTGTTGCGACTCGTGATAACGAATCTGCAATGACATTATCTTGCCCACTTACGTGCCTCAAATCCGTTGTGAACTCACTAATGAATATCAAGTGTCGTGTACGTCTGGGTAACTCTTTCTCGCTATTTACTTTAGAAAATGCATAAATTAACGGTTTGTGATCCGTATACACCGTTAACTGTCGTCCTTCGACCATATTCCGAAAATGACGAATAGCTAAGTAAATTGCTAATAACTCCCTATCATACGTACTATACTTGGGTTCAGTCTTAGATAGATTCTTAGAAAAATAACCTACATGAGTATCCGATGCGTCCGTCATAAGTGCGAGCGATGCATCGGCCTTAGGGTGCTAAAAAAATCTGCACTTTATAAACAAAAACATAAGTTGAGTTACCTTGGCGATAATAAATAACCATTTATACGGTCGCCGTAAACTAAGATCTAAAGTCATTAACTTAGTACCAAATGTCTTAATTACACTAAACTACACTTTATAATCACTACACAGTACACTCACTCGCGGATTGGTTATTTTTCGACACTGGTAAAATTATTAAAAGTCGGCTCTCCTGCTGCTTCTGCCACGCACAAGGTTGACGATAGTACAATCTGGCGATATGCTTAAAGCAGTAATGAAAAAACATAGCCAATTGGGATTTTTCTGTTTTGATATCCCTGCACGATCGCGACTTCGGGATGCGGAGCGATGCGCGCGATTCCCATACCTTCGACCACTAAACGATCTGCCTCTCGAGCCTGCACATTTCAGCTGGTTTACCCGCTGCTTTAATTGTGCTAACTGCTCGAGAAGGTTTAACTGTACCGACGAAACTGCTCTAACTGGAACTGCCGGATTCATTTTGAATTAAATTTTTATTTAATCAATAAATTAAATAATCACACAAACGAAATCTATGCAATTCACTATAATAATATTCACTTTTCGTCGGGGGTCACCAATGTAGGGGCTTGTTATGTGCGGGTGTAATAAAAGATGTAATAACTACGCAAAGGTTATATTTCGTTAACTACATATATATATTCGTATGTAATTAATATTCGACCTAATGCGACCAACCCGCGTCCCGACAAGCCCTTAACTAACTGTGCATAACGCACAAACTGTTTATATACGAGTTACCGTGTGAACCTATGGTGGGAACTTTCTTAGTAGGTACTACACTTGAAATATTTCGGTAACTCGTAAATTGGCTTGTCGTCGCTACAGTGACATTCGAAAATGAAACAACGATTTACGGAAAAGCACAGATAGAAACGCGTTTAATCGAGATTGGGTATCTAATATTAAGATAATTGGAATACTTAATGAAAATAGGAATTGTAGAGTCAGTAATAATTCAGATTAGTTTATTGATATCATATTAGATACTTACTTAGGTCGAGTGAACGCGTTTTTACAATTCGTTCTATACAAAGTATGTTTTTAACTAAATTTTCGAATTTCATCGTGTATTTTACAATAATTTTGAATGATTTGAATGCGAAATGTACTAATGTATGATCAAACGAACTTCAGAGTGAAGTTTGATCATAATTATATGAATCGTTTCATTCGAAGATATTATTTACTATGTAGTTCCCTTTTTCAATGCTAGCAACTACGCACGCCTTTAGATTTTATTTTTTTTTAATTGTGGGTATTACGACCTGACAAGTATTTGCTCGCTTTGTACGATATTCGTTATTTTTAGAGTCTGTAATCTTACAAAACTTTGGGTTAGGGTGTGGTGGGTGTTAATATCTTCGAATGAAGCGATTCATATAATAATGATCGAACTTCACTCTGAAGTTCGTTTGATCATATATTATATTTCATCGCTTCATTCTTCAGATATTATTCACTATGTAGATGTTAAGAGATAAAAGTTTTGTAAGAATCATTTTGGGTGCAAGTTTAGAATAAAACATATAATATAGATATTATTAGTTTTATTTTGTATATTAACAAAAATATAATCAAACATTATTCTTGCAAAATTGATTCTGCAAATTCGTTTTCATTAACTACATTAAGTTTATAGAACCTTGCAAAGGTTTCGGAATGTTTAGTCCAGCCAGCAGTTTTACGTATATTATCAACGCATACACCACTAGCACAAGCAGTAGATGTTGAAGCGTGTCTTGTGCTATGTGAACTAAATATTGAAATGTTGACACCACTTTCCGATAACACGTTTTTGATCCAAAGACTGATTGTTTGAGTTGTGGCGGGTTTATTAGGTTTTTTAAAAGTTAGTATTAATCTATTGTCCTCCTCATTCCTCAAATGTTTTGTGACATTGATATAATCAGAAAGTGCAGTAGCGGGACAAATACTTATATTTTCTTTAAAGTATGGAAGTATAAGAAGGGGTTGATCTCTACCCGGAGCCGAAGTTTTTATCAAGTCTGTTATGAAAATCTTAGCTCCACTGTCTGAGAAATAAATATTATTAAGATTGATAAGGGATAAAGTTTGGACCCGCTGTGCTGTACACAGCGCAAGTAAAATTACTATTTTTTTAGTCAACTGCTCCAAATTAATGTTTATATTAGGAAACCAGCTTGAGATATGGTTCAAAACTAATTGTGGGTCCCAAGAATAATTGTCCGTATTTAAGCAAAAAGGAACCACCCAGCAAAAACGCACTTCTGAGATATCAAAGGATTTACAAAAACATTTGCAGCTCTGTTAGATGAAGTAAAATTAAAATTTATTTTATTTAAATTCATTGATAAATTACTTATTTAAGTATGTGTATATAAATTTGCTCTGAATATTCTTAAACTTTCTAGATAATTAAGAAAATGTGCATGTGGTTCCTTTTAACATTTATCAATTAATAGGTTTTCTCTTATACAAAAAGGAACCACATCCCAGGGATTTAATGATATAAATGAAACTATGTATTTATAATATCGTAATTAAAGCTTTAATTAATAAAATATATAAAAAAATCAGATGTTTTGCGCGAAGTGACAGTAGTACCCACCTCAACGCTTCGCTTATGAGGCGTGCAATAATACTTATATAGGACGTTTATTCGACGTTATCATCGAATTGGATTTCGAAATCCATCGTGTCTAGTTCATCTATGTGGTCTTCTATTGCATCATCACTAATGAGACCGTTATAAAAACTGTGCATCTTGTGGAATGAGATGTAATATGGACTGAATATCGCTAGAAGGTGAAAAAAGCTTCTCCAGAGGCAGCGACGTATAAGGTTCTTCGTTATCTTCTGTAATAAATAGAAAAAAGCTTTAAATCAAAATAATAAAGCCGCGTGGCTTTTATACGTAGGTAGGTATATGGCGACAGCAAAATATTATTAGTTCTTATAAAGCCGTGTCCCTACTAGACGACTAAGTATGTTGTATGTACATGCGCCATGTACAAAAAACTGGCTAAGTGCGAGTCGGACTCGCGCAATGAAGAGTTCCGTACCATTATCTATAAAAACGCCAAAAAAATCACGGCTTATTGTATGGGAGCTTCTTAAATATTTATTAAGCTATTGCATAGCTTCTATCGCGGGCCTTGAGCGCGGGGACCGAATCGAGAAATTCCGTTACGAAAAAACCTCACGCTCTCCACTCCGACGGGCTCGGAGGTGTGGCTTGAAGGCATGCTATGCAATAGCTTTACCGTGGCAGTCCCCGAGTACCACACGTCTTTTTTTTATTCTGTTTTTTAGTATCTGTTGTTACAGCGGCATCAGAAATACATCATATGAAATTTCGACTATCTAACTGTCACGGTTCATGAGACAGAGGGATAGACAGACGGACAGCGGAGTCTTAGTAATAGGGTCTCGTTTTACCCTTTGGGTACGGAACCCTAAAAATCATGCGCAACAGTGGCAACCCTAGCAAAAAATTAAATAAACTTGTTAAAATTTTGAATTTCGCAGGCTAGGGCCTTGTTCCGGTCAAAACAGTAGCCGCGCGAGTTTTAAAATCAAACAAATAATTATATGCGCTGAATGATGTGGCTGAATGTACTGTACTGAATCTGAATCTAAACGTATTTTACCAAAATAGTAGGTAGGTACCTAGATCATCGACAGTTATTTTTAAAACAGGGTTTAGACTTTAGTAGTTTCATCTCACAATGACAGATGAATCGTAACAAAATGATCTCTTAATTCGACTCGCCGCGCCTTCGTGAACAACGACATTGTCGTTAAAATACGTAAATCCACAGAGGATTCCTCTTGTACTTACTTAATGAACTATCTTCTTAAAATCACACCACAATCGGGAATGAATCAAATAATGTAGATAAATGCTAATGCTTCCTTCTAGGGAAGCGCGCTCCATCATAGGCCACATCTCAGCTTACCATTAGGCGAGATCGTGGTCAAGCGCTTCCCTATCACACAATAAAAAATAAAAAAAATAAATAAATAAAATACAATGAGCCGCAAAGATTTTATGAAAAAATTAAGCACAGATTTGAAGGTGCCTTGGATGCAAATACGACTTGTGGCACGCACTTTGAAGAGACTCTACGTGACAATAGCCCAATTTTTTCAAAATATGTGGTACCAGAGTATCCATAAAATGTTTACGAAAATGCAGGACCAAAGAAGTATCGATATTGCGGATTTTTTTCCCATAAAAAAGGCAAATTACCAAAGCACAGTGGCTAAAACGCTCATAAATTGTCAAGACTGGTTATAAATACTTTTTTTTTATGCGACTATTATAGACTATAGTATTATTGTCTTGATTATTGTAGTTAGATAATTTTTTTGAAAAAAGATTAAAAACGAGTTATTTTTTAAAAACTTACCCAATTATAAGAAGAAAATATAAGTTTAACATTTTTTGTTGGCTTTTTTTAGATGATTCAATTATCGTTCTGTATTTATATAAACAAAGAGTATAATATCATTAAATGCACTTAATGTGTTAACTGTATTTTTAATATCTATTGCAAAAAATAGTTAATTTCCATAGAAATATATTAGTATCCCAAGTTAACTGATAAATACCTTTTTTTAAAAATATAAAGATTTGTTGTTGCAGATTTATTGAAAAAAACGATTTAAAATAATAAGGAATAGTGTGTGTTGTTTCCGTGCAGTATTCAATTAATAGACCAATAGCAATACGGCATTAATGCCAAACTGTCTCATGTCGTCACTTGAACCAATGACACTAAAAGAGTTTTTCCTTTATGCTCATGAAACTGTATATAATATTATGTAGTATTTAATAAACTATAATATTATGCTTTTAAAAATATACGTGTTTGTGAAAAAGTAAATTCTAGCCTATGTTCAAATAAAAATAGTAGGTAGCGTTTATTTCCCTCTAAGTAAGTAGTGTGTATTGTGTATCAAAAGTAACATTCAATTATGTATTGTGTTAATTTTATTTATTACGGATTCAACATCAAACAACTCTACGGTAAGTATCAAGGTGCGTATTAACTATAGAGCTATTATTTATTACCTTACCTAATACCTATAGGTATGTTATAGCTAATTGCTGCTGGGCGCTGGCTGCGATTTCGTCCATGTATCTACTGAAAGGTTTCATAACATAATATGAGCACAGGGGAATAAAATAAAAATACCAGTATGTACATCCAAAAATATTTATTTCAATTATTACAAATTATCCTTAATCTAATTTTGAAAATCTAACACTGAATTAGATTCCTTACAATAATATTATTCAAATTAATAACAAAATAACGTATTTTACGGCTAAATTAATATTGAACTAATTATGTAGTTAAAACACGAAAGCGCATTACCTTGTTATACCAGCTGCATTAACCAAAAATTTTATATGATACAATATTTTCAACTGATATCGAAATGTACGAAAATAGTAATAATGTAATTGAACTGAGAACATAATATTTTAATATTCAGACAAAGCTGTATTGTTTCGATATACGTAGTTTTTATTGTAAACTGCACATAATATTTTCATAGAAAAATACTGTAAAACAACAGATGATGAAATTTTCAAATAATTTGGAAAATCCAAAAGTGCACGCCTCATAATTTTTGTTTTAATAAATATTTATTAATTATTATTTTTGTTTATTTAATAACAATTAAACCACATCGAATCAGACCCTGAAAAATGAAAGGGTTCTATTCCTGAGCATACTCAAGCGTAAGAGAAAAAAAAGACTCGATTAGTAAAGTATTTCGGTCGCTATCGTGTTAACAAGAAAAAGGATCCGCACATACAGACACACGGACGTCCAAGACAGAACTTTTTTAAACTGTTTTTTAACTAGTTTAAATAACAAAAATGACATCAAAAATATCATGAACGTTAAAAATAGTGTTTTTTCTTAATATGTGTGTGTATGTATTATCTTACAAGTGCAATGTATGATACATAAAGACATTTTAAGTTTGAAAAATCAGATGTTTTTCGCGAAGTGACAGTAGTACCCACCTCAACGCTTCGCTTATGAGGCGTGCAAAAGAAAAAAAAATACAAATTTGCCGCGCAATTGACATTAATTGACAGTTCTAAAAGTTTGTACCTATAGGTAATATTAATAGAAATAATTATCGAGATTTAAATGGCTCTACACGAGATTTATTTTGTTTTTTTTTTATTACTATACTTCATAAAGACACAATTAACTCGTACCTACTCGTAATACGATACCTTGGAGTTGGAGCGAAAATATTGTTTGTAATAATTTGGCTTGGTAACTAATTATTGAAATGAAAATAATAATTAGAAAAATGCATTGTGAAACCGTTTTAAGCAAAAAACGTTTCGATAAACGAATTATGTTTTTGAATGAAATACAAATTATTGCATGCTTTTAAAATACAAGACTTAACTATCTACTAATGAAAGTTTTCATGCATTTTGTTCGAAACACGGTAGGTCAGCCGTGTTTTGTTACTTTAAAAGTGACATTCGAAAATGAAACAACGATTTACGGAAAAGCACAAATAGAAACGCGTTTAATCGAGATTGGGTATCTAATATTAAGATAATTGGAATACTTAATGAAAATAGGAATTGTAGAGTCAGTAATAATTCAGATTAGTTTATTGATATCATATTAGATACTTACTTAGGTCGAGTGAACGCGTTTTTACAATTCGTTCTATACAAAGTATGTTTTTAACTAAATTTTCGAATTTCATCGTGTATTTTACAATAATTTTGAATGATTTGAATGCGAAATGTACTAATGTATGATCAAACGAACTTCAGAGTGAAGTTTGATCATAATTATATGAATCGTTTCATTCGAAGATATTATTTACTATGTAGTTCCCTTTTTCAATGCTAGCAACTACGCACGCCTTTAGATTTTATTTTTTTTTAATTGTGGGTATTACGACCTGACAAGTATTTGCTCGCTTTGTACGATATTCGTTATTTTTAGAGTCTGTAATCTTACAAAACTTTGGGTTAGGGTGTGGTGGGTGTTAATATCTTCGAATGAAGCGATTCATATAATAATGATCGAACTTCACTCTGAAGTTCGTTTGATCATATATTATATTTCATCGCTTCATTCTTCAGATATTATTTACTATGTAGATGTTAAGAGATAAAAGTTTTGTAAGAATCATTTTGGGTGCAAGTTTAGAATAAAACATATATAGATATTATTAGTTTTATTTTGTATATTAACAAAAATATAATCAAACATTATTCTTGCAAAATTGATTCTGCAAATTCGTTTTCATTAACTACATTAAGTTTATAGAACCTTGCAAAGGTTTCGGAATGTTTAGTCCAGCCAGCAGTTTTACGTATATTATCAACGCATACAACACTAGCACAAGCAGTAGATGTTGAAGCGTGTCTTGTGCTATGTGAACTAAATATTGAAATGTTGACACCACTTTCCGATAACACGTTTTTGATCCAACGACTGATTGTTTGAGTTGTGGCGGGTTTATTAGGTTTTTTAAAAGTTAGTATTAATCTATTGTCCTCCTCATTCCTCAAATGTTTTGTGACATTGATATAATCAGAAAGTGCAGTAGCGGGACAAATACTTATATTTTCTTTAAAGTATGGAAGTATAAGAAGGGGTTGATCTCTACCCGGAGCCGAAGTTTTTATCAAGTCTGTTATGAAAATCTTAGCTCCACTGTCTGAGAAATAAATATTATTAAGATTGATAAGGGATAAAGTTTGGACCCGCTGTGCTGTACACAGCGCAAGTAAAATTACTATTTTTTTAGTCAACTGCTCCAAATTAATGTTTATATTAGGAAACCAGCTTGAGATATGGTTCAAAACTAATTGTGGGTCCCAAGAATAATTGTCCGTATTTAAGCAAAAAGGAACCACCCAGCAAAAACGCACTTCTTTGATATCAAAGGATTTAAAAAAAAGTACTAAGTAAAATTCTACTAACAGCTGCGAGTGAAAATCTAGGTAATGAGATACGATGCAGAAACAAGTGGCCGAATGCCAAAAGGTTACTAACGAAAAGAATGAAGCATACCTATCGTTACAGCAGACCTACACTTGCAGACGAGAGAGAGCATAAAGCGCGACGAAGGAAAAAAAATAACTACACAAGAGAAAGAAGAAGAAATGTGTTGATGTCAACTTACTTGAAGAGATTGCTAAAAGTTTCTCAACGAAGGACTCGAGAAACTTTTACAGCCAAACTAATAGAGGTAGGAAAGATTTCAAACCTAGAACCTCAGCTTGTAAAAGTAAAGATGGTGAGCTACTAAATAGTAAGAACGATATTATTAAAAGATGGAATTAGTACTTCCAAGAACTGCTAAATAGCACAGAAACTGCTGAAACACCTTCTGCCATACAACATCCCAGATATCTCGCTGCCTACAAATAGACGAAGTTAGATTGGCCATTAGGAAACTCAAAAATCATAAGCCACCAGGAACTGATTACATCTCTGTGGAATTGCTTAAATATGCTGAAACTAGCTTTAAGGAGAAATTTTAAAAGCTGATAGTCTAGGTGTGGAACCAGTGGAAGTCTGAAACGACGCCCTGTTAACTTTTCTTTATTCTTTCTAAAAGCACATTGCCTTACACATTGCATAGGTACATGAACCACAGACTAAGTACAGGGTTGCCACAACAATGACATAAGAAAAATTATAGTTAAGTTTTTCTAATATAATCTAATACGCCCGATGAGTGGAACATCGCAGTAACATAGGGTATATATTACAGCGGTGTGTACAGCACAAGAAAGGTGACATATTTGATTGCCAGAATTATCACGGTATATCTCTTTTAAGCACGGCATATAAAATCTTCGCCTATGTCCTTTTCAAAAGAATATCTCCATACACAGAAGACAAACTAGGCGACTACCAGTACGCTTGGGGCCCTAACCGTTCGACTTCTGATCAGATTTTGAAACACTTGAGTTCAATGTCATAACACACCATATTATTTTCGTGAATTTTAAGGCTGCATACGACAATGTTCACCGAAATTTCCTGTACCAAGCGTTGACTGAGATCCGCATTCCACCACAATTGGTGTCACTTACAGCAATGACGTTAAAAAAATAAAAAAGCGTCGTTCGGATCCATTCAGTATCTTGAAACCTTTTAGGGCAATGGAAGGCCTTAGGCAGGGTGATGCGCTCTCCAGCCTTCTGATTAACATAGCCTTAGAAAAATGCATCCGAGATTCCAGAAATTGAGACATCGGGCACTTTATTTTTCGAATAGATACAAATACTGAGATACGCGGATGATATAGACCTGGATCGGGAGGACGCTACCAGCAGTGATCCTCTATTGCTGTTAACGCATATCTTGCTATAGACAAAACTGCCCAAAAGCTCGGTCTACAAGTCAAGTTCGTGGCTGTACGTGACTTTGTGTACCTGGCATAATTAATAACAAACCAGAACGAAATATCTGCAGAAATATGTAAACGAATTATGGCTGATTCGGCCTTCTAAGATATTTTTGATCGAAACTGCTATCCCGAAACATAAAGGTACTGCTATAAAAGACCCTACTAAGACCAGTACTAACATACGGGTCCGAAAGTTGGGTCCTGAGCAAAAAAATGAGGATTGCCTGCGGTGTTCGAGCGAAAAATCCTTAGACGGATTTTCGGTGCTGTGCTGGAAAATAGACATTGGAGAACGCGGTATAACCATGAGCTTTATGAAATTTACGAGGAGCCGAATGTCTTATAGACCATAAAACTAGGCCGTTTACGCTGGGCCGGATACGAGGCACGTATGGACGACAAGAAGGCACCTCTGCGTCTTCTCTATGGAAAACCAGATGGGCCGAAGCTCCGATGGTTGGATGGCATCTAATGATTGCTGTGAAAATCTGGAGAACTCAGACAAAGGACCGAGAGATCTGGAAGAAAATACTGGACCAGGCCAAGGCCCACTAGCAGCTGTAGAGCCTCAGATGATGATGATCACTCAGCGAGGAAACTCTTGTATTTCATGATAACTTTTTGGGTATGAATTTTTCGTTTTCTTTTTCATTTTCTTGAACCATTTGTAATATAAAATCATCTTTAATCTCTTCATATAATGACCTAAACATAAATATTTAAACAAATTATTATTGAAACAACGACATAAACTTTAATACGCCATAAAATTAACTTATCAAAATATTATTAAAACGGCCTATTTATACATAATACACTTAAACAAAGAAAGCATTTAATAAAGTACAGGCATAACGAGAAATATGTCGTTACCTTTAGAATAGTTGATAATACAAAAATGACTTAATATGATTTAAGTCACAATTCAAAAACTGCATTTTAGTACAAAAGTGACCTAATACGAATAACGGTCTTGTTAGGATTAGAACATTGACAAAATATTTACTTACCTTTCGGTAAATAAACGCCGCAATCAGGATTAAATCACTTTAAAACTAAGAAATGTAATCACCGTGCCGACATAATACTAAAACGGTCACTATTTTAGCGGAGGGACGTTTAAAATACGCAAATTATAAAGAGACGCAACATACGTGTTTTTCGGTTTCTAGGTGACATAGGATAGTTTTTGATTTATTAGATGATAGAATACCTTATTCTGAGTCATTTTATGAGTATAACTCATTTTTGCAAAATTTTGAGTTAGGTCACTTTCGTTCTCAGCGTGCGATATTTTTGATGTCATTTTTGTTATTTAAACTAGTTAAAAAACAGTTTAAAAAAGTTCTGTCTTGGACGTCCGTGTGTCTGTATGTGCGGATCCTTTTTCTTGTTAACACGATAGCGACCGAAATACTTTACTAATCGAGTCTTTTTTTCTCTCTTACGCTTGAGTATGCTCAGGAATAGAACCCTTTCATTTTTCAGGGTCTGATTCGATGTGGTTTAATTGTTATTAAATAAACAAAAATAATAATTAATAAATATTTATTAAAACAAAAATTATGAGGCGTGCACTTTTGGATTTTCCAAATTATTTGAAAATTTCATCATCTGTTGTTTTACAGTATTTTTCTATGAAAATATTATGTGCAGTTTACAATAAAAACTACGTATATCGAAACAATACAGCTTTGTCTGAATATTAAAATATTATGTTCTCAGTTCAATTACATTATTACTATTTTCGTACATTTCGATATCAGTTGAAAATATTGTATCATATAAAATTTTTGGTTAATGCAGCTGGTAAAACTACATAATTAGTTCAATATTAATTTAGCCGTAAAATACGTTATTTTGTTATTAATTTGAATAATATTATTGTAAGGAATCTAATTCAGTGTTAGATTTTCAAAATTAGATTAAGGATAATTTGTCATCAAATTGCTTAGCAGCCGCCGGCTTACAAAATACCAGACTTATATTTTAAAAGCCGTATAGTCTGTACATTTCATTTATTGCCCCCCCCCCCTAAAAGCAAAGAAATGAGAAGTCATTTGGCAGAGCTTTCTCGTAAAGGGTAGGGGTTCCAAGTTTAAAGCAGATACGAATCTAACGCATTCTCATTTCAGTCACCTGTCGCGCCCACTGCACTCACACCTTACGCTGGCTGCAGCGAGGCTCTCCGCGAAGCCTTCTTACGGAGAAACATCCCATCGGAAGCTGTCGAACTAATGTTGGCATCGCTTTCCAGTAACACTAAGAAGCAATATAACGTAACTTATAAACTATGGTGGCAATTTTGTCTAGATAGAAATATTTCCAATTTTGAAAGTACAGTAGCGACAGTTATATCGTTTTTAACAAATGAGTTTAACAAAGGGGCTTCATATGGTACTTTAAACTCGCACAGGTCTGCCTTGTCTTTAATCTTAGGAAATAATATCGGGTCGGATGAATGCATAAAACGACTCCTAAAGGGAGCATTCAAATTGAAACCCAGTAATCCTAAATACAATAATTATTCTTGGGACCCACAATTAGTTTTGAACCATATCTCAAGCTGGTTTCCTAATATAAACATTAATTTGGAGCAGTTGACTAAAAAAATAGTAATTTTACTTGCGCTGTGTACAGCACAGCGGGTCCAAACTTTATCCCTTATCAATCTTAATAATATTTATTTCTCAGACAGTGGAGCTAAGATTTTCATAACAGACTTGATAAAAACTTCGGCTCCGGGTAGAGATCAACCCCTTCTTATACTTCCATACTTTAAAGAAAATATAAGTATTTGTCCCGCTACTGCACTTTCTGATTATATCAATGTCACAAAACATTTGAGGAATGAGGAGGACAATAGATTAATACTAACTTTTAAAAAACCTAATAAACCCGCCACAACTCAAACAATCAGTCTTTGGATCAAAAACGTGTTATCGGAAAGTGGTGTCAACATTTCAATATTTAGTTCACATAGCACAAGACACGCTTCAACATCTACTGCTTGTGCTAGTGGTGTATGCGTTGATAATATACGTAAAACTGCTGGCTGGACTAAACATTCCGAAACCTTTGCAAGGTTCTATAAACTTAATGTAGTTAATGAAAACGAATTTGCAGAATCAATTTTGCAAGAATAATGTTTGATTATATTTTTGTTAATATACAAAATAAAACTAATAATATCTATATATGTTTTATTCTAAACTTGCACCCAAAATGATTCTTACAAAACTTTTATCTCTTAACATCTACATAGTGAATAATATCTGAAGAATGAAGCGATGAAATATAATATATGATCAAACGAACTTCAGAGTGAAGTTCGATCATTATTATATGAATCGCTTCATTCGAAGATATTAACACCCACCACACCCTAACCCAAAGTTTTGTAAGATTACAGACTCTAAAAATAACGAATATCGTACAAAGCGAGCAAATACTTGTCAGGTCGTAATACCCACAATTAAAAAAAAATAAAATCTAAAGGCGTGCGTAGTTGCTAGCATTGAAAAAGGGAACTACATAGTAAATAATATCTTCGAATGAAACGATTCATATAATAATGAGTACATTTCGCATTCAAATCATTCAAAATTATTGTAAAATACACGATGAAATTCGAAAATTTAGTTAAAAACATACTTTGTATAGAACGAATTGTAAAAACGCGTTCACTCGAACTAAGTAAGTATCTAATATGATATCAATAAACTAATCTGAATTATTACTGACTCTACAATTCCTATTTTCATTAAGTATTCCAATTATCTTAATATTAGATACCCAATCTCGATTAAACGCGTTTCTATCTGTGCTTTTCCGTAAATCGTTGTTTCATTTTCGAATGTCACTTTTAAAGTAACAAAACACGGCTGACCTACCGTGTTTCGAACAAAATGCATGAAAACTTTCATTAGTAGATAGTTAAGTCTTGTATTTTAAAAGCATGCAATAATTTGTATTTCATTCAAAAACATAATTCGTTTATCGAAACGTTTTTTGCTTAAAACGGTTTCACAATGCATTTTTCTAATTATTATTTTCATTTCAATAATTAGTTACCTAGCCAAATTATTACAAACAATATTTTCGCTCCAACTCCAAGGTATCGTATTACGAGTAGGTACGAGTTAATTGTGTCTTTATGAAGTATAGTAATAAAAAAAACAAAATAAATCTCGTGTAGAGCCATTTAAATCTCGATACTTATTTCTATTAATATTACCTATAGGTACAAACTTTTAAAACTGTCAATTAATGTCAATTGCGCGGCAAATTTGTATTTTTTTTTTCTTTTTGAAAATTTCATCATCTGTTGTTTTACAGTATTTTTCTATGAAAATATGTGCAGTTTACAATAAAAACTACGTATATCGAAACAATACAGCTTTGTCTGAATATTAAAATATTGTAGTGTATTAGATATAAGCTTCTTGTCTTGTACTGTAGTGTATTATAAGTTCAGTTATAATAAATCACTCGAGGAAGATACACGTGTTTCATTACCCCGCAACCCGCACTCTACATGGCGACCCTGCCATGCGCGAGCGCCGCGGTGTAAGTTGCCGGGTGTCGCGTATCGGGCGAATTATGCAATTCAGCGGATTCCTGTGTGCCTCAGTGCTCTAAGTTAGAGCGTTTATAATATTGAAGTAATGAAAATGGAGACAACGCAAGGAACATTCTCCATAACTAGTCACGTACGTCGTTTAAAAAATGGGCAAAAGTTATTCTAAAACCGGAGATAAGGATGTGATAATTGCACAAAATGCATCCCAAGGAAGTAATTCTGCGGTCGAATCCCATATCCACATAAATAATATATTATTGGCGACGACCTTGACAATTTTCGCTATTATAATCGTCATTTTTATATGGAAAAAGCTGAAGGACAGACAAAAGAAATGGATCGATAAACAAATTGAAGCACAATTTATAAGAAGAATGCGTTTGCGGTTGTCGGGAAGGCGAGAACGTGAAGAAGGAAACGAATCCGTGTAAAAAAAAAAGTGAATTCCGTGTTAGTGAGCCCGAGTGAAAAACATATATCGTATATTAAGTGCTTTCTTTTTAGTGAATCATTTAGTGAGCAAAAGTAATAAAAACAACGAACTGTGTTGCGTCATCTACTATCGACATAATAGGAACTATAAGTGTCGGATTAAAAATAATTAATAATTATATTACAATGCCAATGTAATTGTTATTTTTGTCATAATTTTATGTTTCTTGTATCTTACAGCCTAAGTATTTCGGAATGTCACATGGAAAATATATTGGCCGTAATGCATTCATGTAAGGACCAAACAACTAGGTAAATCATTTTTATGTAAGTATGTTTTAATTTCGTTTTATATGGAAAAAGATTTAGAAAGGATTTTTAATGAATTATCTGATATTCAAATTACTTTGAGGAAGTTAGGCCCATCTAGAAGGTTACAATATAAAAGTAAAGTTAAGGATAATATATTAAGAGCTAAGGAATTATATTCATCTTATAAAACTATTATTAGTATATTTTCTGAGCGAAAAACCTCGTTAGAATTAGCTGAATATGTTTATGAAGTCTTGAAGGAGAGAATAAACGTTATTTACGATAAGATTCTATCATATGATTTTCAAGGTAACGTAGAAACAACTACTTCAAACATGGAGAAGTTTGAAATAAAAACTGCAACATCCTTGATACCTGTTATGGATGGTTCAGAAAGTACGACAGAAAAAATCATAGACGCGGTAGAATTATATAGCGATTGCCTAAAGGACACAGACCAAGAAAAAATGTTAATATCTTTTGTTTTGAAAACTAGATTAACTAAAACCGCTAAACTAAAACTAAAATGCAAATATGATGATGTAGCAAGCCTTTTACAAGATTTAAAAACTTATTTACTTACAAAAAAGTCCGCCAATGCAATACTATATCAATTAAATAATTTGAGTCAAAATGATATGTCAATTTGTGATTATGGAAATAAACTATCAGAATTATTTATAGACCTCACTATTGCACAGGCTAACGGTAACGAAAAGACCTGCGAAATACTGAGACCTATAAACGAAAAAATTGCTATTAAAAGATTCTCTGATGGATTAAGAAATAAACGCTTGAGCACTATCATTTCAGCGCGGAACTTTTCCGAGTTGAAAGATGCGGTGCGTGCGGCGGAGGACGAGGAGCTGGGGCAGCCCTCGACTTCCGGAGGTATTTTCAGCGCCAGGGGTAAGTCAAACAAAAGATATAATAATAATTTCACTAGAAGAGGGCAGAATAATTATTATAATAAAGGTTTCAATTTCCGTGGCAATTCTCGAGGTCAAGTTTATAATAATAATTATTATTATCGGCAAAATCATAATCCCCGTGGTGGATATATACGCGGAAGAGGTAATAATTTTCCAAAATTTGGCAATAATCATAATGCTTCAGGATATTATCGTGGTAGAGGTAGTCGAGGTAGGAACAACCAACACAAAATTTTCTCAGCCGAAGGGAGCGAGAACCGTCAAACAAATAACGAAGAAATAGAGACCAAAAACCAGTTTTTTCGGTCCTAAATGTTATAACATTTTAACCTGCAATAAAAATGTTAGGTACGTCCATTTCGACATAAACAATTCCAAGTATTCATGGTTACTTGATACCGGCGCGTCCATTTCTGCTGTTTCTAAGAACGCCTTATTAGAACATACTACTTTGTATGAAGATAACATTATAATAAATGGTATCGGTGGAAAAATATGCTCAAAAGGATATGTTTATCTTACTTTGCGTACTCAAAATAGTAGATTTAATCATAAATTTTATTTGTTCGATCATTTACCGTGTAAATCAGATGGAATCCTCGGTTTAGATTTCTTATCGAAATTTAATTAAATAAATAAATAAATAAATAAATAAACGTTTATTGTCAACATAACACAAATACACCAGAGCATGAGATTTTACACAATATAGGCATTTAGCAACACACATATAATACAAACATTAAATTATTTATCATCAATAAGTAATTATTATCATCAAAAAAAAAAAAAAATGTATTCATACTATAATGTGGGAAGGTACTGGGCATTTTCACGTTGACAAAAGGGACCAACTCAGTATTCGGCACGAATGATAGTAAAACCATTCGTGCCACTGATTTTCAGTGGCCCCTAATGACACTTGGAGTTGACAATTACGAAATACAAAAAAAAAAATAAGAATAAAAATAAACGAGATTGAAACAACAGCAAAATTAAACTAATAAAACACGTCACTAACAATACTTACAATTAAACGAGTATCAGAAATGAGAGAAAAAAAAAAAAATACAATTAAAACAACCAAAGAAAAGTAAAAAAGGTCTAAAAACAAACAAAAACTTTTTAAAGCGTACAAAAAAATAACAATAAAAAAACAGTAACATATTAAAATAAACTAACGGAAACTAATATTTTATGAAAATCAAACACAGGAATCTATATGAAAAAGGAACTAAGGAATTACTTTCAGTGCCACCAAGGCCTTCAAGAAGCTGAGATCAATAAGTAATTACGATATTTTATACGGAAGTTTTCTTTATTGCGCAATTGGCGCAGTGGTGGTGGAAGATTGTTCCAACACATGGTGGCACTGTAGCGGAAACTACCCCTGAACGCTGCGGAGTGGTGTCTAGGAATGGCTAGTTTTTGGAATGCAGATCTTGTTTCATAGTTTTGGGCACTGCGCTCACCCATCCAAGCAAGTTTAGTATATAGATAAAGTGGAACTTTGGCTTGCATTATTCCGAAAAGAAGTGTGGCAAAATGTAAACGCCTACGCGCCTCCATGTTTAAAAGTTTGGCACTCTTAATGTATGGACTGACATGAGTTCGCGGCGGTATATTCCAGCAATAACGTGCACAAGCGTTTTGTACACGTTGAATTGCTGATTTGGTCCGTGAGAGCAATCTAGGCCCATACACAGTATCAGCGTAGTTGAACTTGGACAGTACAAGCGCATCACAGAGGCGAATGCGAAGAGATGTGTCAATGTATTTTCGTATTCTATATAGAGTTTTTAAGCGATAAAAGCAATTGGAAATAGTAGTAAGTAGTAATTCACATATTAATCTAGAAAACGACACATTAATTTTATATAACCAATGCAAAAATATTATACCACTATATGCGTCACCTACTACTTCACATAACTACTTAACTATTCCTGCGAGAAGCGAGTCCATTCACTACATACCAATTATGAATATTAAATTAAATAATGACTGTGTTGTTTTACCACAACAATTACAAGAGGGTCTATTTTTAGCAGCTCTAATAGTGAAGCCAGTAAATAACGTTATTCCCATTAAAATATTAAATACTCAAGAAGAATCAATTACTATACCGACCTTTCAACCAGACCTACACTCGTTAAACGATTACCAAATATGTCAGTTTAATAAATGTAAATCAAACGCAGAGAGAGCTAATATTTTGTTAGAATTATTAAAATTGGATCACTTACATCCTACCGAGCGTGAGACTATACAAGCAATTTGTACTAAATACAATGATATCTTTCACTTACCGGGTGATAAGCTTACAACTACTAATTCATATGAACATAATATTTATTTAAAACCGAATGCTAGCCCCGTTTATACAAAACCATACAGGTTACCACATAGTCAAAAACCTGAAATAAATAAGCAAATTGAGAAAATGTTACAGGATGATATTATAGAAGAAGCTCAAAGTGAGTGGTCTAGCCCCATTTTACTTGTTCCTAAAAAGTCAAATGATGATAGCAAAAAGTGGAGATTAGTGATAGATTACCGTAAATTAAATGAAGTTATACAAGATGATAAATTTCCGCTACCGAATATCACTGATATCTTAGAGTCCCTTGCTGGTGCCGTGTATTTTACCCATTTAGACCTTAGTCAATCTTATTACCAAACGACCTTGAACCCCGAATCACGTAAGATTACTGCCTTTACAACCAATACTGGACAATACCAGATGAAACGAATGCCAATGGGTCTTAAAACCAGTCCAAGTTCTTTTTCAAGGTTAATGACTTTAGCCATGTCAGGTCTAACGTATGAGAAATGTTTTGTTTATCTTGATGACCTTGTAATTTTTGGACGTAATTTAGAAAGTCATAATAAAAATTTAATAGATGTTTTTGAGAGACTTAGAAAAGTTAACTTAAAATTAAATCCCATCAAATGTAATTTTTTGAAAAAGGAATTATTATATTTAGGACACACAGTGTCAGCAGATGGAATTAGTCCAGATAAAACTAAAATAAAAATTGTTGAAAATTACCCAACACCAAAAAATACAGAAGAAGTAAAACGTTTTGTTGCATTTTGTAACTATTACCGAAAATTTATAAAGAATTTCGCGGAAATAACTATCCCTTTAAATAATTTGTGTCGTAAAGATGTCCCTTTTATATGGTCTGAACAATGTGAAAACTCGTTTAAAATCATGAAAAAAGCGTTAGTATCACCCCCCATTTTACAATATCCAGACTTTTCTGACGAAAACGAGTTCATCTTACAAACTGATGCTTCTGGCATTGCAGTAGGAGCAGTACTTTGCAATAAAGATAAAAGACCAGTCGCTTATGCAAGTCGGCCTTTAAACAAAGCTGAAAAAAATTACCCAACTATACAAAAAGAATTACTTGCGATAGTGTGGGGAGTTAAATATTTTAGGCCGTATCTCTTAGGTAAAAAGTTCACAATCATGACGGACCATAAACCATTATTGTATTTATTCGGAATTAAAGATCCATCGAGTAGATTATTAAAATTTAGGTTAACATTAGAAGAATATGATTTTAACGTTGTGTATATTAAAGGTAAAGAAAACGCCGTAGCAGACGCGTTGTCTAGAATTACAATAAACTCAAACGAGTTGAAATGTATCAACGATAAAATAATTAACGTAATGACTAGAGCACAGAAAAAGAAACTAGAAGAAGATAAAGAAAAGAGTGACACTCCAACTACCAATAATGACACAGACTATCGGCCTGATCAACCGAGAATCGTGGAATTATTGCGAGTTCCGAGTGGTGCGGTAGAGATGATTTTAATAGAAGGAAAAGAGTTAAATAGGATTCGAAAACGAATAGGTATAGATGTAGAAACCGAGTGTTTTGCTTTCTCCCAAAATAAGAAAATTTTATACATTAATCTTGATTTCAAAGCACAATACACGCGAGCCGTTTTTGTGAAGAAATTAAGTGAATTAAGTAAAAATATTAATGTCGACGAAATATGTATAATAAAAACAAATAATAACGCGTTATTTATAAAAGAACTAATAGAAGAAATTAAAAGTAAAGATATATGGACCGGTCCACGGATATGTATATTACGAGGTGTAGAAAGAATTGATAATGAAAATGATAAACAATTTATTATTAATGACTATCACTTACTGCCCACTAGTGGCCACGCAGGCATTCGTAGAATGATAAATAATATTAAGAAAAAATATTTCTGGCCAGAAATGGAAAAAGACATAAGAGATTTTGTAACTAAATGCGAAAAATGTCAAAAATCTAAGTATTCCCGAAATACCAAAGAGCCGATGGTTATAACAACCACAGCCTCGTTTGCTTTCGAGAAAGTATTTTTAGACTTAGTTGGTCCATTGGATCAAGATGTAGACGGTAATAATTATATACTTACGTTACAGTGTGAATTAAGTAAGTTTGTTGAGGCTTATCCTCTTAAAAATAAGGAAACGGTCACCGTTGCTAGAGCATTTGTTAATCAATTTATTTTAAGGTTCGGAATCCCAAAAATTATAGCAACAGATAGAGGCACTGAGTTTATGTCATCTACTATGATAGAGGTCAGTAAACTTTTAGAAATTGAAAAATTAAACTCAACCTCCTACCATCACGAATCAATTGGTTCACTCGAAAATGCACATAAACATTTAGGTTCATTCTTAAGAATACAATGCAATAATTACCCTGAAACGTGGAGCCATTGGCTACCCTTTTGGTGTTTTAATTTTAATAATACTGTACATTCCTCTACAAAATATACCCCGTATGAATTAGTTTTTGGAAAACCAAGTAACATTCCGAGTAGACTAAGTACTAGCATAGAACCTTTATATAACCCAGATAATTATAGTTTAGAATTAAGATATCGTTTGCAAGTAGCACATAGAGACGCACAAAACAATTTGTTAAAAAGTAAACAAGTGCGAAAATCTGTATATGATAAAAACATAAATCAAGTCCGATATAAGAAAGGTGATTTAATATTGTTAAAAAATGAAACTGCAAATAAATTAGATACTTTGTATAATGGTCCATTTATTGTTATTGAAGATAAGGAACCTAATGTTATAATTTTGAAGAACAATAAAGAAGAAATTGTACACAAAAATCGAACAAAATTGTATAAAAATTAGGAATTTTCTTTTAATCTCATATTAAGTATAACATAACAAAAAAAAAAATATTTAGTAAAACATTTTTTTTTATCTCCTACCCCTGTGGTGTAGTGTATTAGATATAAGCTTCTTGTCTTGTACTGTAGTGTATTATAAGTTCAGTTATAATAAATCACTCGAGGAAGATACACGTGTTTCATTACCCCGCAACCCGCACTCTACAATATTATGTTCTCAGTTCAATTACATTATTACTATTTTCGTACATTTCGATATCAGTTGAAAATATTGTATCATATAAAATTTTTGGTTAATGCAGCTGGTATAACAAGGTAATGCGCTTTCGTGTTTTAACTACATTATTAGTTCAATATTAATTTAGCCGTAAAATACGTTATTTTGTTATTAATTTGAATAATATTATTGTAAGGAATCTAATTCAGTGTTAGATTTTCAAAATTAGATTAAGGATAATTTGTAATAATTGAAATAAATATTTTTGGATGTACATACTGGTATTTTTATTTTATTCCCCTGTGCTCATATTATGTCATGAAACCTTTCAGTAGATACATGGACGAAATCGCAGCCAGCGCCCAGCAGCAATTAGCTATAACATACCTATAGGTATTAGGTAAGGTAATAAATAATAGCTCTATAGTTAATACGCACCTTGATACTTACCGTAGAGTTGTTTGATGTTGAATCCGTAATAAATAAAATTAACACAATACATAATTGAATGTTACTTTTGATACACAATACACACTACTTACTCAGAGGGAAATAAACGCTACCTACTATTTTTATTTGAACATAGGCTAGAATTTACTTTTTCACAAACACGTATATTTTTAAAAGCATAATATTATAGTTTATTAAATACTACATAATATTATATACAGTTTCATGAGCATAAAGGAACAACTCTTTTAGTGTCATTGGTTCAAGTGACGACATGAGACAGTTTGGCATTAATGCCATGTTGCTATTGGTCTATTAATTGAATACTGCACGGAAACAATAATAATAATAATAATAAAAGGGCGTAGGGATGTGACGACCCCATCGCCCACGGTTGGAATATCTATTGTCTACGTGACAATAGATATTCCACCCGTGCAATCAGTCAACCCGCAGGACACCTTGTGGCGGGGTGTCGGGGAGTAGCGACCCCGCGGGAACCGAGTGCTCCCGGGGGAGGCCCCTGTCTTCACCTCCGGCTCGCCTTCACCGGCCGGTCGGAGTGAAGCCTGACGAGGACAGGACCCCCACCTCTGGCTTGCCTTAACCGGCCGGCCAGAGTGGAGTCGCGAGAGCTTTTAGCTCGAAGGGTGGATGCGAAGCGTAAGTGGCGAGTGGGCACGTGATGCTGGACCCTCAGGGAGCGCGTGATCGTAGTTTAAAGTCCAGGGACGCCTCTCCACCCTTAGCTGCTCACAATATGTTGCCCCCTTGTCGCACTATTGCAGCGACTTATTTCGGGGGCCCATACAGTGAGAGGGCGAGTCACCACCTGCCAACATATTTTTACTTTCTTTGAGTAGAAAGGCAGGTGCCATAGTTTCCCATAGTCCTCAGTACCAGTCCATTTAGCATCCCAATCCATAGCCCAATCATTAAATTTCCATACCCTGCAATAGTCCTACATCGGCCGCGGACTGCCCAGGGCTGTATCTCTATAGTGCAGTCATGGGCAGGCTGCGGCTGGTGTCCCACAACACATTAAAATTCTCGAAAGGGCCTCTGCGTGTTGGATCCGTGTCCCCTCGTAAGCCTTCCAAAGATCCGGGTACTGTCCTTCTGGTGGTACCCGAGTATTATGGAAATGAGAAACATAATAATAATAATAAAAGGGCGTAGGGATGTGACGACCCCATCGCCCACGGTTGGAATGTCTGTTGTCTACGTGACAACAGATATTCCACCCGTGCAATCAGTCAACCCGCAGGACACCTTGTGGCGGGGTGTCGGGGAGTAGCGACCCCGCGGGAACCGAGTGCTCCCGGGGGAGGCCCCTGTCTTCATCTCCGGCTTGCCTTCACCAGCCGGTCGGAGTGAAGCCTGACGAGGACAGGACCCCCACCTCTGGCTTGCCTTAACCGGCCGGCCAGAGTGGAGTCGCGAGAGCTTTTAGCTCGAAGGGTGGATGCGAATCATAAGTGGCGAGTGGGCACGTGATTCTGGACCCTCAGGGAGCGCGTGATCGTAGTTTAAAGTCCAGGGACGCCTCTCCACCCTTAGCTGCTCACAATATGTTGCCCCCTTGTCGCACTATTGCAGCGACTTATTTCGGGGGCCCATACAGTGAGAGGGCGAGTCACCACCTGCCAACATATTTTTACTTTCTTTTAGTAGAAAGGCAGGTGCCATAGTTTCCCATAGTCCCCAATACCAGTCCATTTAGCATCCCAATCCATAGCCCAGTTATTAGATTTCCATACCCTGCAATAGTCCTACATTGGCCGCGGACTGCCTAGGGCTGTATCTCTATAGTGCAGTTATGGGCAGGCTGCGGCTGGTGTCCCACAACACATTAAAATTCTCGAAAGGGCCTCTGCGTGTTGGATCCGTGTCCCCACGTAAGCCTTCCAAAGATCCGGGTACCGTCCTTCTGGTGGTACCCGAGTATTATGGAGATGAGAAACATAATAATAATAAACTCTTTATTAGCAGGTAGGCAATATTAAAAAAAAATTAACAATTTATGTACTTACAATCTACTTAATCTAACAACCTACATGCTAAAAGGATTGCCGCTCAGCATTTTACAATGAAAAGCATAGGCCTTCATTGCAGAGCTGATTTTCAGCGACACCTAATTATAAAAACGATCTAATGCTAAGATTCAATAAAGGTATATATATATCTAATAAATAAATAAATATAAAAAGAATAAATAATATAATAAATAAAATAATAAATAGTAATATCTATTTTAAAAAAATAAATATACATATCGTGTTAATAAATATATAAATACGTGTGATAAAAATATACATCGAAGCCATAACCAGAATATATTGTGTGTAGGTACAATGTGCTATAATATGTTTAAATATTTTTTTGTTTACTTAAGAGGTATGCTGATAAATATTTATTAAAACAGAATTTTGACTTTTTTTCTCGAATCGGTGGAGGTAAATCGTTCCAACAATGCGTTGCTGCCCATTTGTAGCTACCTCGAAAAGCGATTGTACGATACTTCGGTACTATAAGAGGATTCGTCGTTGTTCTTGTAGGGTACACATTTGATTGTTCTCTCCATTTAATTTTATCGTAAAGATATTTTGGTGATTCCGTTTTGATAATTGCAAATACCATATTAGCCAGATGTAATCTCCTCCTTGCAGCCATTTTTAAAATATTATTATTATTGAGATAAGGTGTTACATGATTTCTTTTTGGTATTCCAAAGCAGTATCGTGCGCACGCGTTTTGAACTCTCTGAATCATTCGCTCCGTTCTGACCAACAAGCATGGACCATAAACAGCATCACAATAATTAAGTTTGGATAGAATCAAGCTTTCAACTAATTTTTTACGAAGTGATATGGATATGAAATTTCGAAATGAGTATAATATTTTTAGCCTATAGTAACAATTTCTCACAACATTATTTAAATGAGTTTCAAACCGGAGCTGTGGGTCAATTGTAAGACCTAAGTTGCACGCGACTTTGACACCTTCAATTACACTACAGTTAATAACAATTTGGGGTTTAGCATTAATGATAGATTTTACTTGTTTCCTACTTCCAAGAACAATATATTTCGACTTCTGCGGGTTCAGCACTAGAGAATTTTGCTCAGACCATTCTACAATCCTCTGCAGTTCTTCATTTATTTTCTGTACAGCTAAAGGTGTGCAATTTGGCTTACAGGAAATATAAAGCTGGATATCATCCGCGTACATATGATATCTACAGTAACGAAAACATTGAATTATGTCAGCACTATAGATAATATAAAGCAGGGGTCCCAGAATAGATCCCTGTGGTACACCTCTACAAATAGCTCGCGGGGAGGATTTTAGCAATGATCCGTTTTCATTACGTATCTCAACAATCTGTGATCTCATAGATAAGTAGCTTGTGAACCATTTGTGAGAGGCACCCGAAAAGCCATAGTACGCTAATTTTGATAAGAGCAAGTTTATGTTAATTGCATCAAACGCACGCGTATAATCCAATAGAACAAGTATCGTGCCTTCCCCCTCATCACAGGCTTCCAATACGTTACCTACTACATCACTCAGAGCAGTAACGGTCCCATGCCCTTTTCTGAACCCCGATTGAAATTCTGGAAGGATACGGTGCTTATTTATGAACTCCACCGCCTGCGTGTATATTACTCGTTCCAAAACTTTGGAGAGGCATGGCAAGATACTGATAGGTCTCAAATCCTTTGAAGTTGAAGGATTACACGATTTGGGAATGGGTCGTACTATAGCACGACGCCAAAGCTCAGGGAATATACCAGAAGTTATGGAAGTATTTACTATATCAGTAATGGCTTTGAGTGAATTTGGTAAAGTAAGTTTAATCATGTCTATATTTATGTTATCTATTCCTTGAGCATTTGTTTTAATGTTGTTAATAATTTTCAAGACTGTATCCTCACTTACTGGTTTTATTTTAAATTCAGCTATACTATATTTATTCTCCTTAAAAAATTTCAACTGTGAAGCACAAGCACTTTCGTCTATGGAACCTGGTACGTTTAAAAAGTCTTCATTTAATTTATCAGGGTTATCAAAACAATCCGGGACACAGCTACTAGTATGAGAGGGTAATACTTGGGACTTCAGGTTTTTCCACAGACACTTAGCATTATTAATGTTATCATTTATATGTTTCTGAAAGTATGCCGTTTTATCGTTTTGCAATACAACATTAGCTTGATGTTTTAGATCCAAATAATATTTCTTGTCAATATCAGATTTAGATTTACGGAACTTCTTTTTAGCGTTATTTCTTAATCTAAACAACAATTTTACGTTATCAGTAATCCAAGGTGTTGGGGGTGTTTTAAATTTTCTGACCTTCAGGGCATCGTGAGCATCAAAAAGCTGTAAAATGTATGTTTGTAGTAAATGAACCTTTGCATTAACATCAGAGCAATTATTAATTATCCTATACCATGGAATTAGTTCAAGGTCTTTTGAGAATGAGTCAAACGATATGTTTTTTATGGGTCGAAAAGTTATTGTTTTAGGCTTTAACTTTTGTTTTTTAAATACAGTTTCAAATGCAATAAAACAATGATGGCCAAGTTCTGAAATGTGATCAACAGTAACGTTTTTGCAATCAACATCCGTACAAATAACATCTATTAAAGAGCTACTATCGCCTATAAAATGAGTCGGTGAACAAACAATTTGATTTAGAGTAAAAATATTGAGAAAAAATCCTTAATCTTTTTTGTGTTAATGTTCTCTTCCTTCAACATATTAACATTAAAATCCCCAAGTAGAATAATTTTATCATAGGGTGCTAGAGAGGTTATGCTATCTGTTAAACCATCAATAAAAACGTCCAAATTTAACCAAGGTGGTCTATAAGCGGTACCGATTATCGTTTTAGTGCTGTTAAGGTTAAGTGACAACCATAATTGTTCAACATCTCGGTGTGCAGGATGAGCAAGAACTCGAACATTAACACCGCATTTCACATAAAAAGCAACACCTCCCCCTCTTCCGCCACGGATATGGACTGGGCGAGGCACATGTTTCAATTTATATCCGGGGACTGTAGGCGCGCGACCGTCCTCTCCTGGCCGAAGCCACGTTTCATTGATGGCCATGATGTCAACCGAATACTGAGCCATAGCTACTAGGAATTCATCCTGATTAGAGCCAAGAGAGCAAGCATTCAACAATCCAAATTTAATGTGTTTATTCCCTATCATTTATTACTTAGCAAAAACAGATAAAAAAAATAAATAAATAAATTATATAAATGTATATAGTTATAACAAAAACTACTATCATAATATATAATGAACCAATATATTGTATAAACTAAAACAGAAATAAAATATCTATAACGTTTGTAAACGCTTAAACATAACATCAATAACATTATCTCAACAAAACCATTTTCAGTAGCATAACAATATGACCGACTCCTTCTAATATTAACAATTCTTATAATTATAAAAAAGAAATGGTTAAGATACAAGATACAAAATATTTGCCGAACAACAAAATATACATAATTTAATGTTACAAAATTTGCACGATTCATAAATGTAATAACATTGATGGGTTTTACATACATTTCAAGCCATATCATATTTTTAATTAAATATCGTTCAGTCCCTGATTTACAAGTGAAGAAAAAGTTTACCATGTTTATTAGCATAAAAGTATAATAAAGCAATCTTAGAATCAGCAGTGAAGTTAACTTATAAAGATAAATACAATGAGGAATTCTAATGTTTTTATCTTTGATGTTAATTGTTAATTTACTAAACAAATAAGTAAAAAAAATAATATATAACAGTAATACTAAAAATAAAATAAGTTTGCGTTGACACGAAAAGTGTATAATATGCAGTTCATATCTGGAAATAAAGCCATATAAAAAAATTTGTAAACTTAAATACCTAAAATACATTAATCTAAGTGGGAAATATTGGAGTGACAAAACTGTACAGTTATTTATTAGAGCTAACTTCATGTGAACCAAAAACACTCATAATATCAGACTCTTCGCGAATAATGAAGGCTGGTTTATTACTTTCTTGTCTAACAAATATCTTGCCTTCTCTTGTCCAAGAATATTTCCACCTTAAGCGCATGCATGATTGACGCGCGTTGAAGAATAATTGCTTGTTGTATTTTGTAAGGCGTTCATTTATATATAACTTTTTTGTTTCACCTACTAGATTCATGTTCTCCGTTGTCAATCCACGACGAATCCTAGCATTTTTAAGAAATTCGTCTCGTATCTTTTTTCGAGCCAAACGTACAACTATCGGTCGAGGGCGTTGAGGAGTGCCCTCGGTAACATCCCTGTTGCGTAATCCAACCCGATAAGCATGTATTATATCCTGCTCATCATACTTAATTGAAATTTTCGTGGCAACTAACGCAACAGTGTGATACACATTCTCATTATTTTGCTCTGGAATGTTGCTGATCTCTATGTCGTTTAGTAATAGATCTTGATCACGAGAGCGAAGGTCCGACTGTAAAATCGCGATAGTATTTTCGAGTTTACTTATAGATTCGACGTTTCTTTGATTCTTAACTATATTTAAGTCATCTTCCAAAGTACTCACTCTATTCTCTAAGACATCCATACGTTGCTCAAATAATGATATTGACGAGGCGACGCTCTGCATTTCCTGACGAAAGTCCCGCAATTCAGATCTAATAGTCCGCATTTCATCTCGACATAGCCGTATTTCCCGAGCCAAATCTAGCTGTCCGTCTTCAACAGAGCAAGTTGACTGAAACGAAATATTTCGGTCTTCATCTGGTTCATTTCCCGGCAAATTAACATTGGGGCGTGCACCTTTAACCGGTGTAGTCTTAGGATGTTTCTTCCTGCAATCTGAGCATTTCCAAGTTAGTGGTATGTTTGTTTTTGAATTTATACCCAGACAACTCCGGTGATACACTAAAGCGCATCCCATACATTTAACGCCCTCTATCTGTGACAAGAATTTACCACAAGAATCGCATTTAACCATTTTGATTGAAGTTCAGCGTAACCACACTAGATGGCAGCAGTGAATGGGTTGATGTCTAAGTTAAAAGATCTATATTTGCGTTATCTGTGCTTTGATTATAAAGTTAATCAGAACGAGGGTATAGCACCATTAATATTTTTGGGTAGATTAAAATATAATGTATAGTGATCAGTTTAATTAAGCACTTATAACTTTGTTTATATTCACGATAGAACTTAAAAAGTCACTTCCGAACATTCGATAAACTTCACTTAACAATTCTGTGCACTTTACTCTTGAAACAGGTAAGTATAACTGTACTTATGGATTTTAAATTAATATTTTGCATTAGACGTATGCACTGCGCTTGACATCCGCGACGTCACCCCCAACAACACACACCTTATTATTTTTAAATCGTTTTTTTCAATAAATCTGCAACAACAAATCTTTATATTTTTAAAAAAAGGTATTTATCAGTTAACTTGGGATACTAATATATTTCTATGGAAATTAACTATTTTTTGCAATAGATATTAAAAATACAGTTAACACATTAAGTGCATTTAATGATATTATACTCTTTGTTTATATAAATACAGAACGATAATTGAATCATCTAAAAAAAGCCAACAAAAAATGTTAAACTTATATTTTCTTCTTATAATTGGGTAAGTTTTTAAAAAATAACTCGTTTTTAATGTTTTTTCAAAAAAATTATCTAACTACAATAATCAAGACAATAATACTATAGTCTATAATAGTCGCATAAAAAAAAGTATTTATAACCAGTCTTGACAATTTATGAGCGTTTTAGCCACTGTGCTTTGGTAATTTGCCTTTTTTATGGGAAAAAAATCCGCAATATCGATACTTCTTTGGTCCTGCATTTTCGTAAACATTTTATGGATACTCTGGTACCACATATTTTGAAAAAATTGGGCTATTGTCACGTAGAGTCTCTTCAAAGTGCGTGCCACAAGTCGTATTTGCAATTTTGTGACTGCTTGAACCAAAAACGAATCACACTGGCGAATTTTTATATGGATAAATACAATTTGTACACTTAATTAAATGTTTATTTAGTTATCTCATTTCATTTCGTGTTCACAGTTTAGCCATGACTATCATCGTAATTCTTCTTCTTCTTCTTTTTTTTCAAATGGCAACTCCTGATCCCAGATCATCGTAATTAGAATTCTTTTAATTCACGTCTACCCTCTTCAAGAGTATTTTTTTAAACACGATAATCTCATTTAATAGTTAAATCAAACAAAACTCTATTAATTAAATATGTCGCGCTTAAGTAATGAAGAATATTTTGAGGAGGAACCAAGTAAGTTGAGACAATATTTATTTTATCAAAATAGAAGCCTGTACTGCTATTAGTATTTTTTAACCTCTTATGGCTAATTTTGCTGGAGATAATGATGATGAACCGCTGCCCTACCTCAAATTCGACTAGCTACGGCCCTGTGATGAAGTCCACTTCTCCGATGAGTGGAACATCGCAGTAACATAGGGTATATATTACAGCGGTGTGTACAGCACAAGAAAGGTGACATATTTGATTGCCAGAATTATCACGGTATATCTCTTTTAAGCACGGCATATAAAATCTTCGCCTATGTCCTTTTCAAAAGAATATCTCCATACACAGAAGACAAACTAGGCGACTACCAGTACGCTTGGGGCCCTAACCGTTCGACTTCTGATCAGATTTTGAAACACTTGAGTTCAATGTCATAACACACCATATTATTTTCGTGAATTTTAAGGCTGCATACGACAATGTTCACCGAAATTTCCTGTACCAAGCGTTGACTGAGATCCGCATTCCACCACAATTGGTGTCACTTACAGCAATGACGTTAAAAAAATAAAAAAGCGTCGTTCGGATCCATTCAGTATCTTGAAACCTTTTAGGGCAATGGAAGGCCTTAGGCAGGGTGATGCGCTCTCCAGCCTTCTGATTAACATAGCCTTAGAAAAATGCATCCGAGATTCCAGAAATTGAGACATCGGGCACTTTATTTTTCGAATAGATACAAATACTGAGATACGCGGATGATATAGACCTGGATCGGGAGGACGCTACCAGCAGTGATCCTCTACTGCTGTTAACGCATATCTTGCTATAGACAAAACTGCCCAAAAGCTCGGTCTACAAGTCAAGTTCGTGGCTGTACGTGACTTTGTGTACCTGGCATAATTAATAACAAACCAGAACGAAATATCTGCAGAAATATGTAAACGAATTATGGCTGATTCGGCCTTCTAAGATATTTTTGATCGAAACTGCTATCCCGAAACATAAAGGTACTGCTATAAAAGACCCTACTAAGACCAGTACTAACATACGGGTCCGAAAGTTGGGTCCTGAGCAAAAAAATGAGGATTGCCTGCGGTGTTCGAGCGAAAAATCCTTAGACGGATTTTCGGTGCTGTGCTGGAAAATAGACATTGGAGAACGCGGTATAACCATGAGCTTTATGAAATTTACGAGGAGCCGAATGTCTTATAGACCATAAAACTAGGCCGTTTACGCTGGGCCGGATACGAGGCACGTATGGACGACAAGAAGGCACCTCTGCGTCTTCTCTATGGAAAACCAGATGGGCCGAAGCTCCGATGGTTGGATGGCATCTAATGATTGCTGTGAAAATCTGGAGAACTCAGACAAAGGACCGAGAGATCTGGAAGAAAATACTGGACCAGGCCAAGGCCCACTAGCAGCTGTAGAGCCTCAGATGATGATGATCACTCAGCGAGGAAACTCTTGTATTTCATGATAACTTTTTGGGTATGAATTTTTCGTTTTCTTTTTCATTTTCTTGAACCATTTGTAATATAAAATCATCTTTAATCTCTTCATATAATGACCTAAACATAAATATTTAAACAAATTATTATTGAAACAACGACATAAACTTTAATACGCCATAAAATTAACTTATCAAAATATTATTAAAACGGCCTATTTATACATAATACACTTAAACAAAGAAAGCATTTAATTAAGTACAGGCATAACGAGAAATATGTCGTTACCTTTAGAATAGTTGATAATACAAAAATGACTTAATATGATTTAAGTCACAATTCAAAAACTGCATTTTAGTACAAAAGTGACCTAATACGAATAACGGTCTTGTTAGGATTAGAACATTGACAAAATATTTACTTACCTTTCGGTAAATAAACGCCGCAATCAGGATTAAATCACTTTAAAACTAAGAAATGTAATCACCGTGCCGACATAATACTAAAACGGTCACTATTTTAGCGGAGGGACGTTTAAAATACGCAAATTATAAAGAGACGCAACATACGTGTTTTTCGGTTTCTAGGTGACATAGGATAGTTTTTGATTTATTAGATGATAGAATACCTTATTCTGAGTCATTTTATGAGTATAACTCATTTTTGCAAAATTTTGAGTTAGGTCACTTTCGTTCTCAGCGTGCGATATTTTTGATGTCATTTTTGTTATTTAAACTAGTTAAAAAACAGTTTAAAAAAGTTCTGTCTTGGACGTCCGTGTGTCTGTATGTGCGGATCCTTTTTCTTGTTAACACGATAGCGACCGAAATACTTTACTAATCGAGTCTTTTTTTTTCTCTTACGCTTGAGTATGCTCAGGAATAGAACCCTTTCATTTTTCAGGGTCTGATTCGATGTGGTTTAATTGTTATTAAATAAACAAAAATAATAATTAATAAATATTTATTAAAACAAAAATTATGAGGCGTGCACTTTTGGATTTTCCAAATTATTTGAAAATTTCATCATCTGTTGTTTTACAGTATTTTTCTATGAAAATATTATGTGCAGTTTACAATAAAAACTACGTATATCGAAACAATACAGCTTTGTCTGAATATTAAAATATTATGTTCTCAGTTCAATTACATTATTACTATTTTCGTACATTTCGATATCAGTTGAAAATATTGTATCATATAAAATTTTTGGTTAATGCAGCTGGTAAAACTACATAATTAGTTCAATATTAATTTAGCCGTAAAATACGTTATTTTGTTATTAATTTGAATAATATTATTGTAAGGAATCTAATTCAGTGTTAGATTTTCAAAATTAGATTAAGGATAATTTGTAATAATTGAAATAAATATTTTTGGATGTACATACTGGTATTTTTATTTTATTCCCCTGTGCTCATATTATGTCATGAAACCTTTCAGTAGATACATGGACGAAATCGCAGCCAGTGCCCAGCAGCAATTAGCTATAACATACCTATAGGTATTAGGTAAGGTAATAAATAATAGCTCTATAGTTAATACGCACCTTGATACTTACCGTAGAGTTGTTTGATGTTGAATCCGTAATAAATAAAATTAACACAATACATAATTGAATGTTACTTTTGATACACAATACACACTACTTACTCAGAGGGAAATAAACGCTACCTACTATTTTTATTTGAACATAGGCTAGAATTTACTTTTTCACAAACACGTATATTTAGTTTATTAAATACTACATCTATATATATAATAAAACTAAGTCGATAAAATGTGCGTGCCGTTAAAACTTAAAAAGGAGTCCCGACACGATAAAGGGACTTATGTGGTGTGATAGCCCTTTATCCCCCCTCGAACAAGAAAGTTCCCGTTTTAATCTAAAGGGCATGTTTTTAAAGATATAAGGGACTTTCCGACCCTTCAACTTGGAAATTAAGTGCAGTGGCGCCATCTGTTATCGAATATTTGAACTTCGGAGACTTTATACACTCCAATAGACATAGTGTATAGTCTCCATAGTTGTGAGCCATTGCAGCATGTGTAGTAGTGGCGCGAAATTTAAAATTCCGATTTCAATAAAATCTTAAATTTAAATTTTGTGTATTTATACGTCATTATTTAACGTATATTTTGGAGTTAAAGTGACATAATTTTAGTTATCCAAATTAATTCTCAAAATATTTAAAAATTTAGGTTTTTAAATTTCGCGCCTTTACTACATACGCTACCGCTACAGAAGCTAGAAAGTTCCCGTTTTAATCTAAGGGCGTGTTTCTAAAGATATAAGGAACTTTCCAACCCTACATAGTGGCGCCATCTGTTATCGAATATTTGAACTTCATTCAGGACAACGATTGTTTAGGTTGCATTTCCAAAAGCGTTGCGAGCAATTGTAGCATGTGTAGTAGTGACACGAAATTATTTTAAAATTCCAATTTCAATAAAGTCTTATATTTAATTTGTTGCTATAATAAAGTTATTAAATTTTGTGTATTTGTACGTCATTAGCTAACTTATATTTTGGAGTTAAAGCGACATTTAGTTATCCAAATTAGTTCTCAAAACATTAAAAAATTTAGGTTTTAAAATTTCGCGCTTTTAGTACAAATGCTACCGCTATAGAACCTTTTATTATGGCGGACGATAGTGACCAGAATACTCTAGAAGGTGTGAGAGGGAAAATATTTTCAACTTTTCTCGAATATTCTAGAGCCTAGGCTCTCTGAATATATAAGAGCCCGGTGTCGCTCACCAGAGTTAGTTTAATTTGAACAGCGAAACGAGCGATTTCAAAACGAAAAGAAGAGAAGTTATCTGTGAGCCTTTATTTAGAAGTATCACGTGTGAGTATTTTTAATAGTGTGTTTAATTAACTCTCGATTTTGAAACGAAATAGAAAAAAGTTATTTGTGGGTTTTATTCGTGAAATTTCCCTATAATATTAACAACATGTAACCCATCAAACCCAAAACAGCTATGGGACTCTTTCAAAAGGAGTATGAGTGATGATATATTGTACCAAGTCCGACAAGCTAATCCTGAACTGACTATAGAATTCAATGACGAGATCTTCAATGAAACACTCATTCGCTTAGAAGATAAATGTTTAGCAATAAATAATCAAGCCTAAGTAGAACTTGGAATGCCAGCACCACAAAGAAATGCTTTTAGTGTGCTAAACTACGAAATTATGAAGGAAAAAAGTTACAACATCAATGAACTACTTGAATACATTGCTCACAACTCTCAATGACAATAAAAAAAAAGTTTACGACGTTATAATGAGCCGGATAAATAACAATATTGGTGGAATTATTTACTTGGACGCACCAGGAGGCACCGGTAAAACGTTTCTCATAAATCTAATACTGGCGGAAATACGTGCTAAAAAACTCATCGCACTGGCACTAGCATCATCTGGCATTGCAGCCACACTTATGGAAGGAGGACGATCTGCCCATTCTGCCTTACAAATACCATTGAATATAGCCGAACAACAATTCCCGGTATGTAAAATTTCAGGAAAATCTGGACGTGGTCAAATTCTAAAACAAGCTAAAATTTTCATCTGGGATGAATGCACCATGGCCCATAAAAAATTTATAGAAGCCATGGACAAAACATTACAAGAATTGCGAAAAAACTCTGAAATAATGGGAGGAGCTCTACTCATACTCTCAGGTGATTTTCGACAAACACTTCCAGTTATTCCCAAGACAACATCAGCAGACGAGATCAATGCATGCTTGAAAAAATCACATCTCTGGCCACAAGTCCAAATACTGCAATTAACAAAAAACATGAGAGTTGAATTATCAAGAGATGAAACAACAGCACAATTTGCTAAAATACTTTTACAAATCGGCGAAGGTACATATCCTACTGACCAAACGACCGGCCTCATTGAACTTAATAGTGATTTCTGTAATATAGCCACTACTGAAGACGAACTAATCGACAAAATTTATCCAAATATTATTCAGAACTATACTAATGCAGAGTGGTTATTTCAAAGAGCAATTTTGGCCACTAAAAATAATATCGTTGACGATATCAATTTTAATATTCTGAAGAAAATACCTGGTGAAGAGAAAATATATAAATCGATCGACACGATGGTATCTATTGAAGAAAGTGTCAACTTCCCCACTGAATTTCTAAACTCTTTACAAGTACCAGGAATGCCATTACACTAGGCCTTCGTCTGAAAATTGGAACTCCAATCATACTACTCAGAAATCTCAACTCCCCAAAATTATGTAATGGAACTAGAATGATCGTAAAACAGCTATCGAATAATATCATTGAAGCTGAACTTATTTCTGGAAAGACCAAAGGACAGACAGTATTTATACCTAGAATACCACTGATCTCTTCGGAATTGCCATTTCAATTTAAAAGACTGTAGTTTCCAATAAAATTAGCCTTTAGTTTTACAATTAACAAAGCGCAAGGATAAACTTTAAAATATTGTGGCATTAACCTCAAAGAATCCTGCTTCTCTCACGGTCAGCTATATGTAGCTTGCTCAAGAGTAGGAAATCCGAAAAATTTATGTATATATATACTCCGGACAATAAAATGAAAAATGTTGTTTATAAACAAGTATTATAAATAATGAGAAAACGTTTTCAATAAACTTTTTTTTTACTTTTTACGTCATAGTTTATTTTTTTATTTCGACTCTACCACGTCATCTCATATCAACTCCCGGGCGAAGCCGGGTTTTTTAGCTAGTAATATTATATACAGTTTCATGAGCATAAAGGAACAACTCTTTTAGTGTCATTGGTTCAAGTGACGACATGAGACAGTTTGGCATTAATGCCGTGTTGCTATTGGTCTATTAATTGAATACTGCACGGAAACAACACACACTATTCCTTATTATTTTTAAATCGTTTTTTTCAATAAATCTGCAACAACAAATCTTTATATTTTTAAAAAAAGGTATTTATCAGTTAACTTGGGATACTAATATATTTCTATGGAAATTAACTATTTTTTGCAATAGATATTAAAAATACAGTTAACACATTAAGTGCATTTAATGATATTATACTCTTTGTTTATATAAATACAGAACGATAATTGAATCATCTAAAAAAAGCCAACAAAAAATGTTAAACTTATATTGCACGCCTCATAAGCGAAGCGTTGAGGTGGGTACTACTGTCACTTCGCGCAAAACATCTGATTTTTCAAATTTAAAATGTCTTTATGTATCATACATTGCACTTGTAAGATAATACATACACACACATATTAAGAAAAAACACTATTTTTAACGTTCATGATATTTTTGATGTCATTTTTGTTATTTAAACTAGTTAAAAAACAGTTTAAAAAAGTTCTGTCTTGGACGTCCGTGTGTCTGTATGTGCGGATCCTTTTTCTTGTTAACACGATAGCGACCGAAATACTTTACTAATCGAGTCTTTTTTTTTCTCTTACGCTTGAGTATGCTCAGGAATAGAACCCTTTCATTTTTCAGGGTCTGATTCGATGTGGTTTAATTGTTATTAAATAAACAAAAATAATAATTAATAAATATTTATTAAAAAAAAATTATGAGGCGTGCACTTTTGGATTTTCCAAATTATTTTCTTCTTATAATTGGGTAAGTTTTTAAAAAATAACTCGTTTTTAATCTTTTTTCAAAAAAATTATCTAACTACAATAATCAAGACAATAATACTATAGTCTATAATAGTCGCATAAAAAAAAAGTATTTATAACCAGTCTTGACAATTTATGAGCGTTTTAGCCACTGTGCTTTGGTAATTTGCCTTTTTTATGGGAAAAAAATCCGCAATATCGATACTTCTTTGGTCCTGCATTTTCGTAAACATTTTATGGATACTCTGGTACCACATATTTTGAAAAAATTGGGCTATTGTCACGTAGAGTCTCTTCAAAGTGCGTGCCACAAGTCGTATTTGCATCCAAGGCACCTTCAAATCTGTGCTTAATTTTTTCATAAAATCTTTGCGGCTCATTGTATTTTATTTATTTTTTTTTTATTTTTTATTGTGTGATAGGGAAGCGCTTGACCACGATCTCGCCTAATGGTAAGCTGAGATGTGGCCTATGATGGAGCGCGCTTCCCTAGAAGGAAGCATTAGCATTTATCTACATTATTTTGATATTATATGATATAGAAATTGTTAAAATTCTATATCATGCCGTAAAATATCGCCACTGACCACCTATAACTTTTCCTGTATTAACTGAACATACAGGAATATGGTTTTCGGGCTTCTCTTATCTCTTTATAGTGCTTGTATCCTCGATGTATACCACCATGACATTGTGGCGTTGCCACTTTTATTATCTATATTTTATTATCTGTGGCGTTCCGAAACGGAACGCACTTGATCGAATTTTAAATTGATTCGACGATAGTGAAAATGATTCACTAGGACAATAGTTAATACGCAAAACGCAATACGCAGTTGATACGTATTTAATACCAATACTCATCAAGGGTAAGATCTGTCGACTAGTACGTACTAGTACTTGACTAGTACTTAGTACTAACGTGGGTAGTCAAGAAATCAATTCATTATAATTCGCAAATGGTTTTTCATTATAATATATGGACAAGTGAATGTTTATCGTTTACGTTCAATTCAATGTCTTTCTTTGCTAGTGTTAAGGGTTAACTTGCTAACTACAAAACCGTTAAGGTATATTAAAATTCATATTATCATCATTATTTGCGGAATGTAATTACAAAGATATTACCTATATACAAGTTATAAGATTCTTATTCCTTCCACTCGTAGTTGAACGAGAAATTATTTATATTTAAAATTACATTAAACAATATTAGGTAGGTATGTCACACAACACTAATTACTGTTATTTCGATACATAACGAAATTACTCTAATAATATTATTATTGCAAATGTATGTCCAATATGATGTCAATAATTAATTTATTATTTATCAATTATTATATTTTTTGATTTATAAAGTCACAGGATTGTTTTTTAATTATTATCAACCCTGTCTGCAATATACTTATAGGTAGTTGTTTAAAATTGTCTGGTATTTATGAAGGTAGATTGTAATACTTCTAGAATTTAAACTATTTTTGCAGTATAAACTTTACACGTTGCTAATATAGTTTATTCTGATATCTGGCCATAATTTGAGTATTTATTCCTCTGTAATTAATATGAAAGACGTGCTTACGCCACAGGATTTATTTTTTTGAAATATCATGAATTACTGATGTAGAACATCAGTAGGTTCCAAACTACTCGCAATATAACACGAGATAATAATTATATAACTAGGTAAAACGTTGGGTTAAATTTAATGTAATAAGATTTAACTACACACTGGTTTTGTACGTTACAACCTACAACAAAATCTGTTCAGTATTACCATCATTGTGAAGTTACTATAGTTTGAAAACTTACTTTATTTTTCTAATTGCACACTCAATGTGAAATTATATTATCTACTGACCGTTTTATGTGAATGATTGCAATACAGATTAGTTTGGTACCAGTCACCCAGTTATACGTCACCCTGGATTCCGATGAGCACCGGCTGGATGTGTTGACACGTTGCTCGACGTGGTAGCGGACACCAGGCATGGTGTCGCGGACCCAGATGTGATGTCACGGTACCTAGGATATCGTGTTGCGTATCAACGAATGATACTCGATGCATGACGCTCGAAGCTCGACTCCTGCGGTGCACGACGCGATGACATGGCGTTCGAAGCGGTGGTGAGAGCGGCAGCGCCATCCGTGCTGCGCAAGGTGAAGTTGCCGGCCTGCTGGCACTTGTCGACCTCGACACCTTACCTTTGGCACCAACCAAAGAGTGACACGTAGAATTACTGTTGGATACATTTTCCCATTGAAAACGTTGGAATGTAAAGTAGCCTCGTCCCGATGGCACACCTCCCATTTAAGGAATGTCAATTTCTCCTATTCAACGGAAATCCATACCTCCTTTTAAAAGGAAATCGATACTTCCTATTTAAAGGAAGTCCAGACCTTCTATTTAAAGGAATCAATACCTCCTATTTAAAGGAAGTCAGTACCTCCTATTTAAAGGGCATCAATACCTCCTATTTAAAGGAAGTCAGTACCTCCTATTTAAAGGAAGTCATCTTTCTTTCTTTCTTTCATACCTCCTATTTATAGGGAATCAATACCTCCTATTCAAAGGAAGTCCCTACCTCCTATTTAAAGGAAGTCATCTTTCTTTCTTTCTTTCATACCTCCTATATATAGGGAATCAATACCTCCTATTCAAAGGAAGTCCCTACCTCCTATTTAAAGGAAGTCATCTTTCTTTCTTTCTTTCATACCTCCTATATATAGGGAATCAATACCTCCTATTCAAAGGAAGTCCCAACCTCCTATTTAAAGGAAGTCCATACTACCAATTTAATGGAAGTCCATACTTCCAATTTAATGGAAGTCAATACATCCAATTTAATGGAAGTCCATCTATCATTTCAAATAGAATATGAAAAAATACAAACGAGTTTACTCGTCGTCGTCGTTTCAGCCATGGAACGTCCACTGCTGGACGGCCTGCATCCAGTGACTCCCAGCCACTCTAACCAGGTCGTCTGTCCATCTTGTGGGAGGTCGTCCCATGCTTAGCCGCCCAATTTACATGTAATGTCATAATAATATAAAATTATAACAATGGCGGTTGCGAGTCCATAATACTTTGTCACATCTTGGTAATTACTACAGGTTACCACTTGTATTTATATTGTAGCTTTTTATGCATTAAACAAACATGGATATATGTCGGAGTATTGATTTATTCAGTTGGTATTAACGCCATCTATTGGTAAAGTTGTGAGTATTTTTAATATTGACGCAGTAAGACTTGAAGTTTTAACGAATGAATTTATGACAATGACAAGTGACAATGAAATTTTCCTGGAGTCAGTAGTTTGGTAGGTTGGGGGGTGTCAGTTCGAACGACACTTGCCGCCCGACAGCCAACCGCGCCAGTTGTGCGCACTGATTCTTTTTATTATTTACGATCATGGCGGACGTTGAAATTAATCGCGAGGAATCTCCGAAAGCAGCGGTGGGATCTGACCATCATTCCTCCAGTGTATTTAACCGACACCCTGCTACTACGAGCGAGACATATTTCCGAGAATCGGCGAACCAATCCGCCGAATCAGATACTCCACCAACTGGCTACGTGGAATACTCCACCAACAAGCTGGCGATGATCGATCGACTGGAGACAGCGTGAGCGAGGCGAACGAGATCGAAGTCGTCATGTCAGGTATCTCTGACGATCAGGTACGATCAGATTTATTAAAAAAATCCCCCACGGACTTTGTAACATTAGATAGACACGTTGCTACCTACCCTCAAATTAATAAAAATAATAAACGACCTTCAACTTCGAGCTCTTTTTGTAGTGACTTTAAGCAGCGTTAAATTGAAACAAATGACCATGTTATGTGCCACAATTGCGGCAAAATGGGGCACTATAAGCGAAGTTGTAAATTCCGACCGCACACTAAGGTTTCACATACGGAAACGTTTTAATTAAAATGTTCCCCGCCTGTCGATAAAAATGTTCAGTGCACTTATTGTTGCAAATTGCTGCATACAGAGCAGGTGTGTTTCTCTAAACAACGCGACGAAAAATTAAAAAAAAGCAATGATACAAAGTCCGTTAATATGTGTGTGTCTAGTCAGAATCGCCGCTTATTAAAATTATTGTTGTAAGATTGCAATTACAAGCCGTCATAGATAGTGGATCTAACTGCTCGCTCATTCGTAAACCTATTGCTGACATTATGACCGGTGTACGAGATTTTTTTATTTACGCGTTTAACTGGTATTGGCTCCACTTTCACTCATTCTTTTTCCGTATTACTTTGCCTATAGAAATCGATGATGTTCACTTAGAGGTCGATTTTTTTCTGATGGTAGACTCTCAGGCTAAAGCCTGAGGTAAACCTCGTGACGTCATTGTAGGGTGGGATGTTTTTACGCGACTCGGGGTAAATTTAATAATTAAAAATAAAGACGTTCACGTTTCTCGCGATGTTCGTGCGCACGTTTGTGCTTTGCAAAGTGCCGATATAGAAGCAATCGATACCTACCTTACAGACATCCAAGATATTGCTCGTTTACGTGCTATTATTGAAAATTTTAATGAGAACTTCGTAAAGGGGAACTCTCAGACGGTCGTAACAACAGGTGAGATGGGAATTAGATTATAAGATCCGAACAAAATAGTGCAGCGTCAACCTTATCGCCTGGCCCCCGCGGAACGCAAGGCCATGATTGACATAATAGTTGACCTCCAGTCTAAAAACATTATCAGCGAGAGTACGTCACCATTTTCAAGCCCGGCGATCCTCGTGAAGAAGAAGGATGGCTCTGACAGGTTGTGTATTGATTTTCGTGAGCTGTATTCGAATACCGTGCGCAATATGTGTGTCATGAAAAGCTGAGTAAATATCCTATGAGTTTACCAGAAATGTCTAATCAATTTGATGATTTGTAATAAGAGTGAGTTTTATTTTTCTAATCGGCTTTAAAAATTAATAATTAAATATTGAGTTATGTTAAAATAAAATGATTAGTCGCCAAAGTAAACGGCATTTGTTGAGATACACGATTGTATTTATTATGTCGACGGTTGCGATATGATGATTTTTCCATTATTTTTGTTGTTGGTGTTTTGGTTAGTAGAAATGTTTACAATTTATTTTGTTGATCAATGCTAATAAAGGATCGCATCCCTAGACGCTTGTTTCTTTTTCCTTTCCTAAGAGGAGCTGATGGCGTAAATTTAGCATTGGAAGCTCCGCGCTTCATGCGAGAGTTTAGCGTTGGAAGCTCCGCGCTTCACGCGTAAGTTAAACATTGGAAGCTCCGCGCTTCATGTGTTATCTCTACATTGGAAGCTCCGCGCTTCATGTGTTATCCCTACATTGGAAGCTCCGCGCTTCATGTGTTATCTCTACATTGGAAGCTCCGCGCTTCATGTGTTATATCTACATTGGAAGCTCCGCGCTTCATGTGTTTGCTCTAACTACATTGGAAGCTCCGCGCTTCATGTGTTTGCTCTAACTACATTGGAAGCTCCGCGCTTCATGTGTTGGCTCTATCTACATTGGAAGCTCCGCGCTTCGTGTGTTGACTTTACATTGGAAGCTCCGCGCTTCATGTGTTGGCTCTATCTACATTGGAAGCTCCGCGCTTCATGTGTTGGCTCTATCTACATTGGAAGCTCCGCGCTTCATGTGTTTGCTCTAACTACATTGGAAGCTTCGCGCTTCATGTGTTTGCTCTAACTACATTGGAAGCTCCGCGCTTCATGTGTTTGCTCTAACTACATTGGAAGCTCCGCGCTTCATGTGTTTGCTCTAATTACATTGGAAGCTCCGCGCTTCATGTGTTTGCTCTAACTACATTGGAAGCTCCGCGCTTCATGTGTTTGCTCTAACTACATTGGAAGCTCCGCGCTTCATGTGTTTGCTCTAACTACATTGGAAGCTCCGCGCTTCATGTGTTTGTTTTAACTACATTGGAAGCTCCGCGCTTCATGTGTTTGCCCTAACTACATTGGAAGCTCTGCGCTTCATGTGTTTGCCCTGACTACATTGGAAGCTCCGCGCTTCATGTGTTTGCCCTAACTACATTGGAAGCTCTGCGCTTCATGTGTTTGCCCTGACTACATTGGAAGCTCCGCGCTTCATGTGTTGAATCAATCTACATTGGAAGCTCCGTGCTTCATATGTTGGCTCTACATGGGAAGCTCCGCGCTTTATGTAGGCTCTACGTTACAAACCTTGACGAAAAGTTGTGACCAGAGCTAAATAGGTTTAGAAATCGCGCGAGAACGCGCTTATTGTCAGAATGGCCGTGTCGGAGTATTGATTTATTCAGTTGGTATTAACGCCATCTATTGGTAAAGTTGTGAGTATTTTTAATATTGACGCAGTAAGACTTGAAGTTTTAACGAATGAATTTATGACAATGACAAGTGACAATGACATTTTCCTTGAGTCAGTAGTTTGGTAGGTTGGGGGGTGTCAGTTCGAACGACACTTGCCGCCCGACAGCCAACCGCGCCAGTTGTGCGCACTGATTCTTTTTATTATTTACGATCATGGCGGACGTTGAAATTAATCGCGAGGAATCTCCGAAATATATATTAATTTACCCAATTTATTTATAGTCTAACGACATTTTAAATTTTTATTTCTAATTTTAACGAAATTAGTTATAGATAAGTAGCAGTCGTGAAAACATTGACACTTAAATAGTTTGCCACTTGAATAATATAATAAAACTAGGTGTGGCTAACACCCAGTATTTTAGTGTATGTATTTTTATCATTTTATGTATATATTACTCAAACAAGTATTTTAAATATTTTATTTCATATTTATATTCGCATTTAACGAGTCGCGGTATAAGCGTTGTATGCGTTCTGCGGCTAAAATATTCATTAATGTGCGGGTAGTTCTAAAATTTTCCAATACAGTTTAATTCTGTCTATATTTAAAATCGTTCGTTCTTATTCCTTGAATGCGGGTCTATTTGTTTTTATCAGCATTTATTGTTTAATTATTGGTTAATAAGTGTATTATGAATTCAGTGTGTACATAGTAAGTTTATACTTATTTTTTCTCCTTCCGAGTGGAACAAATAAGCGCAATTAAATAGTGAGTAAGTAATTATTTTCCAACAACCTAAACACGGTACTGTTCATTAAATATCTATTATCACAGAAGCCTCTAAACTAGGTTTCCTCAATAACTCGTTCTATTTTAACTTGTGAAGGATTTCGGATAAGATTGAAATTGCATTTGTATTTAATATGAACCAACGGACGTAACTGTTATTCTGTCTTTTACATTTCAAAATGAATTCTGGTATGTTACTACATACCCTCTCCCTTTTTTATGAAATTTCTTAAAACTTTTTACTGCACGCGTACTCTTTATAATATTGTAACACTGACCTTTTACCTCGTCGCCACTTGTACTGTGCTTACAGTACGTATATATGTAGAATTGCACTGGCTCACCACTACACTCAATAGTGCGGGAACACGTCCATTCCAGTCCGGCATCGGCCGTCGACTGACTAATGACAGCTATAAGCTATCCCCACCACTGGTGTACTGCTTTTACACTAAACAAAATTACATTTCCATTTAAAATATACAGTAAACTATGCACAAATGGAAGAATTAGATTTATTTTTGTTTATTCGCAAGTAAAGAGCATCTGTATTTAATATTGTCTATAAAAACATTATTATGTATAGGCAGTTAAAACATTATTTTAAACGTAATCGCAAAAATAAAAACGTAGGCTTCCGTCACCATTCGAAGCGAATACATACGCATATAATATGCATAAAGTTTAATATTTACATTTATAGCATTCAAATCATTCAAGTGCTTTACAAGGAAATTTTTAAGGAATTGTAATCTTTGATCAGGTCATTTAATTTCCATTGAAGTGAAAATGGAAACTGAAATGGCTTAGCTTTTGTACCTATGCAGAAAACTTAACGAAACCCTAATCTATATCAGTACAAAAATTGACCGAAATTGCGTAGACATTGTTAGATAAATTCATTCTAACAATGCAGCAACAAATGCTATTCTATTCGAGGCCGATATTAATTATCGATCGCCAGCTTCAATATTTTTGGATAGTTACAATATGGAAATTGTTATTTTAATATTAAAATAGGTGATTAACCGTGATGGTGATTACCGAGTGTGTGTCCCACAATCACGTGATCACGTAAAAAATAATTCAACGATTTTGCTAATTTTTTCCTTAAAATTCATGTTTCCTTCTCTCGCTTCGCGCAGCCGGCAAATAGCGCTTCGCTAATGTGAGCATTTTGTCTATGAAAACATAATCTTAAACGATAGTTCATGAGCGGGCGGAAAAGTTGGGCGGGTTGCTTGTTAGGAGAGTGTACACATAGAGTTTTAAGAATTCATCTATTTGAAAAAAAAAGCTGCGTCTGGAATAACTTTTTAAGTACGGTAGGATGTGGTAGAAAATTTGTTAGGATTTGGTAGAAATATAATATGATGGGAAGGATAGGAAGGATAGGAAATGGGAGGTTTTGGTAGAAAAACTTCGGATTTAGTAGAGAATTGGTAGAAATTATTAGTAAAATGGTAGAATTTAGTAGAAAATACGTCGGATTTGGTAGAAAATAGTAGAAAAATTGATAAAATTTGGTAGAAAATGGAAAATGGTAGGTTAGATAAATTAATAGATCAACAACAGTTTTATTCATTATAGAATGCCTGTGGCCAGTGTTACGTGGCATAAGCTGGTAAGTACGGTAGGCGGTACAAAAGAAGTTTCATTTTTCAGGGTCTGATTCGATGTGGTTTAATTGTTATTAAATAAACAAAAATAAACAAAAATATAAGTTCTCAACGAATACAAACTAAATTCGCCACGCTACTGCAATATCTATCGAGAGGAGGACAAACGTAGTCGGAGACGGACGACGGTACTACAGAAAATGGGTCAGGAAATATTATCTCACGTACGCTAAGGACGGCAATAACTCACTACAAAATCTACGCTCGTGGTCCAGTTAAACAACAAATCAATGAACAATAGAGACCACAATATGAGGTAACAGTGAACACACGGGTTGATTCCCACGAGGTACATTATCACACAAAGAGTGCATGCGGTGCCTAAATTGGAACTATATGATGACTGTTTACAATTACGATAAGTCGGTGCACAGTGGTGGATTTTTGATTCGTTGATTGAAGTGTGATTAGCGGGATAGCTGTTATAGATTAGGTAGCATATTAATTATTAATCATGTTAAATTTTACACGTGCAGAAATACGCGAGCTCTATATTTTTGAGTTGCGAGTTTGAATCAAAATCTTATGTATATACGTACCATGTACGCCTGTCTGAGTTTTTGTAAAGAATATATTAAGAATATAATATAATAAATATTTAGCCGATATTTTCAAGTAAGAAATTATTGAAATAATCAATCATGAAGAAAAATGAAAACGAATATCAATGTTTTATAAACAATTAAACATCTATAAAAAGGATCGCTCATATTAAGCTGATTTAAACTGTATAAATTAATTGTTCCTAAAAGCCAAGGATATAATAATAATTTGGACATAATGCGTGAAATATTCACGTTTGGGAATAATTCTCGTGGGATTCATTATCACAATGATAGTACGCCGTATCTAAAATTCATATTGTATTTACAAACTAACATAAATTGCTTTGTAATTGTTTAAGACCGGGAGCCAAAGTTTTATCATTATAATAATTGTATGTCAATCATTGAGGTATCGAGAGGACACCACGAACAAAATCTGTGCGATAAGCGCGGCGGCGAGGGGGGGGAGTGAGTCATACACTTTGTAGATATTCTACCTCTTATTATACTTATAAATTAAAACCAATCAATGTAACAAATAAATATTGTTTATTAAGATAAAAAAATATGAACAAACTTATCAATTAAAACAAATCAATGTAACAAATAAATATTGGTTTGAGACGATTGACTCTAACTAGTGTTACAAATAGTGTAGTAGCGATGTCATCTCTAGTACGTAGTACATAGTAACTCAATGATGTCAATATAAACCTTCTTGATCGTAATGTTCAAGGATATACCTAGTTTTGATGATGTCGTTGACTGCCTAATTAATTTCGTCTACTTTGGTTCATCTAATCCTGTAACTATCGTGTATTCAAATTTCTAACCATACAAAATGTAGAGACACTATTAGAACACGTGCCGTCTCTCTAGTTTGTTGAGACAAAACTATAATGCTAAGAAGCAAGTCTAATTCTATCTATTTGTAATAATTACCTAGTCTGGTATAAATAAAATAGTATCTCTAGGAAGTGTAGTCTGGGTAAATGTTATGGAACCAATTGCTACTATCGAACAAAATAACAGACAAAACGTCGTTTCCTGAACAGTGAGAAACAATTGTTATCATAAATGTTAATTTCACGGATTTTATTACTTTCCAAATTGCCACTACTCTTCATAAAACACTATAATATTCTACGGTTTTGGACATTTTATTTCATAAAACGCGTATTTATTCGCTTCAACGAATAAACGGATATTTCTAAGAACTAATGAATAAGATACTAGCTTCATTACACAACTTCGCTCGTGTGGTTCTCAGATTAAAACAACGTTACTGCAGACTCGTTGACCGCCTCCTTGGTACAGTTGACGCGTGAGCATAGCACCGAGGGGTCCTGTGTTCGATTCCCGGTGGAGACGAAGAAAAAAGTCTCGGTCTGGCAGGACACAGAAGACTGATCACCTACTTGTTCATAAAGAAAATCGATCAGTGAAACAGATGTATAATGCATCTGCCCCTTACCCCACTAGTGAACATAGAACTTCACTCCAGAGTCCAGACTCGAATCGGCAAACAGTTGTAGAGTCAAATATCTTTACATACCTCGGATACATATACATCTAGTACATATTATTTAAATCTCAAATCCCGTCCTGTACGCAGTACTAGAACACTTAATAGCAAAACACAAAAGTATTTGCCTGTAGTCCAAACGTCTTTGTCCTATGATTGATGGGCCCTTATTGTCGAGTTTGCTTTGAAAAATGAATGCCAGGATTGTGCGCACTTGATTGCAGTCTGTCATTTGGGTCAGACGGTTTTTTGCCCTGGCAGTTTTAATATAGCACGCCGTGTAATTGAAAGGGCTAATGGTAGTATTGTTTATTCTGTATAAGAAAAAAAGATGCGAAGCTAGTTTAATATTAGTTTGAATGTAATAAGAATGTACTGCGATTCTACACAGCTACCTAATTGATGTAGGTAGTTGATAACAAAACGCAGCTAGTCAACGACTATTAGTAAAGTGAGGGTAGTTGGGTCGAACGTCGTATAAACAGCGTCCGAGCCCCTAGGCACTATTCGTACGAATGCGCCACGAGTCAAAGGAACGCGGCAATTTATAGTATGCGACAGCTAAGCATGTTCGGACAGGAAACAGTGACAACTATATTGACAACTACTCATCCACAAAAATATTAAATCAAAAGTTACGTCTAACACGGCCATACTGACAATCGTACGTCCTCGTACGCCTTTTCTCGTATTAAAACACTATACGGTAGTTCATCTCGGGATTACACAACCATCCTGCCTCGGCCACACTGACCTGACAGAACAATAACCATTTCCACATGACAGGCACTCCGTTCGCGTATCTTGGTATATCTACGCTCGTACGACTAGTGAAATGCATCACTACGATACGTCAGCGACTAGACAATACCTCAACGCCAGAGTTCGACTAGCGATTTGGATCACTACACACAATTCCTTCGATGAACTACATTCCCGTTACAATAATCCACGTAACAAATTTTTATTTTACACAACGCACGAAAAACCACAAACGCCAGTATGCCGTTACAAAACTACGTAAACTAAAACACATTTAAAAAGTATGGGCTTGAATTCTATCCCGCTTCTGATATAAGAAAAAAAGATGCGAAGTTAGTTAAATATTAGTTTGAAATGTAATAAGAATGTACTGCGATTCTACACAGCTACCTAATTGATGTAGGTAGTTGATAACAAAACGCAGCAAGTCAACGACTATTATTAAAGTGAGGGTAGTTGGGTCGAACGTCGTATAAACAACGTCCAAGCCCCTAGGCACTATTCGTACGAATGCGCCACGAGTCAAAGGAACGCGGCAATTTATAGTATGCGACAGCTAAGCATGTTCGGACAGGAAACAGTGACAACTATATTGACAACTACTCATCCACAAAAATATTAAATCAAAAGTTACGTCTAACATCTGGGTAATTTGGTTTGTAACATTCGTAGTAGGTATTTGTAAGTTGATGTTTATTTATGTAGTGGCGGTGACTGTAGTTTTTGTATGTGTTTTATTTAGGTAGGTATTACTAAAAGTGCGTGTGCACGTGTCAGAAGTGAAACTTCTTTGACACAATTCAAAGATACAAAAATCGTCGCTATACTCCATGACGTGACGGTGTTGATATGACGCGACATTGTAATTTTACTCTCAACGTGCTAAAGAAGATTCACTTCAAAAAATAGCGCCTACTGAAACTTTCGTTTCGTACTGAACCTAATTTATCGATGCTCTTGTAAAATATGTCAATTTACAAATGTCCACTAAGAAGATGAAGCGTAGGGGTAAGTTAGATTTAACTTAGTAAGTTAGTAGATGTAACTTGTCCAAACTGCTCGATACTTTAAACTTAAGCTGTTAAGCAAATTGAGTCATAAAAAAGTATGTAAAAATATGTATGGGAAGTAATAATCACATTTCATTTGCATGTCAGATGCTCATTAGCTTCAATCGATTATGTGATATTGTAAAAAATTGTAAATACTGCATATGAAATGTCGATATAGCACTATGTTTGTGTAGCATTTAAATGGCTTCTATTTGATGAGTTATGTTTATTCTTAGTGTTCTTTGTGTTGACTTCAATATCTATATATAGAAATGAATCCGTATTTCCCTTGTTCACTGCATCACGCGTGAACGGGTGGACCGATTTTGATAATTCTTTTTTTATAATATTCCTTGAAGTACGAGGACATAAGAACCATATGGAGAGAAAATGTAAACATGTACCACGGGCGAAGCCGGGGCGGACTGCTAGTTTCATATAAAAAACGATATTCTCTGAAAATATTTAAAAAATCTTTATCTAGATAATTTAATGTGAGTGCAATCCTCTCCAACCTAAATGTAATGCACCAAACGGGCGTAAATGGCCGACGCGGTCTTGATAGAATTTTCTAGACATTCTCAATCCAAGAGTGGTTGAAACTTTCTTTACTCAAACTCAAACAGTTATTTATTCAATTAGACTTCTTATAGAAGCACTTTTGAATCGTCATAACATAGTTTTACTGTGTTTTACCATCTACCATCGATTTGGAAAGCAGTTTCTACCGAGAAGAACCGGCCTGAAACTCTGTGCTTGCAAGCAAAATATTTTTATATCAGACAGTACTTCAAAACTAAATGCAACTTGAAAACAAATCACGGTACATGCCAAAAATATGACCCAAAGCGAAATCTGCGGTTAGACCACTCAGCATACGTAATATTCCGAAATTCATGCGCCAAGCAATATATATTCTGTTTGCAATCACTGTTACACACATGGCTCCTACGACTTTTCCGTCGCGGCCATTTTCTATGCAAATTTCATTTATACTGATTTTACGTTGTTTGTGATTCCTTTGTGCCGATTCGTGTGTCTTTATGCTCGATTTCCATTTCGAATGTGTTTTCTTTGGTTTGGTTTTGTACAACAATAAAACAAAGCATGTTTCGTTGTTAAATTAATTATCAAGGCGACAATTAGGTTTTAGAATGATGGTTTATTTTGTACTAAATTAACTATAAAACATTAAAGATTTTAGTCTGTTTTTCCTATATTATTTTAATTGGACTGAAAATTACCCTGAAATAGGTCATTTCAGGGTAATAACAACTACTTGGGTAGTTTTTATGAATATTTGCTTTACCCCGACATTTGTCACCGTGCCTTCAAGGTCAAAGTTAAGGGCCTTAATAAGAACTGAAAATATATAATCAGTGCCTTGTTATGTATGCAAACATACTACTCATTATTTAGCCGTAAATACCGTTTAATTATGTGTCTATAGAAAATGATAAATTGATAGTTTTTATGTAGAAATAACCTTGTGTTGATAATTATTTTCATAGAACATGAAGGTTATACAGGAAATAATATACATTACTTATACATAAAAAGTTAACACGGAAATTAACTTTAAAAATCTCTAAATAGATATGAACGTACCGGCTAAAAATTGTCAACAAATCGGTGTTTTTGATATTTTATAACTTAATAGACACATTAATGAAGAGGAAATGATGAGTTTTATGACACAGAGACAAGACGGTAGCCATGTGTGACAGCGCGTGCGCGGGCGCATCTGAATACCGTGAAGATTTTACTGGTGATATTTTTTATACATGCCGTTATATTCACTTTACAAACAGACTATATAGACTATATAAACGTAATTTATTTTGCTTTTAGCTAAAAATACTACTATGTATTAGTAATGCAAAGGTTTACACATCGGTTTACAGAATGCAAGTACCTATAAGATCGATTGCTCTGGGGGGATCACGGGCGGCCAAAAGGCAACCGAAAGACGCGGGTTCGATTCCCGCTATGTTCAATTTTTTCTTTCGTTTAAAAATTTATCAGGTAGGTATGCTTATACTTTGTTAATACAAACTTATTGGTAACAGCATTGCTCTTACAAAAACAAACTTTCTTAATAAAACATACATCGTATTTCATTTCATAATTTCACAATAATTGTTCATAATATATTGTACCTAATTGCTTTAAGTTACCAAGCATTGAACATGAAAATTAAAATTTCAGTCAGAACAGCCCATGTTATTAAATAGCTATTAGTGAGGTCGTTTCAAATGTTTCTGCTATTAAGACTTAATTATTCGTACGTCGCGATCATAGATAAGTATTATGTTGAACTGGAAACCGCAAGGAGTGTAAATAAGCGTGTCAGTTTTGTGAATAAAGCGCCTAATTGTGTTGAAAAATTTTGTCGTAAGTTGGTAGTAACAACATCTTTCAGCGATAGAAGAGCATACAAATATAATTAGTGAACTTGTTATGTGGTTACGATTTATCTTTTTATGAATGGAACGTTTTGCACATATGAGTGCGGTAAATTACAAATGTTTTGGGTATTATGAATAAGCTATATCCTAAATGAAAAGTATTTTTATCAGAGATTAATGAATATTTTATTCATAAGAGCTTTAGACCTTTAGTATTTTCCAGCCTCTTGACTTTCATACTTGCCGCATCTAGATGTAATACTATTACATTCCGTGATTTCGTTTGACGTTATCAACTCATAGGTGTTTTACAAGCTCGTATTTATATAAAATGTATAACAAATGAGTGGCAGGTAAGTGTAATTGTTCCAATCATGCCAGTGCGAACGTCACACAAGGAACATGCAAAGTTGTTGTGACATTAGAAACTTTAGGTCATGTTTTGTAAAATTTAAGGTACATTTACATACAATAAAAGTGTTATTTTTAAGCTTTAGTATAAATTACGTTAGAATAAAATGATTGGCAGATCATTTATTTATCGTAATCGTAACATACCTACCTATTATTATACTTTACTAAATAAGAAGTCGCTTAATAATATGTTTAGTAAAAGAGTTTTCTTTTTATTTTGATTCAGTTAATTACGTACCTACGTCGTTTTTTAATATCGCAATCCGCATCCTACATAGTTTTATAATATAATAAAGTGAAGATAAAACGAATGATACGTCTATATGAGCATTTCATAAGATTTACTTTACCGCAATTTTCATCATAGCTAGCATAGTATTATATTATCTGCGACCATAGTATGACGATACTTATATTAATGTTCTTTCCGTAATCTGCATAATAATTAAATAATAAAAATTAGAACTATGCTGTGATGTTTTAACAGTGTATCAGTTAAACAGTATTGGCTGAGCAAAGCAAGTCTGGTTGATTGACTCTGAAATTACTTAATCGGCGTTTATGCGTTTGTATCTACATTTGTTTGATCAAATACCACCGACCACGCAAACGTTTTTGGTTTCAAAAGTTTATGCTTAGCTGCGCTCACATATAGTTTCAAAAATAATAAAAATGGTGCAATAAGATCCAGTCTAGTAGAGAACATGGTTACGATGGACATGTTTATCTTCTTGATCATTGTAATATTATAATAAGTGTTGTTGAGTTTAAAATAACAATTTAATAAAGATATTAAACAAGTTCATCAGTTGTTTATTACATGCTTTTGCTTGGATCGGAATCAAAAGGAGTTATGTGAAAGTGTCCTATGAACACTTATTTTCTTTTTCCATATTCAGAGATTCAATTAATTTTGTTACACCGTGTTCGATTCTTATATAGCGATTCAAAATTCCATTACGTAGAATGTAAATCTAACTATGTAATTAAACATATTTGTTGTTGCAGCCACGTGTCGCAATGGGTGAACCATCCAGTATTGATGTACAAGCAATGATTGCCTCATTTGTGATAAAATCGGATCTAGTTCTGAATTAAGCTCTGAACTAGGAGATATTATAAAAGTCACTAGAGGCATATCATCATTAAAAGCTGCATCTGCGAAAAGAGGGGATGGACTTTCTCAGTATATAAATACTCGCGACTTTGTCTACGTGCATTCGGTATGCAGACAAAAATATATTAATAAAGGATGCATTAATTCTTAATTAAAAAAAGAACACCACATCTGCATGCTCTCCACCTAAAAAAAAGCTTCGAACACCTACTTTTACGTTAATAATTACGTAATTTACGTTTTCTCTACATAAGAACCATCCTCGTACTTCAAGGAATATAATAGAAAAGAATTATCGAAATCGGTTCAGCCGTTCACACGTGATGCCGTGACAACGCGAAACGGGTGCAGACCCGCCGCCTACGCCCATAGCTCCCGCCGCGAAGCGCGTCGAACGCGGCAACTGATACACAAAAATAATCCTTATGGCATGATTCTGTATTCACGCGCGATGACTTATAGCGTATTTCATGTATAACTTTGGTGTTTCTACACCGATTTACATGATTCTTTTACTATAACCTGCCCAGGAGTATGAAGAATAATTGTGCCAAATTTGGTTAAAATCCGTCGTGTAGTTTTTGTTTCTATAACGAATATACAGACAGACAGACAGACAGACAGACAGACAGACAGACAGACAGACAAAAATTTTACTTATTGCATTTTTGGCATCAGTAGCGATCCCTTATCACCCCTTCATAGTTTTTTTTTTAAATATATTTCATGTACAGAATTGGCCTCTCTACAGATTTATTATAAGTACTTATAGATAATACCTAAATGTATATTAACATAATATCTTCCATACATAAACTATTTTACACTACCTATAACCTATTACTTATTCAACATCATGATTTATATTAAAAACCAATTCTATTGCAATACAAAAGATCAAATAATTCATCTCCTTGCAATAAAATTCTTATTTCATATAAGTATCAAAAAAACATAAATTCACATTAATCATAACGTAAGTTACATTGTTATTAAATATTTCCACGCACACGAAAAACCGTTTACCAATTAAACGATAATTCACAAACAAGCTTACACAATTAAATAGTTGAGAACACGATTTTTTTTTTTTTTTTTTTTTTTTTTTATTGTGTGATAGGGAAGCGCTTGACCACGATCTCGCCTGATGGTAAGCTGAGATGTGGCCTATGATGGAGCGCGCTTCCCTAGAAGGTACCCGTTCACTCTTCGCTTGAAGACCCCCATATTGTACTCGTCGGGGAACACATACTCAGGAAGCATGTTCCAGTCCCTCGCGGTTCGGATGAAGAATGTCGATCCGAACCGCTTTGTCCGGGTACATGGAACATCCACCATATGGCGATGCCTAGAGTCTGTGCGCCTCGACGATCGATGGAAAAACGGGGATGGCGGAATTAAATCGTGCAATTCCGCAGCGCACTCACCAAAGTGTATCCGATAAAATACCGATAAACTTGCCACTCTGCGACGGTGGGCGAGGCTCTGGAGTTTTTTGCCTACTAGCTCATCGTCGTTTATTAGCCTCTTGGCACGCCTCTCTATCGCCTCAAGCGCCTCCAGCTGGTACTTGGCGGAACCGTCCCAGAGGTGAGAGCAGTACTCCATGCACGATCGGACTTGTGCTTGATAAAGGTTGAACAGCTGTCCCGGGCTGAAATACTGTCTCACCTTCGCCAGAATTCCAAGCTTTTTTGAGGCTACTTGGGCTTTGGATTCTATATAAGAACCAAAGTTCAGAGTAGGCGTCAGGGTAATGCCAAGAAGCTCGAGGTGGTTGGTTATCGGCACGGATACACCCTGGAAAGTCGGAGTCAGGTGGAATGGACTCCGTTTAGCGGAGAATAGACACGCCTGGGTCTTAGTCGCATTGAACTTGACCAGATTGGCATCGCCCCAATCGGAGACCGCCTGTAAGGACAAGTTCATGCGATCGACCATCGACTCTCGTAGAGACTGGATTTGTGCCGTACTGGTTCGCGCGCTGGATACATATCTCTCCACAACAGTGCTATCGTCTGCGTACCCATAGATACCGGGTTTCAGCAGATCGTTGATGTGTAGCAAGAAGAGTGTTGCGGAGAGAACTGATCCCTGAGGGACCCCGGCATTAATAGCCATTTGGTCGGACGAGCAGCCGTCGACGACTACCCGAAGCGACCGGTCTCTCAGAAAATCTGAGATCCAGGCGCAGAGACCAGCAGGCAGACCGTAGGATGGAAGCTTGCCAATAAGACTATCATGCCAGACCCTATCGAAGGCCTTCGAGATATCAAGGGAGACAGCAAGTGCTTCACCATGATTCTCGATGGCCTCGCTCCAGATGTAGGTGGCGTACGCTAGAAGATCCCCAGTGGACCGGTTTCGGCGGAACCCGTACTGACGGTCACTGAGGAGGTCATTCGCTTCTAGGTGTGCCAGGAGCCGGCTGTTCAGTACACGTTCCATAGTCTTACAGAGTATGGACGTGACTGAAATTGGCCTATAGTTGGAGGGGTCGGCACGACTGCCTTTTTTGGGCACGGGCTGCACGTTGGCAAGTTTCCAAGATTTCGGTATTATTCCAGTCGTCATCGAGAGACGAAAGAGGCGTGTCAGAACAGGAGCAAGTTCAGGCGCACAGGTTTTAAGTACTATGGCTGGAATTCCATCAGGGCCGCTGGCTTTATTCACGTCAAGATTCCGCAGCGTTTTAAGAACCTCAGTCTGACGGATGCGAATTTCGGGCATGTTCACCTCGCATCCAGGTAGACTGGGAGGTTTCGCATTTGCAGGATCAAGACGAGAATTTTCCGCGAAAAGAGAAGCAAAGAGGTTCGCTTTCTCTACGGCGGTGTGAGCCAGCGATCCATCCGGTTTCAGCAGTGGAGGAAGTGAGGGGCGGCAGAAATTCGATTCAACCGTCTTAGCCAGGGACCAAAACGCTTTGCTACCAGAGGGGTAAGAAGCCAGTTTGTTCCCTATTCGGCTGACATGGTCAAATCGAGCTTTCCGTAGAGCCTTTTTGCAGGACTTGGCGGCTCGGTTGAAGGCTTTCTTCTTTTCCGACACATCCTTGGCCTTGCGGTGTCGAGCATCAACCCAAGCCAGGTATGCTTCATGCTTTAGCGCTTCTGCGCGTCTGCAGTCGGCTCTGAACCAGGGTTGAGCTTTGCCGGACATAGCTACGTCTGAGAATGGGATGAAATACTCCATTCCCTGTCGCAGCACATCTGTCACAGCATCCGCGCAGGTCGAAGGATCATCAGAAGAAAAGCAGACCGGTCGCCAGGGATAAGACGCAAAGAAGGAGCGCATCTCATCCCAATCTGCTGACTTGTATCGCCACACGCGCCGAGAGCCCCTAGGACTGGGATCGGGCGGCGAGTAGACAGATACAGATTTCACCAGACAGTGATCGGAGCTGCCAAGCGGCGAAGAAATCGCCACCGAGTAACGGTCTGGATCTGTTGTCAGCAGAAGGTCCAAGCAATTGGCTGTATGGCTCTCAACATCAGGAACCCGCGTCGCTCCTTGAACCAGCTGGGTGAGATTTAATGCTATGGAGAGTTTACGCATCTCTCTCCCAGCCAGGTCAGTGCACTGGTATGGGTATAGCCACTCCTGGTGGTGGGCATTAAAATCCCCCAGTAACACAAGCTGAGCGGAAGGGTATTTGTGTTGAGCAGCATCCGCCACCTCACTAAGGTACTCTGTGAGCCTGATCGTCTCCTGGTCTCCGCTGTGCGCCCGGTAGACACAGGCATAGAGAAGTTTCTCTGGGCCTGTGTCCACCAGCATCCATAGCACGGAAAAATGGGGGTCTTCTTTACGATTACGCTAATGCACCGTTATCAAGCCTTGACTTTTACTCTCATCCTTGATCTATTGAACCATCTTGAGATTCTCACGGGCGGATCTTGTAGTGAACTGTTTTTTTTCTAAACTCTATTGTCTATGGTAATGTTTTTTTTTATTGAACAGCGGGCAAGCCATGTTTTGTTATATTAAATTTCGAATAACATTTGATTATTCATTAACTCCGTCTAACAGTTCAATATATTTTATTTCAAATTGAAGAGGAAAAATAAATTCAATATCATAATTTCTAGAAAACACTGAAATCTCACGTATGCGAACCATGCATTAATGTCGGATTAATAACGATTTTATCGTGCTTTAAATCCTTTGTGAAGTATTTTAATTCTGAAACTATAATCCCATTTGAAATGAACTAGATTCCAACTATTTTAATCTATAAAGAGTATACTTATAAAAAATAAAAATATAATAAAAAAAATATCGAATATTGCGATATGTTTGTGCTTTGAAGATATCCAAAAATAAGTACACCTGCAATCGAGTATTAAAATTATAATAGCCCAATAGTTACAATGAATCATGCCGATACGCAATCAATGCCACAGATTTATATATATTTTTAACTTATTTTAAATTTTTAATAAATAAATAGGTAGTTTATTAATTATTACGTAGTACCTTCGTGGAATTATTAGTTTTTGGTTGCACAGTGAATATTTGAGTTTTATAAGTGAATTTACGATTGAATAGTACCTATCTCAAAACTCAGACATTTATTGTAGCACAGAACTAGTAACAAAGTTTGACTGGAATCAAGTCGAAGCGTTAGTCAAATCTAGCGAACGAAACAACTTTGTCGAATTCTGCACTATATTATTCATTTCGTATGAAGGATTTTCAATAGGTACGTAGGTAGTTCTGTAATGCAATCATTTTAAAGTTCTGTGTAAATTTATATTTTAAGCTAATACAAAAACGAGTGAATTGTATTAATAACAAGTACACTGTACAATCAAATATTATATTATATTATTATATAAACTTGATTATACACAGAGTAGTTTTTAAAGGCGTGACGAGCCTGTTTTCAGTATTTCTCTGCGGAAATTAGAGCTTATTAAATATTATATTAAATAGATAAATCGCGTAATAATGCTTGTAAATGGTTCAACTTTGACACTTCATATCAAGGAAAATACCCAATAAATTTTAAAACATTAATTTAGTATCGGATAGCATCGGTATTATGCAGATAAAAGTTTACAAATGGTTCCGCGCCACTGCCGTAAGGGAGAGCACAAGTCAATAACCGCAATTCCGCTTTGAATTACTATTAACTCATTCTTCATTGGAAGCCTTATATATTTTCATGATACGTATACTAATTTCCCTAAACACTTTCTTTCTTAAATAGGCAAAAGTAAATAAGCCCAATTTTTAAGTTGTAATTTAAAAAGAAGGTAGTGCTTACAACTTATACGGTGAAGTAAACATTTAGAATATGGCTATATGGCTATATGGCTTTTTAATTTTTTTATGAATATTCCCTTCCATCATGCCGAAAAGTATTGTTTAATCGTCCATCGAAAAATACTATTTCCATTATGTAGGTATCTTTCGTCACTTGGATGTTTTCCCTATATTATTTAACTGAACTCTATGCAACTCTATAAAAATTTCTTCATTAGAAACTCAAAAAGTATTAGTAAAAGTCTTGAGAAATTAGCAAACTGGCGATACCCATTACGAAAAGAAGTCAATCAATCATCTGTTCAGAAATACTTGTAATTTACACCCTACGTGAGCACTTTAATGGCGAAAGTGTTTTACACCTTATTGCTCGATCAGGTAAAAGATGTCCACTCTCATCCGTTGAAAGTCGTCTTGAGAAAAACTTGTGAAGTGAGGTATAGATCTGATAATAAAAAAACTTGCTGGCACGTGCCTTCCGTGTTTTCGATACATACATGCGTATAATTATAGTTACTTATATAATACTAATGAATTTAAATAGAAAAATGTAAGTTAACTTCGGAGAGAGAAATTTTTATATTAAGATAATAAATTGTTTTTTATTACGTGTGGAATGAGTAACACTTACTTGTTAGTTATTATATACATATTATGTTATTATGCATCATTCTCATATTTTATATTTATCCATGCGTGTCACTCAGTTAATAAATGAAATAATACCTAATACTTTATTAAAAAAAGTCTAGTTTATTTAAAACTAAAAATTAAACATGTCTTCCGCATTCCCAACATAAAATTTGAGTCTAGATATAAGTTCAAATGTGTTTTGAGTTCATTAGGCGAAACACAAGTTTGTTAAACTTCGACTGCGTCAAACGGAATTATCCCAAACCACGACAAAAGTTGTAGATATTTGTATGTGGTAGCAATTACATGGAAAATAATACCTACATGAAAGTTTTCATATTAAAAAGCATGAATTTCACGCCGTTTCTTTTAGTGGTATTTAGATTGATTTGGTAGAGGCAGGTTGTGGTTGTGGTAGGTTAAAAATAAACGCAAAAATGTATTAACGTACCCGGCTGTTATGCACGATGAAGCTCAAACAGCTGATAACGGTGCAGATATCTGCGACCTTTTTGCAAAATATTTTCATTCAGTTTATGAAACAGAGACCTCAATTTCTTTTACACAACAAGTCCCTACAAATGCCTGTGACAACCTTGGTTCTTTGTTTATTGAACGTAAAAGAATTAGGGAAGCTCTTAAATCGTTAGACAGGTCAAAAGGTGCTGGGCCTGATGGAATTCCTCCTATATTTTTAGTTGAATGTGCAGATCTCCTTTCATTGCCTCTGTGGTTAATTTTTAATGAATCCCTTACTTCCGGAGAATTTCCTATTCAATGGAAATCCGCCAAGGTTGTTCCGATCTTTAAAAATGGGGATAGTGGCTCAGTTCGTAACTATAGACCAATTTCAATTATATCGACGTTTTCCAAGGTCTTTGAAATTTGCACATTACCTTTCATTCAACACCATTTTAAAAAATATTTAACGGTCAGTCAGCATGGATTCACTAAGGCTCGTTCCACAGTAACTAACCTAGTTCATTTTTCACAAAATATTATTTCTGCCATAGACCGCAATCAGCAAGTCGACGTCATATACACCGATTTTAAAAAGGCGTTTGACATGGTTCCTCATAATATTTTAATTCACAAACTAGCTACAATTGGTTTTTCTGGGTCGCTTTTGAAATGGTTAGGTAGTTATTTGCACTCCCGTGCGTTCTACGTGGTAGTAAATGGGTTCGATTCTCCGTATTATAGCATCAAATCTGGCGTACCACAAGGCTCGCACTTAGGCCCCGTGTTATTTAATATATTTATTAATGACATTGTTAGCTGTTTCCGTAACTCCACACCATACCTGTTTGCGGACGATCTGAAATTTATGCGTGTAATAACTCGTATTGAGGACACTTTTCTTCTTCAAGAGGACTTTAATAACCTAGTAAATTGGTGTAAATCAAATGGCATGAAGCTTAATATAGGAAAATGCTCTTATATAAGTTTTTCACGTAAACATGTTAACATTAACTCAAAATATTATGCCAATAATCAAGAATTAGGGAGAGTGGATAGTATCAAAGATTTGGGCGTTACTTTTGATACAAAATTTACTTTTCTAGACCACATTGAAAACGTTGTAAAGAAGGCCAACCAGATGCTCGGGTTCGTAATCAGAAACGCAAGATTATTCAAATGTCCTAAGACTAAAATTATCCTTTATAATACCTTTGTACGTAATGTCTTAGAATACTGCTCTGTAGTGTGGCGCCCTCACTTTGCTACACATTCACTTCGATTAGAGCGCGTGCAAAAAAGGTTTATATGGTATCTTGCTTATAGTCAAAACATTAGTAAAAGTCTGATTTCGTACTCTAAGCGTTTGGAATATTTTAGAATGGTTTCTTTAGAGAAAAGGCGCGACAATTTTGATATTTAGTCCATTGAATAAATCCCTCCAAGGGGGGTCTAGAGTGCGTGAGTTAGTAACGTAAGATGTTTCTTCGGAAACATGTCAAGAGTCCCTAGGTAATAAACATACTAAAACCCCGGGACACTAGGAGGAGCCCCGGAGTGGGGGGAAGGGGGAAATGAGTCCATTTTTTCGTTTTTCGCTTAAATCTCAAAAACGGTACATGTTAGAGAAAAACTTTCAAGGAAAAGTTGAAAGGCCATAAAATTATTTACAAGTTGTACCTAAATCATTTTTTCCTATATCCTACCGTTTCTGAGTTATACGCAGTAAAAAATGATTTTGGCTCAAACAATTTCCCCATACTACACATCAATCGATCAAAAAATATTTATTTCTTCCAAAAAACTCAAATGTGCAACTTGTGACCGATACTGATAGATTGCTCTTAATTAGGTCTATAATTGGTAAAATAAACACATTCCTCCATGGAAGCCTTTAGGAGGAATCGATTGTCAAAATATTATATTAGGGCAGTTTGAGTTACTGAACTTGATCTTTTTATTTTTTTCTTCCAAAAAACTCAAAAGTGCAACTTGTGACCGGTACAGATAGATTGCTCATAATTAGGTCTATCATTGATAAAAATACTAGATTCCACCACGGAGGCGTTTACGGGGAATTGAATTTTATTAGGGTAGTTACGATACTTGAACATTTTATTTTTTTTCTTTCAAAAAACTCAAAAGTGCAACTTGTGACCGGTACCGATAGATTGCTCATAACTAGGTCTATCATTGATAAAAAAACCAGATTCCACCATGGAGGCGTTAAGGAGGTATTGAATTTTATTAGGGTAGTTACGATACTTGAACTTTTTAACTAACTGCCCTAATAAAATTCAATTCCCCGTAAACGCCTCCATGGTGGAATCTGGTATTTTTATCAATGATAGACCTAATTATGAGCAATCTATCGGTACCGGTCACAAGTTGCACTTTTGAGTTTTTTGGAAGAAAAAAAATAAAAAGTTCAAGTATCGTAACTACCCTAATAAAATTCAATTCCCCGTAAACGCCTCCGTGGTGGAATGTAGTATTTTTATCAATGATAGACCTAATTATGAGCAATCTATCTGTACCGGTCAAAAGTTGCACTTTTGAGTTTTTTGGAAGAAAAAAAATAAAAAATTCAAGTTCAGTAACTCAAACTACCCTAATATAATATTTTGACAATCGATTCCTCCTAAAGGCTTCCATGGAGGAATTTGTTTATTATACCAATTATAGACCTAATTAAGAGCAATCTATCAGTACCGGTCACAAGTTGCACTTTTGAGTTTTTTGGAAGAAAAAAATAAAAAGATCAAGTTCAGTAACTCAAACTACCCTAATATAATATTTTGACAATCGATTCCTCCTAAAGGCTTCCATGGAGGAATGTGTTTATTTTACCAGTTATAGACCTAATTAAGAGAAATTTATTAGTACCGGTCAAAAGTTGCACTTTTGAGTTTTTTGGAAGAAAAAAAATAAAAAGTTTAAGTATCGTAACTACCCTAATAAAATTCAATTCCCCGTAAACGCCTCCGCGGTGGAATCTGGTATTTTTATCAATGATAAACCTAATTATGAGCAATCTATCTGTACCGGTCACAAGTTGCACTTTTGAGTTTTTTTTGGAAGAAAAAAATAAAAAGATCAAGTTCAGTAACTCAAACTGCCCTAATATAACATTTTGACAATCGATTCCTCCTAAAGGCTTCCATGGAGGAATGTGTTTATTTTACCAATTATAGACCTAATAAAGAGCAATCTATCAGTACCGGTCACAAGTTGCACATTTGAGTTTTTTGGAAGAAATAAATATTTTTTGATCGATTGATGTGTAGTATGGGGAAATTGTTTGAGCCAAAATCATTTTTTACTGCGTATAACTCAGAAACGGTAGGATATAGGAAAAAATGATTTAGGTACAACTTGTAGATAATTTTATGGCCTTTCAACTTTTCCTTGAAAGTTTTTCTCTAACATGTACCGTTTTTGAGATTTAAGCGAAAAATGAAAAAATGGACTCATTTCCCCCCTCCCCCCACTCCGGGGCTCCTCCTAGTGTCCCGGGATTTTAGTATGTTTATTACCTAGGGACTCTTGACATGTTTCCGAAGAAACATCTTACGTTACTAACTCACGCACTCTAGAACTTTTTATTCAATGGACTAATTTTATTTTTATACAAATTAATTAGAAATCATATTGACTGCCCTCAATTGCTTTCTCTGATTGGATTCCGGACGCCTAGTAAATTCCCACGTAAACCGATCCCACTATTATCGGTGCCTGTCATGAGGACCACTTTGGGTTCCTTCTCTCCCATACCACGAATATGTAGAAATTACAATCGAATAGTAAATCATACACTAGATATACATTTCGATAATATTGGAAAATTTAAACAGACGTTGCAAGCGATCAACCATGTCAGTGTTTAATTATTATACTAGGTACCTACCTCTCTTTTATACATGATTTTTTTGTTTATTTATGTTGGAAAATGAATTAATTCTGCATTTTATATTAATTTAATTTGAATGTTATATATGTAGTCATTTTTAAAGTAACTTTTTAATTTTATTTGTTTAAATTTCAATTAATTTTATTCCATTTTGATTATTAAGTATATTGTTATTTTAATTTTATCTAGTGATTATTTTAAAATGTATTTTATTAAGTTAAAATGTATTTAATGTGTATATTATTATTATTTTTTTAATGTAATTAATTTTTGTAGTGCATGCAGTGCTCATTTTTTATTAGTTGTACATCATGTCCTATATTTTTTGTGTACTTTTTATGTAAAACAATCGATGTACTGCTGCTAATGAGCCTTAATAAAATAAAAATAAAAATAAAAAATAAATATACCTTCATACTAAAAATAGGATTATTAGTAGATAGATACCGATGTTCTAATCTATGTATTTTAACTCTTAGAATAATTGGTATATTTAAAGAATAGTTATAACAATGTTCCTGTAATTTTAATCTTCCTGTAAATCAAAGAGAGGTCCTCTTATATATTGACCTATTCATCTCATAATACATTCTATTTTATTGACGTTATTATAGATTACAGGATGTTATCTTTAATATTAATAAGCATCAAGAAATTAATTTCATTTGTTTTAGATGCAAAAAAAGTCCTCCTTCCTCTGTCTCTATGTCCCTGTGTATGCTTAAATCTTTAAAAATACGCAACCGATTTTGATGCGATTTTTTTAATAAATAGCGTCAATCACGCTAGAGGAAGATTGTAGTATATATCTTATTAAATATTAGACAAAGTGGGCAAAGCCGCAGGCAAAGCCGCAGGCGGAGGCTTGTAAATAAATAAACAAGATATGTACGTAATAAATAATATTTGTAATTATTTCCAACCGGCTTTCATGAACTCTACATCCCCTTCTATATTTTAAAATAGCAATACAATATAGATTAAAAATTTCACAGATACGAATTTCCCACCGAAAAATAACAGTAAATTGTTGAAAGTATTATCAGAACTGATTTATTTGTGATTGTATCAAATTCTAAACAATAGCCGACCGAATTCGCCCCGCTTGACCATACAGCGTAGTAATTGCATATTTTAGACGATTTTAAACGAATTACAATGAATTTACGCAATTTAGAATGGAGATGAATTTACTAGAAGGAAGCTGATTAGTATTGTTGAGAAATTAGTCGAGTTTTGAAATTGGAATTGTTTGCTCGGTGATTTATTATTTAGTTACGAAATGAATTTTATTTTTACTGTATGAAAATTTTCAAAAGAGTAAAAAATATTATAACATAGTAAAGAATGCACCTAGTTACTTATTTTTATCTTAAATAATTTATGGCAGAATTAAAATTTATGGAAAATAGAATATTATATTTTATTTTTATGGCCTTTGCATACAGATGGTAAAAATATACTGTAAAAAATAAAAGCGTGATTTGCACGCGAAGAACCTAAAAAATATTTCAATTTTAATTTAAACATAATTCTTAATAATACTAAAACTTTTAAACTTAATTAAAATAAAAATATCTGCAAAGAATAATTTACTTAAATCTAGTTACATTTTTAAATTATTATGCTCTACCACAAAAACTGTAAACGGTAATTTCATAAGAGTCATATGAATAAATTACGAAAAAAAACACACTTACCAACACTAATTGCACTCATAAAAAATAGAAAAACTCGCACAAAACAGTTACTGTTAATATTCTTCATTGTCGTAACGTATCCTAACTTCACAACATTTCACAAAATGCTCTAATTATTTCTGAACGCAGGTTTTGTTTACTTAATTACCACTGGATATCGTTGTTTTTCTGTTAATTTTTCTTTCATCATCACTTTCACAATAAGCGAGTAAGTTTAAAATAGCGGCGTAAAGGCACGCACTCACTGGTGATCGACCCCACCGGAACCACACTCAATGGGCTCGCGACTGCCGACTCCATGTGCACCGCACCGAAACGTGCCTTCTACCAACTTAACAATACGCCTGCGTGAGGAAACTTTATACCTTACCGCCTTAACTTAAAGGCTATATTTAAATCACAAGTACTTTATAAGCTTTTTTCTTAATATGCAAATGCTAAAATTCGTAGCTTTGTAGAGCGTACGCGCATAGAAAAGCACGTTCTCTATTGTTGGTATTGTTAGTGATCGGAAAAACAATGAGTGCGGTAAAAAAATAAAGGACAGTGAGATAAAGAAATTACTAAGTTCTCAGGAGTAAATGTTTGAGCAATAAATCATCATTGTTTAAATAGGACAAAGCTACTAGTTTTACTATTTTGTGCATTTTGATGAGTTTTGTGACTTTTGGCTTAAGATTGATAAGTTATCGAAACTTTTAGGTAATAAAATAATATGTATGTAATTAATGGTATGACTTATAACTATAGAGTTTTTTATTTTATACTAAACTAGCAATGCCCTGCGGTTTCACCCGCATAGATAGCGATATCGTTACAGTGAAAAGTCTACTATAGGTCGGACTATAGGTTTAATTTTTAATCACATGAAAATCACCTTTACCCCGTCCCGCACTACGGCCTTTTTTTTTGTTTTAGTGGGGAAATCTTTCATAGATACCCACGGCCTCCAGGGGAGGGGCCGTGGGTTATCTCGGATTCCTACCGACCAAAACCCCAGTGTGTTCCGTCAAGACGCATATTGGTAGAATTCCTCCGTGACCCCCGCACTACGGCCTGCTCGAACAGTATACCTACTATTTTCTGTAGATTGACACTTTCAAATTCGTTATATCTTTTGAATGGAATATCCAATTCTTTTCATTTAAAAAGTATTTTGCTGGTATTGAAACAGTCTATAATAAAACATCATTTAATGGGATAAGGATTTATATATGTGTATGGATAACATGGTTTGATTACTGTCGGCACTTCTATTTACTTTAAAAACGTAAAAAAGTTGTTGTAGTAACATAACTACTGAAGATGGACATATGGTATCGCGGACTTTCTTGTAGATATTGATCCATTCTATAATACTGTAGAACATTTTTTTGTTCTATCTTCAATAGATTCCGCAGCGCACGCGATGACAGAAGTTTTATTGAGGATTTTTTTACACCTTGGGTTACTATTGCATTTTTGGTAAGGATCTCTAATTTTTTTGAAAATGCAATATAGCCTATGTTGCTCAGTAAAGATGCAGCTTTCTAATGGTGAAAGAATTTTTGAAATCGGTCCAGTAGTTTTTGCGTGAAAACCATACATACATACATACATACTTACATACATACTTACAAACTTTTCCTCTTTATAATATTAGTATAGATAAATGTATTTTAGCTATTTTGCTCTACCACAAAAAATAACCGTTGCATTTTAAGATAGTAATTTCTTTCTAAGTAATAAATAATTATGATTGTAATAAATAAATAATTATAAATATTAATAGTTGACAATATCAGTTAGGGTTTCCTTAAATTTCGCATTAGCGAGTTAAATATGCGTGCATATGGGTGCTTCCGGAATAGGGTAACCAGATGTCTCGTATTTTTTAGGACGTCCGTTCGTTTAAATTCTCAAATTTAATAAGTAAGTGGTGCATGCAAAAGTGGTATTTACTTGACTACGCTATAGGAAGGATGAATGTTAATTGAGCTTTTGGCACGATACCTTTAAAGTTCAAATTCGATCAACATTTCCTTAATATTTATTATCATTTTTTACATAATATTTATTTTATTTCAATTTTATAAACCGACGAGCGTTAAATAATAGAAATAATGTTGTAAAAAAATAGTCTAATATAGATAAAGTCCTAAATGTATTTTAACTTAGCCTTATTAAATAATAAATTCTAGCATATTATTATGAATTAATTATAATCTAAAAATATTTCTACAATTCTCGACAACATAAACAAGTATTAGGGTGTCGTCATTTGTAATTATTTAAAATTACAACAGGCTATTGGCTAGAGCCATCCAAATACCAAACCATACTTACTATACTAATTTTCTAATCTGCGTAAAAATATTACCCATTCTTAACTAAAGAATGCTAGAAATTAGAATATATTAATAATTGTCAGTAGTGGAAACGTGAATTCACTCTTGACGCCCTGACTCGGAGCAAAATCAGACATTATGCATGTAAATTTACCGATGGTAAAATTATACAGTACCTACAATGTTTCAATTGTTTAGTCCTTTACCTGCCGCCTCTACCAAAAACTGCTATTCGATTATAACCTAACGATTACTTACTTTGTAGAGCTCACACATCTGTGTTAGAGCTATATCTATAATAATAATTCAGATAATGTTTGTTGATATTTTTATTATGTAGAGAAATACGCAAAAATGGTAAAAGAATATGAACTTGGCTAAATATTTTATTATCGAACCTTTTCATTTCGTTTCAGTCAGTTCAAAACCTCCAAATCTACCTACCTACTACCTCTTATTAAAGTGAAACTTTTATTACATCGTCTCAAACTGTTTGGTCTGTGTAGACTGTAGCGCATGTCGCGTGTACGCGCGACCGTCACGCGACATGCGCTACACAAAGCAGTGTTCGGAACATAGAAATCTAAATAACAAGACACTAGAAGTCGTAAGCGCGCGTGACCTTGTCGCCACTCAGGTGACTTTCACATCACCAGTGTATTCGTCACAGTTCAGTTGCTATGGAGACGTATGTGTGTAAACATGGTGTGTTTCAGCATTTCCCATTGCGGAAATTCTTCCACAAGTTGTAATTATACTAATAAAGGAATAATATTTCATCGGTAAATATTTTTTTTTAGAAATAATGCCGTTTTTCCTTAAAATTATAGAATATTTACAAGTATTACGAGTGTCACCATAGTAATCGAAATAACAATGAATGACACAGTTTCAACCACAGACATGTGGTTTCAACCTTATTGGAGCAAAAAGAAACAAAACGTCTCATATACTTAGGGATGTTATTCTAAAATAAACCGTAAATTAGTGCGTTAGGATACATATTAAAAAGCTTAATTTAATATTTAAGTTAGTTTTCACTAAAATCAAGTTGTCCAATTAAAGGCATAGTTTACTTGTGTGTATTGTTTAGCTATCGGTTTAAATGTGTTGATTTTGGCGACAGCGGTTTTCATACGAATTATGACATTATAGCACTTCTATGTGTCTTGTTATTTAGATTTCTATGGTTCGGAACCGTTCGAACAGTTTCACTTTTACCGTGGTTTCATAAAACCACACAACATTTTTTTTTTTTTTTTTTTTTTGTTGTGGATAAGGTTAAGCGCTTGACCACAGTCTCGCCTCATGTTAAGCTGATAATATGTGGTCTAAGATGGTAAATATGCCATTCGTAAGATATAATATAAAAGATATAATATAAAGAAGTAATAATGAAGTGTAGATAGGTACCTACTAATGATTATTATTCTTTGTCTCCGCATTATATGTGTTTGTTTATTTGAACGCGCTAATCTCAGGAACTACTGGTCCCATTTGAAAAATTATTTCGGTGTTAAATAGCCCATTTATCTAGGAAGGCTATATTATATCGTCACGCTAAGACCAACAGGTGCGGAGCACTGCGGGAAAAACTGCGGGGCACAGTTAATCTGCTATACACAACCAAATTAACGTTAATCATTAGTTTTTAAAAATAAAATTGTCGAGTCACGAATCAATAACTTACTATATTAAAAAGGTAAGTGGTAGTATGGAATATTATCATTATTTATATTGAAGTAAAGTACAGGTGATAAATTGATAATATAAAAGTAGGTAACTAGGTACTATTTATTTCTTTTAATAACTTTATTTCAAACAGACCTAATGTTATGTTCCAATAATTAAATTTCATAAAAATGTAGGTACTAACTACATAGTTACTAGTGATAATTTTTATTAGCTACTAGGTATTCTTAGTTCATGCTAACTTCTAAAAAGGATCTTGTGTTGCACCATTTGCATTACCCGTGCCATTACTGTGTTCGACCCATATATTTTGGAAGTCGTAAAAACTCGCCATACAATTTTATGATTTTAGAAGCGCGTGTAATAAAAAAGTTTCGTGAAATTTTTTAGTAATGTATGTCACTTTAAAGACCTTTAAAAATATCCTTGTATATTTTTAGCTCATCTTTAAAAAAAGTAAAAGTTGCACGAACAGACGAACATCCAAAAAGTTTTCATTTCCTTAAAATATAAGCAAACAATTTATAAGTGCAAAATACACTAAAATATTATCCACCTGTCCCGGCTTCACTCGGATAAAAAATAACATTTAAAGATTATATTATTACACTGGGTAAAAAGGTAAATTTTCTGACGGCAAAAGAAATTATTATTAACTAATAACTTGATTAGTTAACTAATAACTTGATTATAGATACATGTAAGTAGTTATTGATAAAAAATAATTCGTTTATTTTTTTATATTTAAATTGTTTTCATACCAAGACATCGTCCTAATAAACATAATAATATATTTTTTTTAATTTCATTCATTTTGAACACAACGCCACCTAGTAAATAAGCAATGAAGCTAGTTATGTTGAATTGTGATGCTGAAACTTTTTACCTACTTTATCGAATTAGGTTTAAGAAGCGACAAACGCGCAAACTTAGTTTGCACCTCAGGTTTGCACCATGTTTGCACGAACATTTTTACAACAGCATAATGTTGTTTGCGCAAACAGCACGTGCAGATGTGAAGTTTGAGCTAGGTACTTCTTGCAAGTTGGCGACATAAAATATAACTCGGCCACATTAAGATACTATTACCTGTGCTATTACTTACTAGGTACGTATGGAGAAGACACCGCCTACATCACTTATGTTCCGCTCAACAGAGGTCAACCGGCCACACCAAGGGCGTAGCTAGCCATGGGCTCAAGGTGGGGCAACAATAAAAAATAATATGTAAGCAACTATACCCAAAGTTGATATATACCTATTGATTGTTCTTAATTGATAAGTAATAGGCAGATATTTACAAATTTCGCCTATAGCGGTGAGTCGATAACACAGTCGAAAACATCGCTTAATCTATGACTCACAAGCCGCCCCGCGCCGCCGCGTTCGTCGAACAGATTTTGTTCGTGGTGTCTCCTCTATACGTAGTAATAATACTCAATGCTTGGCCATAAGGTCTCGTAACCAAACCAGGCCATTAAATCTTAAAAAAATGCAAGTTGGCGCGAAAGTTTGTGATAAATTCAGTTTAAACATTAGTTTAAATTTGAATTTATAAATTACCTGCTGTTTCAAGTTTAAAACTTTTGTCATTGATTTCTTTTTTTTATCACACGAATTTAATTTAGCTGTTGTAGAATAATATTACAGTACCTAATATTATTGGAACAAAAAGATGCAGTAACTATTTATTGTTAACTAGATTTCCGCCCGCGGCTTCGCCCGCGTTTTCAAAGAAAAACTCTATGTGTTACAATGAAATCTAGCACACATATTATATTATGTGTGCTAAATTTCATTCGGTTCAGTAGTATTTTCCTGACGTATAGAAATTTTCCTGGCTTTTCGAATTTTCCTGGCGTATAGAAATTTCCCTGCCTTATAGAAATTTTGCCGGCTTATAGAAATTTTCCCGACGCATAGAAATTTTCCTGACGTATAGAAATTTTCCTGGCTTATAGAATTTTTCCTGATGTATAGAAATTTTCCTGGCTTATAAAAATTTCCTGACGTATAGAATTTTCCGGACTTATGGAAAATTTCCTGGCGTATTGAATTTTTTCTGGCTTATACAAATTTTCCATATCTATATAATTTTGGGGCAGAGAAATTTTCCTCGCGCACAGAAATTTTCCTTGTTTATAGAAATTTTCCTGGCGTATAGAAATTTTCCTGACGCATAGAAATTTTCCTGGCTTAAAGAATTCTTCCTGACGTATAGAAATTTTCCTGGCTTATAAAAATTTTCCTGACATAGAAATTTTCCGGACTTATGGAAAATGTCCTGTCTTAAATTTTCCTTTCTCATGGAAAATTTCCTGGCGTATAGAATTTTTTTCTGGCTTATAAACATTTTTCTGGCGTATACAAATTTTCCGGACTTATGGAAATTTTACTTATCTATATAATTTTGCGGCAGAGAAATTTTCCTCGCGTATAGAAATTTTCCTGGCGTATAGGATATATTTTCCTGACGTATAGAAATTTTCCTGGCGTATAGGCATTTTCCTGACGTATAGACATTTTCCTGTCTTAATTTTTAATTTACGATTAAAAGTGCTTCTAGAAGTAGTCTAATTGAACAAATAAATGTTTGAGTGTGAGGAGATTAAATTATTGCATCATCACAATAATTTCAAACAGATTTTTTTTTTCATAAAAATAAATGTATTTACATTACCTGTGAGCATTTACGTACTTTTAAAATAATTTCATAGAAAAGGATGATTATGTAATTTGAAATAATAAAAAACACACATCTTTTAAAAAAACTTTATTTACAATACATTCAAGCGCTTTTATGCAATGGTCTGACGTTCCTGTGGTTTTGCAGACATCTAATGGTACAAAATTTGAAGGAATCATATTCAAATGGAGTCTTTGGTAGATTCGCTCCACATAGAAAACATTTAGGTACTTCTGCTTTTACCTGAAAACAAAACAAATATAATATGTACTTTTTTTAAATAATTGAAGATAATAAAAAAGCAAAGTAAGATCATATTATGCTATTAAAAAATATTAGGTGCTATATATAAAAAAGGTAAGAAAGACACTTTTAACTCTCCTATACTAATATTATAAAGCTGAAGAGTTTGTGTTTGTTTGAACGCGCTAATCTCAAGAACTACTGGTCCGATTTGAAAAATTCTTTCGGTGTTGGACAGCCCATTTATCGAGGAAGGCTTTAGGCTATATATAATCACGCTAAGACCAACAGAAGCGGAGCCACATGGGTGAAACCGCGGAGCGCAGCTAGTAAGAAATATCTCCCAGGTATAATAAAAGTTAGTATTTTTGGTCTAACTGATATACAATTACAGTTACATACAAATAACTAGAAATAATAATACATTAAATAAGTGTATAATATTAACAATAATATTATCTCCAATAAATTATATTTTATGAGTATATCGAAGAAAAAATCAGGTAATATTTTTCAATAACTCTTAGTTTACTATTAAAACTGCAATTATTACTAACAAGGCCACACATTGCTCTAAAATAAAAATTACATATATTCCACAACCTACCTTCTGGGAATCAGTCATTTGCAAGAATTGGTTAGTTTTATTCTTCTCTATTTGCTTCTCTTTTTCTCTCTGCCGTTTCGCGCGTTTCTGCTGCGCTTTCTTCGCTTTCTCTATTTCTAGCAATTCTGGTGTGATTGGTCCCGGGATTTGCGACTGTAAAGAGATATTTAAATTACCATATCTTTAATATAATTTCATACTGTATTAAGCATTTTAGATTATCATATTAGTATTACTAATTTACGATAGGATTTAGTAATTGACCGGTAGGATTTTCAGGAGAGTAAAATTTCAAGGTCGCGTCATGGCAATAATATCACGTCATGGAGTCAGGCGACGATTTTTGTATAGTTTGGAACTCGCCAAAGAAGTTTCACTTCTGACACATGGTCTCGGCAACTCTTTATCCTGTGTGGAGTGTCACTAAAACTAGGTGTTACAACGACTACATGCAATTCTATAAAAATAAAATAAATCTAAAATGGTGATCTATATTTTCAAACAATTCAATTACTTTCATTTAATGTAAAAACTAAATTGTTCTTCATAGTAAATATCCTTAACCATTCAAAACTGACCTTATTATAATTATATTTATCAGGGAACTGCGCCTGGAACATTCTAAACGCAATCCTAGTGTCATGGTGCGGTGACGCCGCGTATGGAGTTTGTAATTGGTGATTACGGATACAGGGATCGCTGCCAGCTGTTAGGAGTGCACTGAAATTTTATAATAATATTAATATATAAATAAATTTTATTCGCTCAACATGACCGCATATATAAACTAGGCTTTTAACCTAGAGAGAAAATGCTTTAAATGTAAGTGCTTTGGGCATCTTGCAATCTTAAAGGTGCTTTTCCAGTAATAATTTGTGAGGATGTGTAGCGGTGGTAAATGATGAATCTCTAGCCTTAGGCCTACAATTGTCTACCTAATACGCAGGCGCTTATCATGCATACGCTTTCGTCAAATGATGAAAACAAGCTGATGCGACGTTGCCGCTTCGTGCACAATTTTAAATGCTTTTTAACGCAAGATGAAATACTTCGATCTTGCAATCGTCAATTGACAACAGGGTGCGTATTGAGTGCGTTTTACTAACATATTATAGGTCTAAGGCTATATTATGGATCACAAAATTGAAAGATCTAATTTTATAATATTCATTCATTACACAAACACATATCGGTGTTTTTAACTATCCACCTGTGTAGTATCTGTGTGAAATACAAAATTTAAAAGCAGTTTTTTATTAATATTTAGCCAAATTTAAATGAAAATTGATTCTGCAGTTGTTACGTGAAGAAGTACCAAACATACAAACTTTCTCATTTACGATATTATTAGTAGGAAGAAAGAGAACGATACATTTTAATTACAAGCTGAATAACTATGAATCATGTGTCTGTTCATGTTAAAAAATATATAATACTAGCTGCTCCGCTCCACCCCTGTTGGTCGTAGCGTGATGATATATAGCTGCCTATAACCTTCCTCGATAAATGGGCTATCTAACACCGAAAGCAGTAGTTCCCGAGATTAGCGCGTTCAAACAAACAAACAAACTCTTCAACTTTATAATATTAGTATATAGTATATAGATACTCACGTGACCATTTCAGGTTTGGCAGCTATAGCGGCTTTATGCAGCGCGGTGTTACCATCACTCGGGTCTTGAATATTGCACGCCTCTTCCAAATCCCCCTCCCACGCTTCTAGAATCGTCTCTAGGGAGCTTTGTTCATTGCCAGATATCACTTTCCACATCTGTAACAATTTTTAGAGAAGTTATAATTTGTTATAGGGCAACACCGGAAGTTACAATAAATGTTACCAGTTTTGTATAAAACCTGAAAAGTTGAAATTTCGAAAGAGATATTTTTATTTATATGCACTTTAAAACATTGTATAATAAATACTTTTTAGGAGTAATATTAGGCTTATGATTTCACCCACCAGAATTTTATTTTAATTGTAATAAAATGTATTCTATCCTATTATAAAACTATTTAAATCTTTTAACCTATTTTGAGGGTCCATCGACAAAAAGATCCAATTCAGAAATGAAATGCTAGTTCAATAATGTGCTTTATTCCCAATTCTATAGAGGCTAAATTTCAGTGTCATTTATTAATATAACTAAATCTATACACCTTTTTAACATTAGCCGGTATCTTCTGCACCACCATAGGCTTCTTCACGGGTTTCTCTTCTTTCTTCTTCTTTTTCTTCTTAACTCTCTTCTCTTGTACATTCTCTTGTTCGCTGCAAGAACTATGGGCGCTTACTGAATGATCGTTTAGAAGGTCCTTCCTTGAGTTTGTTATAACTCCCTTTGAACTCTGTTCGGAAAGAGTTTTTATCCAGCCTGTGAAAATAAAATGTTAGAATTATGATTTGATTTTAAGAAATTACTGCAAAAAATTGTTTTAAATTTAACTTAACTTTGGAAATCTATACATATAATAAAATCGTAGGAAAGTCAAAACTGTACATTGAATATTTTTTTAAAAGAATACTTGATCCATGATCTATAATCGATATAGAAGCCAAAAATATAGTTTTTAGAATTTTTGTCTGTTTGTCTGTTTGTCTGTTTGTCTGTATGTATTTCCGGGCTAATCTCAGAAAGTACTGCATAGATTTACTTCAAATTTTGCATGAATATTCCTAAGAGGTCGGGTGAGGATAGTTTAAACATATTATCATGATATCACCTTCGGGGGAGGAGCTGTGAACCTTTATTTTTCTTACCTATTCTGTGTACTACGACAGCGTACAATCTAAAGACTCATGTTTAAATGTTGGTTTCGAGTAAGCCATGCTATTATCTAGCTTTACAAAATAAAAACTATATCATTTATGTAATTTGGGCAGAGAAACAGTTTAATGAATTTAGTAGTATAATGACAAATTAGAAACAACGCCATCTATGAAATGTTATAAAAATCAAATCAATGTACATATTGTTAACTATTGGAAATTAATAATCAAATGACGCATATATTGACAATATTAACTAAAATTTGTATTGACACTACAAAAATTATACCATTTAAGTAACTTGGGAAGAGAAACATAGTTTAAAAAAGGAAGTTGTATAATGTTAATTTTGTAACAGCGCCATCTATGAGATTTCATTAAAATCAAATAAATATACAAATAGAATAAATTATATTACGATTTTATACAAAAATACAGTATATTTATTAGGCCACCTAATATTACTAAGCAATAATTTCTTCTAGGCAACCGGGGCAAAAGGTAATCAGCTCGATAAAATTAAATTGTTTGTTATTAGTTATTTGTAATCTTATTAATGTGCATTTTTTGCATAAAAGTTTTAATGTAATACTCAGTTTTGACAATTGCAAGTTCCAACAAAACCCTCATAAATCATAATCTTGATCAGATTTGAGCAAGATAATTTGAAAAATATGCCGTGTTGTATCATAGAAAAGGTAAGTTTTTGATAGTTATCATTTATTATTCATCAATTACATGTCGTTAGTACGAAATAAACATTGACTTTTGTTCAGTATTTATTATCTGTATGATTATTGCTTGGTAATTATTAATATATTTTCATGTTGCCAAATTAATTATAAACATAAGTGTGATATGAAACTAGCTGGATTTTTTTTACACACCCACAGCTATATTCTATTATAAATCATAATAATATTTTATCACCATATAAAAATGTTTCCTTTTACCTAACTAGATGGCGTTAGTATCGAATTAGAATTATCGAATCACGCTATCGTTTCGTTCGCAAAAGGTGATATTATAAAGACCGATCGAGCCGCATCTACTTACGGAAACGCGAGTAAAACCTACGTTATCTGTCAGTTGAATGCTCATTGCTCAGTCGAATTTAACATTACTTCACTAAATACTTTCTCATTATCATCTCATAAAGTTATTTGTCTTTAGGTAATTCCCATTTTGAGTTAATACTTAATTCTTATTTCTTATTTAGATTTAGATTTAGAATTACTATTTAATTCGTGTGTAATTTATTTATTGTTTTGGTTAATTTGTGTTCATTTTAGGATTTTTTTTGGTACTTATATTCGTTTTTCGTAGAATTTATTTTTCTTTTATAAACATCTCTTTAGTCTTTATTTTTCTGTTATTTTTTTTCTTCACTATTTTATCTTCATCTCATCAAATTATTTGTCTTTAGTTTATGTTGTGCAATTTATTTTTTTGCAATATTTGTTTTCATTTTAAGTAGTTATTAGTTTTCTTATTGGTTTTTTTTTAGTCTTTTACTTTATTCATATTTAGGTATATTCATATTTAGGTATACTTTGCCTAATTCGTGTGTAATTTATTTTTCTGTTATCTTTGTTTGCTTAGTAAAAACAATCAAAATGCCCAGAAAACGGTCTAACCTATCTCGATCCTCAAATGATTCCCAAAGGAAGAGATTGGCTTTATCTGTTGAAACCGCCGTTGAGCGTGAGGCAAGGTTAGCAGTTATGCGAAAACGCAATGCTGAAAATCGACATGGAGAAAGTAGTACATCGCGTCAGTCGCGATTAGATACTATGCGCACTCAAAATGCATTGTCACGTTCGCTTGAAAGTGTAGGAGCATACGAGATGCGGCTATTAAATGATCGGGAGCGCCATGCTGAGTCTCGTGCGTCAGAGACGTACACGCAACGAGAGACAAGATTGAGTACACAGCGCAGCCGCACTTATACTGCTCGATCGTGCGAGAGTGCTGAAGCGCGAGAAGCTCGACTTGAAAGCGATCGGGAGCGCCATGCTGAGTCTCGCGCGTCTGAGACGTACACACAGCGTGAGACAAGATTGAGTACGCAGCGCAGCCGCACTTATACCGCTCGATCGTGTGAGAGTGTTGAAGCGCGAGAAGCTAGGCTTGAAAGCGATCGGGAGCGCCATGCTGAGTCTCGCGCATCAGAGACATACACTCAGCGAGAGGTGAGGTTATTTTCGCAGCGGAGTCGTACTTCTTTTGCTAGGTCACTCGAAAATCAAGAAGAGCGCGAAACTCGCTTGGTAGCAGATCGCTCTCAGCATGCTCTGTCACGTTCGTTGGAGACAGACGAGCAGCGTGAAGAACGTCAAGCAGCTGCTCGGCATCGCTACCACGAAATGCGTAGTGATGTTGAAGCTCATTTATCGCAAGAACGTAACAGAATCCAAGGGATTCGGGGAACTTGGTCGGGAGAACAGCGTGCGGCACAAGTAGAACAAGATCGCCTTCGTCGTGACGTAAATCAACTTTTGACGTCTGATGATGAATCCATGGTTTACAATGTCCAAGAGCAACCGTGGCTAAATAAAGAAGGGAGTGGGTTTCACTACAATGTCGCGATTAACTACGCCGCCCATGGAGATATTGGTGCCTTGGAAGAAGTGTGTGCCTACTGCCAAGCACGCAAATGGAAAGGGGAGCCCAAAGGGATGTGTTGTGCATCTGGTAAGGTACGCTTGGAATCTCTGCAAGACCCGCCAGAACTGTTAAGAGTGTTACTAAATGGTGAGCATCTGAAATCCAGCCATTTTTTGAAAAACATTCGTGCTTATAACAGTGCCTTCCAGATGACATCGTTTGGTGCAAATCAGTTGCAGTCACGGGTCATGTTCTTTATCTGAACATATGCAGGTTCTGGATAGATTATACAGTAACATTGTTCATAGTTTATCTGAATCTGCAATTTTATCTCATCCAGAACCTCAGCCAACGCGTACCCATAGGCCAAAAAAATTATGTGGGTGGAATAAACATGTGAGGAATGCTCACCGGGAGGCCAGGCTTAGCTATAGGTTGTGGTTATCACACCGGCGTCCACAGTCGGGGATTATCTATGATCAAATGTGCACTACTCGAAAAAAATTTAAAAGTCGTTTGAAGTGGTGCCAAGATAATCAAGACCAAATTAGGATGGATATATTAGCCGAACACCAAGCTTCTAAAAATTTTATACAATTTTGGAAATCTACTCGAAAACTTGATGCTAAGCCGGGTCTACCTGTGAGTGTGGGTGGGAAGAATGATCCAAGAGAAATCGCTATGATGTTCAAGGATCATTTTACAGTGAAATCACCTCTCGGACCACCTAATACAGTAGTGGATGCGGGGTCTGGAGGGCGTGGAGATGAACCTCTGTTTCATATTATATCTTCCAATGAAATTAAGTCAATTATTAAGAATATGAGCAAAGGTAAGTCTCCAGGTCATGACGGGCTCAGTATCGAGCATTTAAAATACGCGGGTTGTCATCTGCCTAAGTTACTCTCGATGTTTTACACATTATGTATAAGGCACTCCTATCTGCCGGCAGATCTCATGAAAACAATCGTTGTACCTATTTTAAAAAATAGAACAGGTGACATCTCCGACATAGGAAATTATCGCCCCATATCTCTCGCTACGATTTTGGCTAAGGTATTGGACAGTGTGCTTGATGCGAGATTAAACAATTTTTTGGACTTACACGATGCACAGTTTGGTTTTCGACCTGGACTTTCCACTGAAAGTGCAATCTTAAGCTTGAAGCATACTGTACAATACTATACCAAGCGTAAAACACCAGTGTATGCTTGTTTTCTAGACCTTTCCAGGGCGTTTGACCTCGTGTCGTACGATGTTTTATGGAATAAGCTGGAGGGTAGGGGTTTACCAGTTAGCATTCTTAATATCTTTAAGTATTGGTATGCCAACCAACGTAATATTGTAAAATGGTCTAACGCTTTTTCCGAATCGTATGTGTTAGAATGTGGTGTAAGGGGGGCTGTCGTCGCCTAAATTGTTCAATCTTTACGTAAATGGCCTTGTTGTCGAACTCAGCAATATGCGGGTTGGTTGCCGGATCGGAGGTATAAGTTGTAACAACATAAGCTATGCCGATGATATGGTATTGCTGGCTCCGACTGCAAGCGCCATTACTGAGATGCTCAAAGTCTGTGAGACATATGTCGCTGCTCACGGTTTGCGTTATAATGTGGCTAAATGTAAATGCATTGTTTTTGGGGACGTTGGTAAGCATAGGAAATGTACGTCTGAGATATCTCTTAACGCGATTACAGTTGAAAGAGTTAAAGAGTTTAAGTACCTCGGACACATGCTAACTGATGACCTCAAAGATAATGTAGATATCGAACGTGAGCGTAGGGCATTGGCGATCCGAAGTAATATGTTGGCCCGTAGATTTGCCCGTTGTAGTAATCCAGTGAAAATCACGCTTTTTAAAGCCTACTGCCAGAATTTCTACACGGGTAGTCTATGGTTTGACTATACTGATGGATCGCTTAATGCCTTACGTGTCATGTACAATAATGCGTTTAGAATGCTGTTGGGACTGCCTCGCTACTGCAGTGCGTCTGGAATGTTCGCTAATGCGCATACTGACGATTTCTGGGCGATAATACGCAAAAAAACAGCGTCTACATTCGATAGAGTGCGGCGCAGTCGCAACAGTCTCTTGATGGTAATTTCGGAGAGATATATGTCATCTTTCATGGGACACTTTGTGCGTAAACTTGTCCATTCAAAGCGACAGGTTTACGCATAGGGTGCCCCGTCAACTGATGATAGTACTTTAATATTTACCTACTAACATTAGCTTTTTAAGTCACGTACTAACATTAATGGATCCCTGTAATCTAATTGACTAAATAAATAAATAAAATAAATAAATAAATAAATAAATCAAGTTATAGAAGCAGGGTTCATGCCGACATTCAAAGTCCAGGGGCAAGTTTACCATAGGATTGGTTCCCTGCTACCTACAGACGTTCCCAAATTTTTGCAAATTTATTTCGTAAGCGATTTTGAAGAACAAGCAAGCTTGCGAAGTAGACACATCCCCAATTTGGACTCTGGTCTGGTCAGAGGATTGCAGAGTATGTTGCATAATGTTAATCCACACATTAGCAACTTCAAAGCCGCCCTAGCATCGGTGCCTGAAAACGAGCGCAATCGCTTTAAGTTTATAATCAGTGCAGATAGAAGGCCGATCGCAGCCCATCCAGGGCGGTATAATGCGCCAACAACGAACGAGGTAGCCGTAGTCTTAGTCGATCAGGAGTGTGATAAAAGAGACATCGTTTTGCGCACGCATGATGACCGGCTTCAAAGAATCAGTGAGACTCACCGCGCGTACGATTCTCTGCAATATCCGCTCATGTTTTGCCGCGGAGAGGATGGCTACCATTTCGCCCACTATAATGTAGACCCCCAGACAGGCTCCCCAAATTACAACAAAAAAACATCCGCCATGCAGTTCTACAGCTTCCTGATCCAGCTAAGGGCAAACAACGTTTCTTATTTACACTATTATCGTACGCTCTTAAGTCAGTTTCTGGTGGACATGTACGCCAAAATCGAAACAGAGCGTTTGGTATTTATAAGGTGCAACCAAAGGAAGCTGAGAGCTGAGAATTACGTTCATCTTAGAGATGCCATGCAAAATGATGTAAATGCGCAAGATGTAGGAAGGATGGTCATTCTCCCTTCCACCTTCACAGGAGGTCCGCGGTACATGCACGAGAGGACCCAAGATGCTTTTTGTTACGTGCGAAAGTTTGGTCGCCCGGACCTCTTCATTACCATCACTACCAACCCAAAGTGGCCTGAAATAACAGCTCAACTCCTTGCAGGACAGGCTTCGTACGACAGGCATGACTTGATCTCTCGCGTATTCCACCTGAAGTTGAAGTGCCTTATGGATCTTCTTACAAAAGCAAAAGTCTTTGGTGCAGTACGGTGCCACATGTACTCCGTGGAGTGGCAAAAACGCGGCTTGCCCCACGCACACTTGCTTTTGTGGTTGGAAGAGAAGATCAGGCCCAACCAGATTGATCAAGTTATAAGTGCTGAGCTTCCGGACCCTGACGTCGATCCTGTTCTGCATCAGATAGTGAAAAGTCATATGGTGCATGGCCCCTGTGGCACGTTAAATCCAAGTTCCCCGTGCATGAAAGATGGACGATGTTCAAAAAGATTCCCGAAAAATTTTACCATCGAAACCATTACTGGTGAGGATGGATATCCATCATACCGGCGCCGATCACCAGCACAAGGCGGGCATTCCACTGAGCTGAGCGTGCATGGCCAGGCGCAACCGGTCGATAATAGATGGATTGTTCCTTACTCGCCAGTACTGTCCAGGACCTTCCAGACACACATCAACGTCGAGTCGTGCACGAGCGTTGAGTCGATTAAATACATCTGCAAATACGTCAACAAAGGAAGTGATCAGGCGACGTTTGCTTTACAGAGCTCTGATAAAGACGAGGTCACCAAGTATCAATCTGGTCGCTACATCAGCACGTCTGAAGCGGTTTGGCGGATACTGGCGTTCTCTATACATGACAGGCATCCAACCGTCATGCATTTAGATGTCCATCTAGAGAACGGCCAGCGCATATATTTTGATCCTGAGAACGTTGCTGACCGCTTGGAAAATCCACGCCAAACAACTCTCTTGGCATTTTTCAGGCTCTGTGAAGTCGACCAGTTTGCAAGGTCTCTTACGTATGACCAGGTGCCTTCGTATTACACATACGACAGACAAAGGGGTGTATTTAATCGACGTCAACGAGGAAGTGCTGTGGAAGGATTTCCGGGAATCTTCAAAGACACCGCACTGGGTAGGGTTTATACCGTGCATCCGAATAATGGCGAATGCTATTTTCTGCGCTTATTACTTCACACGGTCCGAGGCCCAACATCGTTCGCCTTTCTGAGGACATATGATGGCGTGGAGTATCCCACTTACCGCGCAGCCTGCGTAGCACGTCACCTTCTTGACGACGACCAAAACTGGGATGACACCCTCGCAGAGGCGAGTGTCAGTGACAGTCCGAGCCGCATGCGACATCTGTTTGCCGTCATCTTGGTGTTTTGTGGAGTTGCGAACCCAGTTACTTTGTGGGAGAAGTATCGCCATCATCTGTCTGAAGATTTTCTACGAGCTTTGAGGCGTGCCACTGGAGACGAAATCGATGTAACAGATGAACGCGTCCTGAACACCTGTCTCAGTTCACTTCAAGATGTGGTTATTTCTATCGGCGGCAATCCACTGATCGAATATGGGTTACCAGCTCCCCAATCATCAGAGCATCAAGACCGTGGAAATCGGGAGTATAACGCTGAGACAAATTACGATCCGGGCGAAATGACCACTATACGAAATGACCATGTCGCTTTGTTCTCTTCAGAGCAAAAACAAATTTACGACACCGTTCTTGAAAGCGTTGGGCAAAACCAGGGTAAAATGTTTTTCTTGGATGCTCCTGGTGGAACAGGAAAAACATTTGTTACCACTGGCATACTTGCAGAAGTAAGGAGGCAAGGAAAAATTGCTATTGCTGTAGCGTCGTCGGGAATCGCTGCCACACTGCTTCCGGGTGGTAAAACAGCACATTCCATGTTTAAAATTCCCATCGATTTAGAGAGAGCCGAAACGCCTGTTTGCGGTGTGTCACGTAACAGTGATAAAGGACACGTGCTCAAGGATTGCTCTCTGATCGTATGGGATGAGTGTACGATGGCCAATAGGAAGGCAGTTGAGGCCGTGGACAGAACCCTGCAGGACATCCGCAGGAACGAAAACTTGATGGGTGGTATAACAGTTCTGTTCAGTGGCGATTTCCGACAAACGCTTCCCGTGGTGACGCGAGGATCGAGGGCTGACGAGGTGAATGCGTCTTTGAAACGATCTTCGTTGTGGTCACGAGTTCATACGCTGCGCTTGACCATTAATATGAGAGCTCGGCTTGGTGGCAATGCACGTGCTCAAGAATTCTCCGATGTCCTTCTAAGTCTTGGTGAAGGCACTCTACCAGAACAGATAGATGGACAGGTGGTGCTTCCAGAGTCTCTCGGTAGAGTGGTAGCCAGCTTAGAGGAACTCATTCGCTGTGTGTACGGGGACATCAGTCGTATACCACACCAGCAGAATTCTTGGGTGTGTGAGCGGGCCATTTTGACGCCCAAAAATGATCAGGCTGCAGCAATAAACGACTGCATTCTCTCTGAAATTGAGGGTAATGAAGTGGTCTACACCTCCATAAACACTGTCGTCGAGCAAGATGACGCCACACACTATCCCGTTGAATTTTTAAACTCCCTGTCAGCAAGCGGACTTCCAGCGCATACCATCAAGCTGAAGGTCGGTGTCCCAATTATGCTTCTTCGTAACCTATCTCCCCCGAAGTTATGTAACGGGACCCGCCTTAAAGTTATCTCGCTCCACAGACACACCATTGAGGCGGAAATTCTTACGGGTTGTGGAGTTGGCGAAGCAGTATTTATACCACGTATTCCCCTCATACCTCATAACTTCCCGTTCCAGTTCAAGCGTGTACAGTTTCCCGTGAGTGTTTGCTTCGCGATGACCATCAATAAGTCGCAGGGGCAGACACTGAGGGTAGGGGGTGTCGACCTCAGGACGAGTTGTTTCTCACACGGGCAACTGTACGTCGCTTGCTCACGCATCACCAGTCCTGACTCTCTTTTCATTTTGGCTCCTGGCAGCATAACTACTAACGTAGTTTATAGGGAAGTATTTTAGGGTATAATACCTTTGTACTTTTTTATGTTTTTGTGTCCTGGAATATATTTCTGCATAATTTTCTCTATTTTCTTCAGTCACAAAATCTAATTATCACTAAACTGAGTAGGATTCTCATATATCTCTCTTTACTTCCTTCACTTGCAAGAAAAGATCGTGTGTGCCGAGCACACGTGTCAGGAGTGAAACTTATTTGGCAATTTTAAAAGATACCAAAATCACGTCGCCTTACTCCTTGAAATTTTAATCTCTACGTACCTAAAGAAGTTTCACTTCAAGAACATATATTTTAATGCTATTTAAAAGTTGTTTCCTTATAATGCTATAGCGACACTGTCATCTTTAGATATGTTTGGTACTGACACGCCGTGGTGGTGCAACATCGCGGGCAGCGGTAGAAAATAATATGTTAAGAAAGGGCATAGGGTACTTTTTACCGTGGGAAAACTATCCAAAGTCAATTTTACACGCGGACGAAGTCGCGGGTACAGCTAGTGTACAATAATATGTTACGTTGACATTGTTATTTTATTTAGATTTGTATGTATAATTATGATGTTAATTATTTGTTTCAGCTTGCTCAAATTCTCTGTGAACAAGTGAAAGTGAATCTACGGACAATCAGCGATATATTACGCTCTGTGGCTGTCCTGATTATACCACACCCCGGAGTCCGGACACTCCATACAAAATTATCGTTTTGACAGTCACACTGTAGAGAGTGCAAATGTGTGTGTTAACGCTTTAGGGTTTGCACATTAATTGTGACTAGCGTAAAGAAATTCGCGTTTTTCTGATGAAATACATCCGTAAACAGCACAATATCTACCATTTTCTACGAAAAACGATATTCACAAATCCAAAATAATAAAATTACTTTAAGTCAATTTGATTAATGTTGTCAATCTTCGTTGCGTATCGTCCTTTCGGAAAAATGCGGGACATCTAATAGCCTGATCGTGCGGGGTGAGGTAAGTGTTTAATTTTGGCGGGAGGCGGAGAGTGTCCGTTCTGTAGCGTTTAGCTACTATTATGTATTCTGTGATTATACTTCTCAGATATGATGACATAACTCATTACTACATTATTATGGAAAAGTAAAGTTAAGCAGTGACAAATGTACAATTTAACAAAAAATGATCAAGATTTTATTCAAAACAATTTACATACCTACAGGAGTTTCAGAGTCTATAAAGCATGGACCCTCATCTTCACTCGACAGCATTTGAGTTGGCAGCTCCCGTGGAGTTCGTTCCCTTGAAAAAAATAAGTTTCTAACCTACAAAAGATCTTATTAATAACTGAAGAATTATTTCATGATAAAAGTTAAACTATTTTTTGTTTTTATTTTGTCTATTGACTGTATTATGTTACCAATACACTATAATCATAGAATTAAAATATAAAGACTATCAACTATTATTAATTGAAAATCGTACATTATTTTAGTATTTAATACGACACTAATATATTACCTTGACTTTGCTCTATCGATTGGTTTTCCAGGGCTCTTCTGTGTTTTCTTTTTTTCAGCATTAGGATCCGCCGCTTTGCCGTCTTTCACAGTCGACGCGATCAGAGCTTTTTGGAATAATTCTATTGTTTCTGTAAATATACTTATTTATGACATAAAATGTACCTAATATTGGATTTTTATTGGATATTGACTAACTCGAATAATTTTACTACACTACTTTTTCGATTGTATTTATACTCAAGCACATACAAACGTCTGATGGGATCGGGATACAAAAAATATTATTTAGTACTAAAATTAATATGTACTTATGTTAGATACTACTACTTTTTTCACTACTAAAATAAACTATAAACTTCAAAATTTCATTTGCTAGCCAATCCAGTTATGATTAAGCATGAGACTAAAAAAAACAAAAATTCAGAAATCATCAATTAAAAAAAAAAACATTTATTTCCCGTATAAGCTTATCGTTGCATGACACAATAATTAGTAAATGAAAGAAAATATAGTACTAGCTATAATTTAACACTTACCATAAACCTCTATGCTAGCCAAAGTATCGTGGACCCGTTTCACCTCCTTATACGTGGGTTTCCTCGTAGGGAACGGCAAAGCTCTAACTCTAAAGTCATCTCTATTGAGCGGAGAGTTCTTGCCAAATAACGCCGCCTGATTGGTCGAGCCGACCGCGCGGTATAGTACTAGTGAACAGCCAATCAGGTCTTCCGACCAAGCGGATATTATTTCTTGCACGTGCTGAAAGAATCAGGAGTTTTAAAAGATTCTGTTACCACATAGTGATCGTAATTATAATAACTATTGCCAAATTGGAAACAAAGTGCACGTATCTGTATCAATTTATAATTTTTTTTCACAGCTGTAACACAACTAGAATTTGTTCAAATAATTTTTGGTTATAGTCACGTACCAAAATTTATTCATATCAATCAATATCAACACAAACTTTTTATTCTGGGTTCAATTTCAATAACATATTATCTATACTATAATATTATAAAGCTGAAGAGTTCGTTTGTTTGAACGCGCTGATCTCAGGAACTACTGGTCCGATTTGAAAAATTATTTCAGTGTTAGATAGCCCATTCATCGAGGAAGGCTATAGGCTATATATCATCACGCTAAGACCAACAGGAGTGGAGCCACGCGGGTAAAACCACGGAGCGCAGCTAGTTATAAAATACCTTCAACATACAAAAAAAGACGGGATGCACTCCGGGAGTGCCGGCAGAAGTGAAAACTTGATTATTAACGTTGAGCATGTTTGATATTTTGGAATGGTATCCGTCTTACGCTTTTTCGATCAGGTCACGTGTCCTGACGCGAGTTTAAGATTTTATACCCAACGCCGCTAAAGAAGTTTTCACTTCAAAAAATATCTAAAATCTCCGTTACTGTCCCTATAAACAGCCACAAATAAGTTTCCCTAAATTCCCACTCACCTCCAAGAAAGCCGCTTGGTTGTATCGCCTCAAGCTAGCGCCAGCAGATCGCGGCATGTTCCCGTGCTGGTCCCGCGCGCTCTGCGCCTGGCCCTGCCCGCGCCGCGTCACGTACGAATGATGCGTTTTGTGCACTACCGGTACCGCACCGGAAAATATGGCACCAGCGAAATGGCCGCCGGAAACCTGTGTATTTGGTGAAATTATTTATCTTTATTGTATAAACACAGTGATAAATATAAATAACAAGCGGTCCGCCCCGGCTTCGCCAGTGGTCAGAAGCGTAGCGTGCCTTGGCGGGGCCCGTATAAAAATTTGTTTGGGGGCCCTTAGGAAGGGTAAAGATTTCTCACAAAAGAAAAAAAATGTTTGCATAAAATTAAAAGAAATATTTATTCATCGATATCTGTCACTTATTCCAAAATTTTTACAAACAATTCAAATTAAATATACACACTCCTGTGTGCCAGAAAATTGCTTTCTTTTACTTTTGTTATTTCTGAAAAAAAAAATTTGGGAAGTTTTTAGTAATTTTTGCTTACGCACGTTAGGGGGCCCCGTATAATTCATACGGCTAATACGGCGGTAGCTACGCCCCTGCCCGTGGTACATGTTTACGTTTTCTCTCCATAAGAACCATCCTCGTACTTCAAGGAATATTATAAAAAAAGAATAATCGAAATCAGTCCCCCCGTTCACGCGTGATGCCGTGACCAAGGGAAATATGGATTCATTTTTTTATATAGAGATTATCAATGCACAATAAACAATTCACACACAACATTTATCCAAAGCAAAACTCTGCCTGTATACTGTGTATGAGGCAGACTTTTCTACTTACCGGTTCAATAGACTTTGAACACTACTGCAACGAAATAAGGTGCTAATTTCAACTGTTTTACAAGTTAAACAAAGTATTGAGGTATTTTTAAAACCGCGTGTGTAATTCAATACAGTTAAAATGTTTATCTTTTATTCCTTACCATTAAAACTGCCCACCGTTGATAGCCTGGTATGGTTAGACGTTGACAGCGCTAAACCCATGCGAAGCCTTCGCCATCGGAAGATAATTCTTCCTGAAATAATTATATTTAATAACTACTTATTCCAAGGTTTTTAAAATTAAGTTCATTCTAATTTTGATATTCTTATAAGAATAAGGATATAACAATAAGAATTGCATTTTAATTTAATATAAACACTAAAAAATCCTATATTAAAATTGCAACAGCCCAATGGATATTAAAATAATAAAAATTATAGACAAAAGAGCTAATTGTTAGAACTTTAAAACATAAAAAATTATTAACATAAAACATCTAATTGACTAACCTTTTTATGATGCAATATACATTTATATATACAGAAGACTTGTCCAGTTTTATTAGTGAAGAATGCCTTGCAATGTCTAGTCGCTGCTGCAAATAGATCACTTGCTGGTTTGGAGTTTGTGCTCTCTGTCTCCGAGTCACTGCCTGATACACTTGAATTATCATCTGAAAATAAAGAATTTATTGTGTTTGGTCTTTTAATAAACATTTGGTACATTGGTATGATGTTGTAAAGCCTAAGGCACGGGTCAAACACAAGCGGCGCGGGCGCGGGCGTGCCATAAGCGCACCTCTTGAATCTGTTTTGCACCACGTCCTTCTTATACATTTTGTATGAAAGAATTTTGGACAGGCGTCGAGACGGCACGCCGCGGTTGTGCCACGGTTGCGCCGCCTTTCCAAAATTATTTCATACAAAATGCCAATAGCGCACCCGATGCACGCCGGCAGCGCGCCCGATGCGCGCCGCGCCGCTTGTATATGTCCCGCGCCTAATAAGTTTGTCATAAACATGAAATACGAAAAAATTACTTACAATCGCAGTTACTTTGAGGTATTTGCTGCCTAAACAAGTTTTTGTTCACATAGAAAATTAGTCATAATAATCAAACAAAACTATAGAAGTGATCGTAATATTTTAAAAAGAGACTAACTTCAGGAGGAAGGCTATGAATAAAACCGACATACAATGGACTGAAAACAGCCAAGTTAACTGTAATACTCTCTAAATTAAAAAGCAAGAATCTTTTTTAAATTGCCATTTCATTAATATACTGTTACACTCACTATAAACTCCTATATTAAAAAAAAATACCTTGTCTAGAATTAAATTGTCCCAAACTGAGCGCAGACTTCCCAAACAGCTTCCTCTTCAAGTTATGCGTATGCCAGTGATGTTTATAATGTGCAGTCTGTTGCGCCCGAGTCTCGAAAGGACCCACTCCACAGCATGAGCAGCAGTTACCATCGCTTGCTCCATTCAATGTAAGTGCGTTAAGACGCTTGATGACACTTTGTTCGTCGACTGGAATAATTTGGGTTAAGGTAAATTAAATACAATTTATTATGTTAAGGCAAATTTATAAATAAAAAAGACGTGTGGCACTCGGGGACTGCCGCGGTAAAGCTATTGCATGCTATGCCTTCAAGCCACACCTCCGTGCCCGTCAGAGTGGGGAGCGTGACGTTTTTGATTTTTTGTTACGGAATTTCTGGATTTGGTCACCGCGCTCAAGGCCCACGATAGAAGCTATGCAATAGCTTAAAAATCTATATGATAAAATACTTTTGTTTATTTTATCTCTGTTCTATTATAAGGTATACTTAAAATTCACATTTATTGTGATAACAATATTTAATACTCTCAATAGAGAATTGTATAAAAAAATGCCTCAAGTAAAAATATTGTGCAAGTATTGGAAATTTTATAAACAAAGTTTAAAAAAAACAATTTTTAGATACAGTAAGAAAGGAACTTTATAAGTATTAAGTATAAAGACTTATAAAGTAGGAAACAGAATTTATACTAATATGTGCAATCACAAGATTCATTACATGGATTTCATAACATTTCACTCATGGTAATAGACATTATTACACCACACTAGGTGGACCATTTAAATCCATATGTTAAGGAAATATTTAATACTACTTACCAATTTGATGTGATTCTGTTATCATACATGCTGCAACTTTTATTCCTCTCAGAAGTTTTTCAAAATCATCTAAATCGAAGACCCTGACCGTTTTAGGCTTGACAATATCCGTTTTTGAAGTCATTTTTATATTGTTCAAAGTTAATTTACATCGTAAAATTTGTATTATATTATGGCGTGACTTTCACCTGCAGAAAAAATTATGTTATTTACTTTATGCAATTTTATATATTATTCAATTTACACTTTGAAAATATTATGCATTTTTATGTAATAAAATTCAAGAATTAAAACGAAAACATAACCTGTTTTACAGTCTGACATTGACATAATATGACATAAACAGCTGTCAGCTGTCATTTGAGTTTTGACACAAACTCAGTGTTAAGACGCGTTTTCACTATAGACCTTCATACGACATGCAACAATTGGTGGCAAATATATATTTGTAAACAACTCAATGATATTTGATCACATTATTTAATAATGACATTGTATTTCTTAATGAGTTTTATTCTAAAATATGGGATATTTAATCTTTTACAAACTGATAAATTCATTCTCTTCTTGGTTATTGGGATATGATATTAAATGAATGAATGAATGTAAATATTTCCCGCCTTTCTAAAGTATAACGAGTTGACATCCGTGACAGATTTGTTTTTTCTTTTTACTTTTATTTATAACAGATACTTAGTTTGTATCTACAATAATTCTGTGATATTTTAAATTTTTAAGTACGTATTACTAGCTCTAAATAAATAAAGTATTTTAACCGTATAGTTATTATTATACTAGTTTTTTCTTTTACATAACATTATTAACTAGACTGCTCCGGTATTATAATACACATAAGTAGAGCAATAAACCAACATATTACAGGAATAATAATTATTATGATAGTTCTCCGCCCTCGTTTTGTTTAACAATACTTCTATCTCTATTATCTATACATATAATAAAATCGTAGGAAAGTCAAAACTGTACATTGAATATTTTTTTAAAAGAATACATAATCCATGATCTATAATCGATATAGAAGCCAAAAATATAGTTTTTAGAATTTTTGTCTGTTTGTCTGTTTGTCTGTTTGTCTGTATGTTTGACCGGGCTAATCTCGAAAAGTACTGCATAGATTTACTTCAAATTTTGCATGAATATTCCTAAGAGGTCGGGTGAGGATAGTTTAAACATATTATCATGATATCACCTTCGGGGGAGGAGCTGTGAGCCTTTATTTTTCTTACATATTCCGTGTACTACGACAGCGTACAATCTAAAGACTCATGTTTAAATGTTGGTTTCGAGTAAGCCATGCTATTATGTAGCTTTACAAAATAAAAACTATGTCATTTACGTAATTTGGGCAGAGAAACAGTTAAATGAATCTTAACAGTATAAAGACAAATTTGAAACAGCGCCATCTATGAAGTGTTAGAAAAATCAAACACACGTTAACTATTGGAAATTAATAATCAAATGACGCATATATAAATGTTGTTTGACAATATCTAGATTGACACTATAAAAATTATGCCATTTAAGTAACTTGGGAAGAGAAACATAGTTTAAAGAATGTAAGTTGTATAATGTTAATTTTGTAACAGCGCCATCTATGAGATTTCGTAAAAATCAAATCAATTTAGATGTTAACACTACTGAATACACAGTTGGAAATTAATAATTTAAATATAATTATGTTATTTATTTAACTCTTTAGCCCATATCTTCCCTTCCCTATAAGGTATATTTCGTGTAAATAATAAATATACTACATTTTTTTAAAGTGAGGGTAGATGTTTATTATTTTAAGTAAAACTAGACACCATTATCTACAGTTAATCTAATATTGATTGCGTTCATTAGTTACAATTTTAAAAATCTTCGTATTTTATAAATTTACTAGCTTACCGCCCGCGGGTTCGTCCGCTTTGTCTAAAACCTAATAAATTATATACTAAAACCTTCCTCTTGAATCAGTCTATCTATTAAAAAAACCGCATCAAAATCCGTTGCGAAGTTTTAAAGATTTAAGCATACAAAGGGACATAGGGACAGAGAAAGCGACTTTTTTTATACTATGTAGTGATATTTATAAAGCAATTGAATGCCATAAAACCAAAAATATCAAATGCAATCTTCGTGTTTTGTGAATTTTCACCATCATGCGTTCCCACAAAAAGTAAGTTGTTACTTATAGGTATTTATTTTTTATAATGATAGCAATTCATGTTTTTTAGGGTTCCGTAGCCAAAATGGCAAAAACGGAACCCTTATAGTTTCGTCATGTCCGTCTGTCCGTCTGTCCGTCTGTCCGTCTGTCACAGCCGATTTACTCGGAAACTATAAGTACTACAGTGATGAAATTTGATGGGAATATGTGTTGTATGAACCGCTACAAAAATATGACACTAAATAGTAAAAAAAAGAATTGGGGGTGGGGCCCCCCATACATGTAACTGAGGGATGAAATTTTTTTTTTCGATGTACATACCCGTGTGGGGTATCAATGGAAAGGTCTTTTAAAATGATATAAAGTTTTCTAAAAAACATTTTTCTTAAAGTGAACGGTTTTTGAGATATCAGCTCTCAAAGTCGTAAAAAGTATGTCCCCCCCCCTCTATTTTTATAACTACGGGGTATAAAATTCTAAAAAAAATAGAGGTGATGCATGCTAATTAACTCTTTCAACGATTTTTGGTTTGATCAAAGTATCTCTTATAGTTTTTGAGATAGGTTGATTTAACTGTAATTTATTATATTTGCTGCTACGGAACCCTTTGTGCGCGAGCCCGACTCGCACTTGGCCGGTTTTATTGTTGGTAGGTATTATATTACACTTTTAGAATGAAATAATAAAATGATGAATTCTTTTATTATTTTGAGGTGCATTGGGAACAGTAGTTTTTTTTGATAAAATTTTATTTGTAAGTAGCTTTTTTTATAGATTTACAGTTAACTTTTGATTTGGTTATTTACTGATTCAATGCTCATAAAATTATATCGCCTTTGGAAGACGATTTCTGCTGATATTTTTACAACACCACTTGAAAATTGATGATTTGATGGTAAAGATAGTAGCAGCGAGGATTAAGTGGAAATTAGTAATCATCCGCTTCGTCAATTTTTGACTGAAGTTAATGTCCAAATTGGAAGTATCTCGGGAAATTTTGGAGGATATTTTTCAGGAAGGAGAGGAGGGGCAGCCAACCACATATCAAACGACTACGTTTTAGTACCGAAAAAAATGTTATTCCAAATGAAACGTAAATTTTGCACTCACAACTGTACAAGTAATGTTTTTATTTTGACTTTGCGGTTATCTGATTATAATATTTATCGTTATGGCTATCGAGGTACCGACCGTACTGGGATCAGAGTACATGATACAGTTCATCATCCAGGATTGCTAAGAGCATTTTAACACTGAAAAAGATGTTTTCTTTGAATCGTAGTTGCTTCATTTATTTATTTTTAATCATTTTACATAATATGCTTTATATTTTATAAATATAATATCATTTTCATTATTTAAGTAGATAAAATAAATTATGTAACGGTTTTATAAGAAAACACAGTATATTTATTAGGCGACGGTGATTTCTTCCAGGCAAAAGATATTCATCAGCTCAATAAAATTGAATAGTATGTTGTTAGTTATTCTTTAGATTCACAATTATTGTAATGAGCATTTCCGCAAGCAAGTTGTATCGTAGTTTAGATATATCATAGTTTTGACATATTAAAGTTCCAACAAAACCCTCAAATTTTTGAGCAGGGTTGAGCAAGATAATTTAAAAAATGTGCCGTGTTAAGTATTATAGAAAAGGTTAGTTCGTTGGTAATTATTATTTCTTCTTCATTTACATGTTGTTAGTAAAAATAAACTTTGACTAACAGTCAAAGTATATTTTAACTAATACTACTTAATATCTATTATACCTACTTATGTTCAGTATTTATCTGTATTATTCATCATCATCAGCCCATATACGTTCCCACTGCTGGGACACGGGCCTCCTATGAGGGTACAGGCCATAATCCACCACGCTGGCCAAGTGCGTGTTGGCGGATGACACATATCATCGAACTTTTTAATTCTTCGACATGTCGGTTTCCTCACAATGTTTTCCTTCACCGTTCGAGCAGTGGTGATGTTACAACATGCGCAGATAAATTGAAAAATCAATTTATTTCCTGCGCGCTCGCCTGGTCTCGAACCCCGGACTTATCGATTCGAAGTCCGAGGTCTCACCACTGAGCCACCACTGCTTATCTGTATTATTATTGCTTGGTAATTAATATATTTTCATGTCGTATACCTAATTATAAACATAAGTTTGATGTGTAATTAGCTGGATTTATTTTTACACACTCACAGACTTATATTTTATGTTAAAAGAGTGTTAATAGTGTAAATCATGATATTTTTTCACAATTAATAATAATCCTTTTTTCTAATGGTGTTGGCATTAAATTAAACCGCGCTGTCGTTTCGTTCACAAAAAGTGATGTTATGAGGAGCATATTCGGTCCTCATATCATAAAAAATCTGTGCGAAAACAATAAACACGTGTGAGGCCCTCACGGCAGATCGGGGCGGTCTGACGCGAAGTGGGGACAGCGTTGTCACTGTATCGCTCTTGCCACGCTGTTCAACAGACTTATTCGAAAGAAAGAAAGAAAAGAAAGAAAAAACGTTTATTTAATGGCACATAGCCTCACACGTACATAATTCAAAGCAATTTATACAATACTTATAATACTTACTTACTACAATACTTAAAAATACACATTGAAGTGTGTAGTCTGTGAAGCATGATGCCATTAAAAGGGGAAATCACTCGGTGAACATCTGTGACGTAAACAAAAAAAACGTCACAGCACCGATTTTCAGTGAGCCCCGAGAGCAATACTTCGTCATAATATATTTTAATTAAAGAAAAGAAAATAAATACAATATTAATAGTATAATGTAAAATATAGACATAATAATATACTATAATATATATACACACATACACGTATTATAATATATTACATATAAAAGAATTTAATGCATAATACATTAAGTAGAACCACTAAATTGGTAAATAAATATATAAATAAAACAAAGCAATGAAAGTTAAAAAGGATTCTGCTACAATAGGTATATAAACTGACAACCATGGACGTGAACCCAAGGAAAGCATGTTTCGACGAGTGAAGGGCACCATCCTAGCTTAAAAGTGATTAGTTGGTAGAAGAGGTTACAATGCAACTAATGCTGATTCGATAGTTCAGTTTTGTGTTAAGACCGCTGTGACAACCAACCCGTGAAGCAACCAAACCCGGTCTCCCCTACTATCCCGTGAGACCGAAACCTTCACTGAGAGGGTATGACGTCTCACAGCTGATCGCAAACGGCATATTGTACTATCCCGTGAGACCGAAACCCTCACTGAGAGGGAATTACGTCTCACTACTGATCACGACAGCCATATTTTATCTCGAGAATCTGAAACTTTACTCAATATGAAGACCGTTTGACAAATGATAGGGTGCATCATAATATTATTCGATCTCTTGAAGATGAACATGAGTAGAAGCAATGACTAGAGTAGGGACGCGAATATTACAATTATATGAGACAAGAACGATTAATAAGTTTGTTTAATGAAAGATTAAGAATTGAAACTATTCGGTCTCTGGAAACGGACGAATAGCGAGAGGCCCGCCTTACTGCAGACAGATTTCGTCATAGTCTTAATGACTTGAGGTAAACAATCTACGAATTCGGTGGTGTGGTCTGACAAATATAAAAGTGGGTTTGCTTATAACCTCACAATTGATTACAGATCATCTTCTGTAAAGGCGTAGTATGTTCTTTTTGTAATGCTTTAAAGTGTAGTAAGGAGTCGGCTTTCATTTGAAGATACACCGGAACCTTTGAAATCACTACTTTTAGAGGAACATACTGTGCAATGTAAACTGTTATTAGACAATATTCGCTCTTATAGTAGCGCGTTTCAAATGATCCTTTGGTGCTCAATAATTGTCAGAAGGTCCGTTCATGCTTACTTTTAAGATACAATGTCAAGTTTACCATTTGATAGGATCCCTTTTGCCTGTAGGCCAACCTAAGTTTGTTTAAATACCTATATTTTGTATTCGACTACAACGAATAGTGGAATACAAGAAATCAATATTTCTCAAATTCAAAACTGAACTCATTTCACATGTATGCAGTTTTAAATCGACATTAGAAGCTTTTCCTCAAGATGGTGATATCGGCACTCAGGAACTCCCTGGACGTGTTATAACGCCCAGGCCACAGTATTACAAATTTTTCCTAAAATAGAGCAACGAATGTATTTTCGCATAGCAACGGAGGGGAACTCGCGGGGGGTCAAGTGACGCGTCACGCGGGCCACTTACCACAAACATCCTTAGTTTGTGGTACCGAGCGCGAAAGAAAGTCAGTAGTATGGATTCCCGGGTACTGCCTCACTCTATGCTGCCTCACTTTATGGTACGGTGAGGACGTGACTTGATTGAAAACCCCGACTAAAAAAAAAAAAAAAAAAAAAAAAAGTTTGGACTCTTTTCCCACTAAAGCGGCCACGCTGAGTCGATAGCACTCACTCCCGAAGCGATAGGATGCACGGTTCCAAAGATAGCTGAGGTGTGCAGATCGATTAACTCTTATCAAATATCAATTAGATAAGAGTTAATCGATGGGTCATTAATGGGACGCTAATGACCCACCGGTTGTTTGCCTTTTCCTATTATCTAAAAAAGCGATTCGCTTCTGGCGTTGTTTATCAAAGTCTAACCTAACCTAATTGTTTTTCCGGGTAATCTGATGTATCGAACTTTGTTACGGCAGGACAAGGATTGTAAAAGAGTTGATTGAAAATAAAACATATTATTTCCATATATTATTTCTTTATTTACACCCGCATTACACTACAATACAATTTAACAAGTGTCATATCATTTCTTGGTGAGTCATACGAAAAATTTGTAAGGAAATCTTCCAATCTCAGGCCTCGGAACTTGTAGTACAAATATACCACGCAATACTCTCCACAAAACGTGGAATAGATATCCTGAATTCTAGCAGTATTATAGTCCCACATGCGACAATTTCTTCTTAAAAATTCCGCTATTACTCTAATCGGTTTACGTCCAAAGGAATCAAAATATTCTCCAACTCTTTCGTGGTTGATATGAATAGCTACCCAATGAGAATACCCTGGCTGTGAGTCAGGGTCGAGATTGCATATAATAAATGCAGGTATGTGTATATGCATTGGCAGGCGATTCGAGGGGTACACGCTATACTGGAGGCTGGGGTGTATTCTATGAAGACTCATTTGCAGGTCTAATGTATTCATTTTTACATGTTTGACCTCATCCAATTTCTATCAATCATCAACCTAAACTAACATCATGTTATATTGTCATCCCAATATATGCAATATTTTTATATGTATACTAGATTTCCACCCGCGGCTTCGCCCGCGTTTGCAAAGGAAAACCCGCATAGTTCCCGTTCCCGTGGGATTTCCGGGATAAAAACTATCCTATGTGTTAATCCAAGTTACCCTCTATATGTGTGCTAAATTTCATTGTAATCGGTTCAGTAGTTTTTACGTGAAAGAGTAACAAACATCCATACATCCATACATCCTTACAAACTTTCGCCTTTATAATAGTATATTATTTATTGTTTGTAAGGAAATAAAAAATAGTAAATTGCATACAATTTGTTTTATTTAATTTTATAATATTTCCTTTAGTTACATATACACAAAATGCATTAAGCATACATTAAGCAATATTCACCACAAACTGAAGTCCAAAGATAATGATTCCCAAATTGTCAATATAATCATAAGTACATAAGTGATTGCTTAACTATGTTTGTTGTTTTTGTTTGTGTTTGTTGTGTCATGTCATGTGTATTAGTTGTTAGCTAAGTATGTTAATGTATTCATTTTTCGGAAATCCTTATAGATAAGATAATGATTCCAAAGTCGTGCTAGCCCCTTCCCAAATCTATCATATAAATATCCCTGCACGCATCCGTAGTATATTGTGTTTCGAATTCAACCACAGGTCAACGCATAGAAATTTATTACAAATAACAAAATGGAGGTAAGTTATTATTATTATTAATATTATTTTTAATTATTACTTCAGTAAAATCTTTATTTATTTTTATCTTGTTAAACATATTTTTAATTATATATGTTATGTTTCAGGCTTCTTACAACCTCAAAGATGTGGAAAAATGTTTCAAGCCCTATAATTATTATGATTTATCGGATGAAGATGAGGTTTCTAACTTAACAATAAATAAAAATAAGAGGACCAGTCGTTTAGATGACTTTTTGGCTAAAATGTACCTTAAGGGCCATCGAGTTGGGCAACCAAAATTTTTTTGGAGAAAGGTCTATGCCTAAGTAACTGACCCGTAAAATCTTAACCGGCGGAGATTTATAGTTTTTTAGAAATTAATTATCAAAGTTTCATAATTTTTCATACAATTTCGAGCAACCATCTTGACATTTGTTTTCTTTGTTGCGTTTCGTTTTTGCAAGTACAATTCTTGTAAAATGTAATTTTTTTCAATGATGGAATATTATGTATTCAATATTAAGCTGCGAAAGTCCGAATCTAGCTAAAAAACGTTACGCTAAAATAAACATTGCATTATCATAAGACTTGCCACAGAACCGAAGCTGTCAACCCCGAATTCCACGTGGTCTTGTCTGCCCTACCCCTAGAGTGTATGTAAAAAGCCGGAGGCGCGGAGGGAGAGCAGCCCTCGCCCGCCGTGACAAAGCTCGGGAGCCGTGCGGAGCGGAGCGGCTGAGGCTGGTCGCTGAAGGCGACCAACAAGCCGAAGCTGCGAAGCGGAGTACGGGCGACCGTGCTTTGTCACGCAAGGGCGGAAGGGCTGCACTTCCCGTAGCGCCGGAGCTAAGGCAGTATCTGACACAATATAAAAATCGATTTCTGAAAAATCGATTTTTTTCAAATTTGTATTTGCAATGTAAATATAAATCCATTTTTATGTAGCCCAAGAATGGTACCATAATAAACAATCTCTGGGATCTCTTATCAGTAAAATCAGGATTTTTTTTAGTTCAGGGAATTCGATAATATTGTGAGTACATTCAGTTAATTCTAAATATTTTTTTTTTACCATAAAAGAAAAAATCGAAAGTCGATTTGAGATCGAGCACACTAATTGGGTTAGCCCGCTTTGAGTAGCAGATCTGAATCGGAGCACCCTGACTTGAGTCAAATTAGGTCACTTTGAGTAGCATTAATCCGAATCAGAGCACCCCGACTTGAGTCGAGTTAGGTCACTTCGAGTAGCAGATCCGAATCGGAGCACCCCGATCCCACGTGGTTTTGTCTGTCACACAATTAGAGTGTTTTTGTAAAGCGAGGGGGCGACGAAGCGAGTCTTCTGGCGAAGCCCACTCGTTTCCCCCTCCTTAAAAAAGTTTACATTTTCACCCGAAACTATTTAAAAAAATGTCAAAAATTACTGTATTTTATGTTGTATTCTTATCCCCCCTCCTTTTTCCAACTCTCCCTGCCAAATCTCCTCTCCATTACCCCCTTTTTCCTATTACATTTCGTAACATAACCTCAAAAATTGTTTTGCATTTTTGGGGGGGGGGTTCCGAACCTCCCCCTTCAAAGAGGGGGTTCCTCTCCCCCCCTCCTCACCTCCTCCCCCCCTTTACCCCCCCCCTTCAACGGCCCTTAATGTACATTTTTACCGACTTTTTTCTTCAAGAGCCTGAGCGGAAAAAGAAAAAGGCGAAACTATCTTCAATTGTTGGACGTTCAGTGAAGGAGGGATGCATTTCATATATTTCAACAGACAAAGATGACGGAATGGATGCTGATCTACTAGTGAAAATTGATTTGTATAGTTTAAAAAAGTTGAAAGGAATCCCGGTGTCGCAACATTGGAAAAATGCTGATATTCGCATTAAATATTATACAAAAAATGATTCTAACATAGATCTTCAAATAAAAGATATTGTATACAACATAACAAAGGAGATATCGGAGGAAGATAGTGCAAAACACTACAGCTTTAAAAATTAGGTTTCTTCATGTGGTAGTTTAGTAATTAGTTTATCCACTAGTATAATAGGTTTCTTCATGTGGTAGTTTAGTAATTAGTTTATCTACTAGTATAAATAGTACGTTGCAATGTATAAAGTCAATGATTATGTTGAAGACCATTGAGCATTAAGGCAAAAAGTGTGTTACAAGAAAGCAGTTGTGAAACAAATATAGTGTTTAAAATGTCTGAAGAATGTGTTAGTGTTTTTTTCAATGAAATGGATCTTGAATTGACAAGCCTATCCATTGATACAAATGAACTTTTAAACGTTTGTGATGAAATAGAAAGAAATGAATTAAATCACTCATTTCATGATCAAAGTTTGATGGAGCTATGTGATGAATTCGATGGAAAATTGTGAGTATATATTTTTTATAATCATCTTTTTTTCTTTCTTATTTGTATTTTAAGCAATCGAAGTAAATAACTTTCTTTTTTTTTTTTTTTTTTTTTAGGGTGGAACAAACGGGACGGGGAACCAAAAGGAAAGCAGAAGTTGATGTTAATTCTGATGACATCAAAAGGATAAAATCTGCAACTAAAATTGATTTTTCACGGACTTCACAACAACCATCAACATCGAATGAAGGTATTAATTCCAAGACGAAATGTTGTAGTATTTGTAATATAAGTGTTTCCAAAAAATATTTTGCTAATCATCTGAGAAGCAACGTACACAAAAATAATGTAGATAAAATACAACATTCAATAAAACCTAATGTTAAGATAATTGAGACTGCGTTCGGTAATAGAATAATAACTTATAGAGTAACTTCTGAAAATCAAAATTTTTTACAGTTTGAGACACCAGATTTATTTCTTGCTTCAGTCAAAGATACAATATTTACGTTAATAAATAAGTCCATAGAAGAGCATACAATTTTAAAAATCAATTTTATTTTATATGGTGACTTTGTGCAGGAGTCAAAAAATATAAATAACACTTTTGATTTTCAATCAATGAATTTTATTGTTTGCACCGGTGATGATTTAAATATATTTTATACTACTGTAACGAATTCTCTTATTAATTATATAAATTCATTCGAGAAAAAGGATAGTGGGTGGAGTTTGAAAAAAATTTTACATTTGGATATGAATATAAATCAATTTAACCCTTTAAGAGGAAAATCTTATATTGAGTTACCACATGACATAAAAATAAAAAAAGCTGTTATAAATGTTAAAAACACAGATAACGCCTGTTTTAAGTGGGCACTGTTATCCGCTTTGTTTCCAATACATAAAAATTCGGATAGAGTATCATCATACACCAAACACAGTCATAAATTGAAGTTCGGTAATATTACATTTCCAGTTAAATTAAACGATATTCACAAAATTGAAAGTCTTAACAATATTAGTATTAATGTTTTTGGTCTAGAATATAATGAACAAAGAAAAAAAAATAGTATTGTCGGACCCTTGTATTTTACAAAGAACAAAATGCAGACTCATATAAATTTATTATATTTGACACAGGGTAAAATCGGTCATTATTGTTACATAAAAAATATGTCAAGATTAATAAGTCATCAAATTTCAAAATCGAAGGAAGCTATATATCTATGTGACTTTTGTTTACAATATTTTTCAACATATGAACGTTTGAATAACCATCAAAAAAATGATTGCAGACATATATGTACACAAATACCAAGCGTTGATAAAAATAAAAGAAATTGGTGGGGTGATATTGTATCTGAAAGTAAATTAAGTTTTGATAAATTCCAACGTAAACTGAAGTTACCTTTTGTTATATATGCGGATTTTGAGGCTTTTTTAAGTCCTTTAGCATCGTGTTCAAATGACCCTACAAAATCACATACGATAAATGTACAAAAACACAATGTTTATAGTTTTGGATATTACATTAAATGTTCTTATGATGATAAATTGTCTAAATATGTAACATATACTGGTGAAAATTGTGCTTTAAAATTTATGGAATCGTTAAAAGATAATCTGAAAATAATTGTGAAGAAAATTGGTTTTCAAAAAGCTTCTAATAATTTATCACAAATAGAACAAGATATAGTTAGCAAATCTGAACACTGTTATGTTTGTAATAAAAATTTGAATGGGGATTCAGTGTTTTACCATGATTGGTTTACTGGGAAATTTATTGGGGTCGTGCATAAAGTTTGTTCAGAAAAATTTAGAGTACCTTACACTATACCAGTCTTCTTGCACAATTTAAGTCATTATGATGCACATTTCATTGTACATGCATTAAACTTTGATGAAGGTCAGGTAGAAGTTCTCCCACAAAATAAAGAAAAATATATATCATTTTCAAAGATAATTAAAATCAATAACAGTAATGTTACTTTACGTTTTGTGGATTCACTTAAATTTTTACCCAGTAGCTTAGATACCTTAGCAAAAAATTTAAACGATAATGATTTTAAAGAATTATCAAAATGTTTCCCTAATTTAGAAGACTTTAAACGACTAACTAAAAAAGGTGTATTTCCATATGAATTTGTTAAAGATTTTGATGCATTAAACCAATATCAACTTCCAATGCAATCACAATTTTACAGTACTCTCACAGATTCTTTTATTTCTAATGAAGATTACAACCATGCGAAAGACGTTTGGAATCATTTTAAATGTAAAAATATGATGGACTATTCAAATCTTTATTTAAAAACCGATGTATTATTGTTAGCAGATATTTTTGAAAATTTTAGATGTGTTTGCATAAAAACTTATGATTTAGATCCCGCCCATTACTATACAGCTCCTGGATTAAGTTGGGATGCTATGTTGAAACATACTAGAATCGAGTTAGAATTACTTACAGATATTGAGATGATTGCTTTTATTAAATCAGGAATACGTGGAGGTGTTTCACAGTGTAGCACTCGCTATGCAAAAGCAAATAATGTTTATATGTCCAACTATAACTCAAAAGATAAAGATTCATTTTTAATGTATTTCGATGCCAATAACCTGTATGGTTGGGCTATGTCCCAATATCTACCTACAGGTAATTTTGAGTGGGCTTCCCCCGATACAGATTTTAATGTTAGTTATTCTTCAGAGATAGGATTTATCTTGGAGGTAGATCTTGAGTATCCGGTTGATTTGCATGATAAACATTCCGATTTACCTCTTTGTCCAGAAAACATACCTGTAGGTGACGCTAAAGAAATTAGATTGATTCCAAACTTAAAAAACAAATCCAAATATATTATATATTATAGAAATTTAATTCAATGCTTAAAAATGGGGTTAAAATTATTAAAAATTCATAGAATATTAAAATTTAATCAGACTCCATGGTTAAAAGAATATATAGACTTAAATACACAATTGAGAACCCAAGCTATTTCAGATTTTGAGAAAGATTTTTATAAACTAATGAACAACGCTGTTTTTGGTAAGACTATGGAAAATATTGAAAAACGTGTAAATGTTAAACTGTTAACTCATTGGGAAAATCGGGGTAAAGTATTGGGAGCTGGAGATTTAATTGCTCAACCACATTTTCACAGTGTTTCAATTTTTTCTGATAGTCTTGTTGCAATTCAATTAAACAAAACAAAGTTAATTTATAATAAACCTATTTATCTAGGATTTTGTATATTAGATATATCTAAAACGCTTATGTATGATTTCCACTACAATTACATGCAAGATAAATTTGGTTCCAATTTGAAATTGCTATACACCGATACCAACAGTCTCATTTATCAAATATTTACGAGTAACTTTTATAATGATATAAAACTGGACATTAATACATATTTCGATACATCAGATTATGATGCTAACAACGTTTTTAATTTTCCTAAACTAAATAAAAAAAAATAGGTTATTTCAAAGATGAAAACTGTGGTAGAATTTTTATGGAATTTGTAGGTCTGCGATCAAAAATGTATGCGTTACAGGTTGATGATAAAATTATTACTAAGGCAAAGGGTGTTAATAAGTGTGTCACAAAAAAATTAACTTTAGATAATTATAAGTCATGTTTGTTTAATAAAAACGTTCAATATTGTAAAATGTATAGATTTAAATCATTAAAGCATACAATTTTTACACAAGAAATAAATAAAACATGTTTATCCTTTAATGATGCCAAGCGGTACATTCTACCAAACAATATAGATACATTACCGTTGGGTCATTATAAACTCGATGGCAATTTCAGCTAAAACGATATTTATATTTCAAAAATTTTAGTTATGAATATATTTGATTATTATTATTATTATTTATTTTTTGGATATATGTGCTTTGTAATAATTTTTAAGGTTGTGTTTATTTGTATATATTACTTTATTTATATTAAACTGTAACCTTAATGTATAAATAAAATGTTTAAAGAGAAAAATATTTAGTTTTATTGCTACATCCAAAGAAGATAGAAGTATAAAAATGATTCACTTTATTCATCCATTTGCTGCCATCGTAGCAGGTCCAAGTGGATGTGGAAAATCTAACTTTGTTACTCAATTCATTAAACATAGGAGTAGTGTATGTAATGAATTTTTTTCTGAAATCACATGGTGCTACGACGAAATGCAGCCTTTATATAATTTACCAAATGTTAAGTATCATCAAGGAATTCCAAATCTTAATATGTTTGATGGTGAAAACCCACACCTTATTATTATTGATGATCTAATGAGAGAGTCTGATGGAAGAATTGTGGATATATTTACAAAAGGTAGTCATCACAGGAATCTTAGTGTATTTTATTTAACACAAAATTTATTTCATCAAGGTAAAGGTCAAAGAGATATTTCTTTAAACTCAAGTTATATAATTTATTTTAAAAACCCTCGAGATAAAACTCAAATAAGATATTTAGCACGACAAGTGTCACCAGATAACACAAAATTCATTGAAGACGCCTACAGGGATGCAACTTTAGAAGCGCATGGATATTTAATGGTAGATTTAAAACAGAATACAAATGATTTTTGTCGTATCAAGACACATGTATTCCCATTTAATGGTCACTGCACAGTCTACGTCCCCACGAAAGAGTTTAAATACACCAAGAATCAAACAATTCAAATCATTTCTAAATGATGCTTCGTCGAGTTACAACGCATAAACATTTGCTAAATGCTTTGCATACGCTTAAACCAAAATATCAAAAAGCGTTACTTAAAACGTGTGATGAAAAAGAAATAAATTGTATTTGTGAATGTATTCATAACGTTTTACAAGGAAAGATACCACTTAAAGATCAAGATAAACAAAAATTGAATAAACACAAAAATATACTCCGTAAACTGGTGCGTAAGTGTAAACATAAACTAAGAAAAAATATTATTATACAAAAAGGAGGGGCTTTCTTACCAATAATATTAGGTGCAATATTGAGTGGATTAGTAAGTGGACTAGCCAGTTAACATGGAAAATGCTAAGAAAATGATACTTATTGAACCTGGATTGATTGAAAAATTAAAACAAGAAAATAAGGATACAAGTAATTTGTCTCGATTAGATATTGAAATGCAAAATATTATGAATAGTAAGACGGAAGACCGAAAGAAGTGGATGCTATATTTACAAACACTACAAAGATACCTTCACTTTACCGAAGAGGATCGTCAACCACTCAGATTACCAATTTATTCTGATACATCTAATGAATATTCAAATGAGTCTAAAATTGGTTTTAAAAATAAAGATAGAGATCAAAAAAGTTCAGTTGATGCTGAATCTTTGTTGGGGGAGAAAGGTTCCATTAAAAGTATAGAAAGTGAGGCAAATCCACTGTATTCACCAACACAAATACTCAGTTTAATACCGAAAACTTATAATAAAAAAGGTGAATCATTATTAAACTTAATTGGAATAAGTAAAAGTAAAATACGTTGGGATAATGAAGGCACAGTCATAATTGATAATGAAAAAATTCCAGGAAGTAATATTGTTGATTTAATAAATGATTCACTTAGACCCTTAAAAAAAAGTGATCCGATAGGGTGGGATAGATTTGCTAAAGCATTAAAAGATATTAAAGTACCACTTACTTATATTGGAAATCCAAAGAGATGTGAGTTTATTAACCAACTTCAAGCAAAAGATCTGAACAAAACCTCTGAGATTGAAGTTCAAGAATTTTCTACACCGAGCAGTGGAGATAAAAGATATATAACTAAAATACGTAAAAAGATCGATTGGGAAAAATGGACCCCGTACTAGAAGAAATTAACAGGATTTATTATGATCCATCTAACCCCGCTGGTTTTGGTAGTATTGATAAATTATCAAAAGCTATGAAGGGTAAAATGGATAAAAAGCAAGTAAAGGAATGGTTACAATCACAAGAAACATATACATTACATAAACCCATTCGGAAAAAATTCCCGCGTAATAGGTACATTCTATCAAATATTAATGAGCTGTGGCAAGCTGATTTAAGTGATATGCGAACTTATTCTCAATATAATGATGGTTTCAACTATATACTTTGTGTTATTGATGTATTTAGTAAATATGCTTTTGCAAGACCAATGAAAAAGAAAAACTCAGAAACAACTAAAGAATGTTTTGAAAGTATATTTACTGAAAGTAATTCAACACCTACTCACATACAATCTGATAAAGGTACAGAATTTGTCTCAAAAGATGTACAAAAATACTTTAAATCCAAAAAGATAAATTACTATACCACTAACAATCCTGATATTAAGGCAAGTATTGTTGAACGATTTCAAAGAACTCTAAAAATGAAAATGTGGCGTTATTTCACTCATAATAATACTTATAGATATATAGATGTTTTACAAGATTTAATATACTCTTATAATCACAGCATTCACTCGAGTATTAAGATGTGCCCATGTGATGTAAGTTCCAACAATATTATGACAGTTTGGACTAATCTTTATGATAGAGGGTCAAACAAACTTTCTTTAGAAAATTCAAAACCAAATTTCAACGTGGGTGATTATGTTCGAATAACTAAATATAAACATGTTTTCCAAAAAGGATATGAATCAAATTGGAGTGATGAAATATTTATTATATCTTCAATAATTGATAGATCTCCATGGGTTGTTTATACAATTACAGATTTACAAAATGAACCAATAGTTGGTACTTTTTATGAAAGAGAATTACAGAAGGTCACTTACAACCCCACCTCACAATATAAAATAGATAAAATAATTGGCACTCGTTATTCGGGCAACAGAAAAGAAGTATTAGTGAAGTGGAGAGGTTATCCAGATAAATTTAACAGTTGGATTTTAGCTTCTAGTTTAAAAGAAATATGAATAAAGAAAGTTTTTATTTAACTTTGCTCAGCAATAGTTCAATGGAATACTTTCCTGATAACAAGACCACAAATTTTTCAACAAAATTACCAAAAGCTATGAAATTAGAAGGTGAATGGTTGGTTGGAGTTGTCGAGTTTCAATATCCATGCACAATGTTTACTGTTCAAGATCATGAAAATGTTGTATACATCACAAAAACCATGTTAATTCCTAATGAAGATAAACCATCAACAGTGTACTACAAAAAACATATTCCCGCTACCAACTACGATAACGTTGAACATATTTTGAGAGCGTTAAATGGTATCGGAGAGAACTTGAAATTTCGTTATGATGAAATAACAAAATTTGTGTCTGTTTCTGTTTTGGATAAAAATATAACATCCGTAACATTATCACCCAAATTAAGTTTACAACTAGGTTATGAACCAAATACAAATCTCCTAGACAGAAATTTTGGGAAGTGTCCTGCTAATTTACACTTAGGGTTACCATCTCAACTATTTCTATATTGCGACATTATCGATCCTCAGATTGTGGGTGATGTTATGACTCCGCTATTAAGAGTCATTTCATTAGATCCTTCAAAATACATTTATGGTGCGTATAAAATGCACGTTTTCTCTCCACCTCACTACTTACCCGTTATGCGAAGAGAGTTCGATACGCTGGAAATGGATATAAGATCCAGCGCAGGACAAAAAATACCATTCCAGTTTGGAACCGTGTGTATTAAACTACATTTCCGCAAATTATAATAATGTATTCTCCTCATGATCATCATAAATGTCCATATGAAAATTATTATTCACATCAAGCTGGATCAGGAGTTGGAGTAATTTATAAGGGTTCACCATACCAACGCGGTCATGGTATTGGGAGCTTCTTAGGAGGGTTATTTAGATCAGTTTTACCTTTACTTTCAAGTGGTGCTCGAGTGGTTGGTAAGGAGGCATTAAACGCTGGAGTAGGACTTTTATCGGATATGATTCAAGCCCGTCCTATGGAATCCTCAATAAAAGATCGTCTAAAGCAAGTTAGTACGAACTTAAAACGAAAGGCTGATGACAAAATTGATCGATTAAACATGACAGGATCTGGGTATATAACTAAAAGAAAACGATTGGCCTCGTTCATTCCACCACTAACAGCTAAAGTGAAAGCTACGAAAAAACTTGGTCTAAAACCCAAAAACATCAAAGATATATTTTCAAATTAAGTATGTCTTTCCTTCATAATCATTCTTGTGAGTGCGTTAAGTCAGAATTAGATTTGTTTGCATTACCGTCTACACAAACAAGCATTGAAAATGGATTGTGGATTCACTATAAACCAATTTCATCTCTTGCTGATGATGGACCTATCGAGTTTCAAGTTCCTGGAACAGGCGATGACTACATAGATTTGTCTCATACATTACTCCACATAAAGGCAAAAGTATTAAATCAAGATTCAACAAAATTGACATCAGCTACAGTAGTAGCACCTGTAAATAATTGGTTGCATTCACTTTTTAGTCAACTCGATGTTTATTTAAACCAAAAACTTGTATCACCACCTAATAATACCTATGCCTATCGAGCATACATGGAAACCCTTTTAAACTATGCTCCTGCTGCTAAACAATCTCATCTTACTTGTAGTCTTTGGTATGATGATACAGCAGGCAAAATGGATTCCACAGATGGTAAAAACATAGGGTTTGTTAAAAGACAGGAATTAGTTAATGAAAGTAGGGAAATAGAAATGATTGGTCATCTTCATGGTGACATTTTCAATCAAGATAAATTTTTAATTAATGGTGTTGAAATGAGTGTAAAATTAGTTCGGTCAAGAGAGAGTTTTAATTTAATTGCTGGGTCAAATGATGAAAAGTTTAAAGTTTGCATTACGGATGCAACTCTTATTGTTCGAAGAGCACGAATTAATCCAAGTGTATTACTCGCACATCAGAAAGTTTTAGCTTCTACCACTGCTAAATATCCTATTACTCGTGCTGAAGTTAAAGTTTTAACAATTCCATCAGGTGTTCAAGGAAAAACTCTTGATAATATATTCTTAGGACAGGTACCTAAAAGATGTATTATTGGATTTGTGAACAATTCCGCATTTAATGGCTCACTTACTAAAAATCCATTTAACTTTGAAAACTATGGCATTAACTCTTTCAGCTTATATATTGATGGTCAACAAATACCTTCAAAAGCTTTGCAACCATCTTTTAATAATAATATATTTACATCAGCATATCATACTCTATTCTCGGGGACTGGTATTCACTTTCTTAATGAAGGAAATGCAATCTCTCGTGAACAGTATGCCAAAGGTTACTGTCTTTTAGCATTTGATTTAACTCCTGATTTATCAGCTAACTCGTCAGCTCATTGGAATCTCATAAAGCATGGTAGTGTAAGATTAGAAGTACGATTTGAATCCTCACTAATACAAACAATTAACTGTATTGTTTATGCTGAGTTTGATAATATTATTGAAATAGATAAAAATAGAAATGTTACTGTAGACTATAGTAGTTAAGGTTATAATGTGTGTTATGTTTTAGATTTATGTGTTATGCTTAATGCATTTTGTGTATATGTAACTAAAGGAAACATTATAAAATTAAATAAAACAAATTGTATACAATTTACTATTTTTTATTTCCTTACAAACTTCCTATTTAATCTTATACAAAACACTATAATTGAACATTCCTATGACAACCATTGAATAGATTGGTACTGTAATAATCTGCTAATAACAGTAATATCATGGATACACTAGAATTACAAAAACATATGAAAAAGATTCATCCCAGTCTAGAAAATAATGTTTATGCTGCTAATAGACTGCCTATGTATACCCATGTACCAACGTATATAATATGCAATTTGGATGTGGATGATAAACCAGGTTCACACTGGGTAGCTGTACATATCGATACGAATGGCATATTTTGATTCATATGGACGAACACCTGAGCGATATCATCTCCAGTTTTTGAAAAGGAATTGTAAGAGATGGGACTGGAATGTTGATAGGATTCAGAATAGAATTTTTTTTTTTTTTTAGTCGGGGTATGTTTGGATTCTCGTTTGGATTCACTGGATTCCCGGACTCTGCCTCACGCAGTGAGGCAGAGTCCGGGAATCCATACTACTAAAGTCATCGTGTTTTTAGTAAAGTTACTATGTTAACTAACGTAATTTAATACTTAAGTACATATTCTATAATGGTGTGCTCAAACTGTTAATCTACATTTAATTTAGATTATTATATTTTGATACTAAGTAATGTAGAATTTAAATCACATTCATCCATGTTTTCTTCAGATTTTAAGGTTTTCTTATCAGAGTGTTCAATTTTAATGTAAGTAGTTAAATTTTATAAGAGACAATAATTAAGAACATTCAAAAATAAAGTGTCACGTATTTTTTTTAAACGACGAATGACGAAAAACGACCTAATCGCGGACGAAGTTGCGGGCAACAGCTAGTTAGATAATAATCAAATACCAGCAATTGAATTTGCGGTTTTTTTGAATCTGCTACCGGTAAATAGTTATGTTTTATATTTTGGGATGAGAATTATGGGAATTTTGTCGATAATTCTTCCATAGATATTTTATTTCTTTTACCAAGTTATAGTTCTAAATACTTACCTATATTCTAACGAGAGTACCTACTGGGTAATTACTCTGACAACAGACAGGGGCTCCCTAAAATCGTATTAAATGACAACAACAACGAGATTAGAGTATAGTCTAAGATCCCACCGCAGGATTAGTGCGTTCATCGGTTTTTTGCTGAAAACCGAATTTTTATGTATATTTATAATTAGGAGAATATATATCGACTAGTTTGCCAGTCAAAATTTGGCCGCAAGCATGTTTAATTAAAATTTTTCTAATCGATTTTTGGGAAAAAAATTCGTTCACTTGTTTTTTGAATAAAATGTAGTCTACATCACGTCAAATGATATAAAAATTCTAAAAAATCACGGTTGCCGCTTTTCACCTGGCCGCAACATCTTGGCAGCCTGGTGCAAACAGGTATGATTTCGATTTATTTTTACGTTCATAACGCACATTTATGAATCATATATCAAATTAAAGCTAATTTTTTTCTATTTATTATCATATATGGTTGCCTAATTAAATCCGGCCGCAAATAAGGGTTGCTGGCTTTTAAAAATTATAAATATAGGATTAGTGCGTTCATCGTTTTTTGCTGAAAACCGAATTTTTATGTATATTTATAATTAGGAGAATATATATCGACTACGTTGCCAGTCAAAATTTGGCATTACATTTTATTCAAAAAACAAGTGAACGAATTTTTTTCCCAAAAATCGATTAGAAAAATTTTAATTAAACATGCTTGCGGCCAAATTTTGACTGGCAACCTAGTCGATATATATTTTCCTAATTATAAATATACATAAAAATTCGGTTTTCAGCAAAAAACCGATGAACGCACTGATCCTGCAGCCGGATCTCGTACTAGTATAGTTTATTATCCTTATAATAATAATATTATACATAATATTATAACAATAATATTATACATAGTATTATTATTATATCTAAGGATATATAACTGTGGTATCTGGGAGACACCTGTTAGCTCCAAAAAGTTAAATTTTCAGGAGAAGCAATTTAACATATTATTGGCTGCTAAAAATCGGATATAAGATATAAATGATGAATGAGATGAATTATGTCATATTATAATGAAATATCATATACTAGCTGTTGCCCGCAACTTCGTCCGCGATTAGGTCGTTTTTCGTCATTCGTCGTTTAAAAAAAATACGTGACACTTTATTTTTGAATGTTCTTAATTATTGTCTCTTATAAAATTTAACTACTTACATTAAAATTGAACACTCTGATAAGAAAATCTTAAAATCTGAAGAAAACATGGATGAATGTGATTTAAATTCTACATTACTTAGTATCAAAATATAATAATCTAAATTAAATGTAGATTAACAGTTTGAGCACACCATTATAGAATATGTACTTAAGTATTAAATTACGTTAGTTAACATAGTAACTTTACTAAAAACACGATGACTTTCTTTCGCGCTCGGTACCACAAACTAAGGATGTTTGTGGTAAGTGGCCCGCGTGACGCGTCACTTGACCCCCCGCGAGTTCCCCTCCGTTGCTATGCGAAAATACATTCGTTGCTCTATTTTAGGAAAAATTTGTAATACTGTGGCCTGGGCGTTATAACACGTCCAGGGAGTTCCTGAGTGCCGATATCACCATCTTGAGGAAAAGCTTCTAATGTCGATTTAAAACTGCATACATGTGAAATGAGTTCAGTTTTAAATTTGAGAAATATTGATTTCTTGTATTCCACTATTCGTTGTAGTCGAATACAAAATATAGGTATTTAAACAAACTTAGGTTGGCCTACAGGCAAAAGGGATCCTATCAAATGGTAAACTTGACATTGTATCTTAAAAGTAAGCATGAACGGACCTTCTGACAATTATTGAGCACCAAAGGATCATTTGAAACGCGCTACTATAAGAGCGAATATTGTCTAATAACAGTTTACATTGCACAGTATGTTCCTCTAAAAGTAGTGATTTCAAAGGTTCCGGTGTATCTTCAAATGAAAGCCGACTCCTTACTACACTTTAAAGCATTACAAAAAGAACATACTACGCCTTTACAGAAGATGATCTGTAATCAATTGTGAGGTTATAAGCAAACCCACTTTTATATTTGTCAGACCACACCACCGAATTCGTAGATTGTTTACCTCAAGTCATTAAGACTATGACGAAATCTGTCTGCAGTAAGGCGGGCCTCTCGCTATTCGTCCGTTTCCAGAGACCGAATAGTTTCAATTCTTAATCTTTCATTAAACAAACTTATTAATCGTTCTTGTCTCATATAATTGTAATATTCGCGTCCCTACTCTAGTCATTGCTTCTACTCATGTTCATCTTCAAGAGATCGAATAATATTATGATGCACCCTATCATTTGTCAAACGGTCTTCATATTGAGTAAAGTTTCAGATTCTCGAGATAAAATATGGCTGTCGTGATCAGTAGTGAGACGTAATTCCCTCTCAGTGAGGGTTTCGGTCTCACGGGATAGTACAATATGCCGTTTGCGATCAGCTGTGAGACGTCATACCCTCTCAGTGAAGGTTTCGGTCTCACGGGATAGTAGGGGAGACCGGGTTTGGTTGCTTCACGGGTTGGTTGTCACAGCGGTCTTAACACAAAACTGAACTATCGAATCAGCATTAGTTGCATTGTAACCTCTTCTACCAACTAATCACTTTTAAGCTAGGATGGTGCCCTTCACTCGTCGAAACATGCTTTCCTTGGGTTCACGTCCATGGTTGTCAGTTTATATACCTATTGTAGCAGAATCCTTTTTAACTTTCATTGCTTTGTTTTATTTATATATTTATTTACCAATTTAGTGGTTCTACTTAATGTATTATGCATTAAATTCTTTTATATGTAATATATTATAATACGTGTATGTGTGTATATATATTATAGTATATTATTATGTCTATATTTTACATTATACTATTAATATTGTATTTATTTTCTTTTCTTTAATTAAAATATATTATGACGAAGTATTGCTCTCGGGGCTCACTGAAAATCGGTGCTGTGACGTTTTTTTTGTTTACGTCACAGATGTTCACCGAGTGATTTCCCCTTTTAATGGCATCATGCTTCACAGACTACACACTTCAATGTGTATTTTTAAGTATTGTAGTAAGTAAGTATTATAAGTATTGTATAAATTGCTTTGAATTATGTACGTGTGAGGCTATGTGCCATTAAATAAACGTTTTTTCTTTCTTTTCTTTCTTTCTTTCGAATAAGTCTGTTGAACAGCGTGGCAAGAGCGATACAGTGACAACGCTGTCCCCACTTCGCGTCAGACCGCCCCGATCTGCCGTGAGGGCCTCACACGTGTTTATTGTTTTCGCACAGATTTTTTATGATATGAGGACCGAATATGCTCCTCATAACATCACTTTTTGTGAACGAAACGACAGCGCGGTTTAATTTAATGCCAACACCATTAGAAAAAAGGATTATTATTAATTGTGAAAAAATATCATGATTTACACTATTAACACTCTTTGGTAACGCCAATATAATTAAAATAGTAAATGTAGAAATTAAACATTTATTGTTTGTGGTGTGTTTCTTCATCCTTCCCTACATACGAGCACAACCAATCATCGCGTGGTCACTAACCACGTGACACGTCCAATAAGACGTGAACGCGACGTTCGTGTCGCTGGAGTCAGTCGAGTTCGCTCCGTTCCTTCGCGAGGTTCGGGACTCAACCACCGCCGGAGAGCTTCCACGAGGCTCTCTAGATCATCAGGCATTGTGCCCTTGTAACACCCCCGGGGCATCCCGTGCCCCGGCCCTTGGTCGCGCTCACCGCCGCGTGTGTGTTTGTGTGGAGTGTGGGACTGGACGCCGTTCTTGCCCGCCGCGAGCTGGAGGACCCTGACCGCGTGGCGGCGCGTGTGTTCTGGACGCTACTCCCTCCGACGAGGTACGTGCCGTGTGTATCCTGTCTATCCCTCTTTGCTAACACCACGTAGATCTAAATACAGTCCACTTTCATATCGAGAATATATTTACGTATATTTTTATATTGGCGCGACCATTGAGTGGTACCTTCGACCCGGATAGTAATCATTGAGTGGTACCTTCGACCCGGATAGTAACCATTGCTTGGTCATTCCGTTTATAGCCTGATGATTCCACCGCCCTTGTTAGGATACTCATTGTGTAGGACCTAATAAGCGATTAGTAGTATCTTCAATGCGAAATACTATTTAATATACCGCATATAATAGAACGACAATGCGTCTTCTACTATTCATATAAAATATATTTTAAACCCGCCCTTATTAGGATACTCATTGTAGGCCCTAATAAGCGATTTAATAGTACATTCATTGTGAAATAACTATAATATACCGCATAGATCGACATTGCGTCATCTATTATTTTTTGCTTAAAATATATTTTATTCCGCCCGTAACATTAAGTTACGCGTATATTATTATTAAAATAGTTAATTAAAACTATATTCGTATCGTTTATCCGCAGTTATAACGCTAAAATCATTATAAATCGAACATATTTCATCATATTTATTTATCCGCTACCCGCGCTCGAAATTTATAACGTTATCTAGGTCATTCCGCGATCCGCTGTTATAATCCGACCATATTGAAAATTACGCTTGCGTCGCTGACCTACTTTATTTAGTCGTATTACTTGTTATTGTAACTTGTATTGTAACATTCTCTGTTTGAATATATACTTTTGTTATTAAAAAATGCCGCCTAAGAAAATGACTAAGTTACCTGATAGTGACGCTTCGGATGTTAATGATTCGGAAGATATAAATGATTCGCAGTTATCCATGTTATTAGCTAAACGCGAAATTATATTCGAAATGGTGCAAAGAATTTATGATTTGTCCTTGAACATTCAAAACAACGCTGCGCTTATGGAAAGTTTCCTTGACGAGTCCGCGCAGGTAGAATCATTACGCGATGATTATAAACAGTGTTTAGACGAATACAATACTCGTTTATTATTATTAACACCTACCGCGAAACCTGATTATAAAAGCCTCGTTGCATTCGAGTCTTTATATAGCAGGATTAAAAGAATTAAATCGCAATATTCGCAACCAAGTCCGTCACACGGAGATATTAATAATTTGCATAAAAATAGGCCTAAATTACCGCCTATCGAATTAGTACCATTTTCGGGTGATATTCGCTCATTTCCGCTGTTTCTTTCGAATTTTGAATCAGTTGTTCATAACAATCCCGGCCTTACAGATGCCGAGCGTTTATATTATTTACTAGGTAAATTAACGGGGAAGGCCACAACTGTTATAGCTGGTATAACCCCCTCCGCTGAAAATTATAATTTAATTTTACAAACTTTAAAAGATAAATATGATGATAAACGTATGTTAGTTTCCGCGTATTTAAATCAAATGTTTGATTTTAAACCTTTGCATTGTGCGTCCGCAACAAACTTTGATTTATTTACTGATAACTTTATTAGCGCAGTGCGCGCCTTACAAAATATAAAGTTAGATAATATTACAGATTTAATGATTGTTCATATCGCGTTGAAGAAGTTAGATTCAGATACTGTTCGCGCTTTCGAGACTAAGTTTGGTAGTGAAATGCCTACTTTTGATAACTTAGTTCAATTTATTCAAACTCGTGCGAAGGTATTAGAACGCATTCATCCTTCCACAAATTCGGGAATAAATAAACCGCCTCGAAAGAATAATAATTATAACCGCAGTTTAAATAATACTTCTTCCGCACCGCCTAAGACGTATCAGTCTTACGTAACAACCGCTGATTCCGCTTATAGTTGTCTTTGTAAAAATATTACGCATCAACATTTATTTAAATGTTCAAGTTTTCATAAAATGAGTCCGCAGGAACGTTTGAAATACGTAAAGGATAGAAACGCGTGTATAAATTGTCTCAGTATAAAACATCGAGTTTCTAGTTGTTCGTCTAATTCTAATTGCCGCATTTGTAAATTAAAACATCATACGATGTTACATTTGAAACGCGAATCGTCCATTCCCGCGCCTGCGTCTCACCCCCCGCCGCGCAGCACACCGCCGCTGCCTGCGCCGTCCGCGTCGGGCGAGTGCGTCCGCTCCGACATTGCGCTATGTACCGCTAGCTATACAGCTGATACTGATAACGCATTTCAATGCAACGCGCCCGCGAATAAACAATGTACTATTTTATTATCAACCGCTGAAGTCGTATCTTATAATTGTAAAGGCGAACGGCTTGTTATTCGCGCGCTTTTAGATTCCGCTTCGCAAAGTCACTTCATTACGAATGAATGTTGTGAACGTTTAGGTATTAAACCGCAGAAAACCGAACGTACTATTATTAAGGGGTTCGGTGGTTCAGAAAAAATTATAAATAGTAATTCCGTAAATATACAATTTTATTCGCGTCTTGACAACAACATATCTTTTAATATTTCTCCGCTAGTTGTTGATCATGTTACGGATTTACTACCTACCGCTGTTATAGACACTTCTGTCTTATCGCATATTTCGCATTTACCGCTCGCAGATGAGAGTTTTGGTACACCAAATAAAATCGATTTATTAATCGGTGCTTCTCTGTTCCCTCATCTGCTTCTCCCCGACGTAGTTCATGCATCTCGTGACTCGTCGGCGCCCGCTGCATTGCGCACGGTGTTAGGCTATGTAATAATGGGTTCAGTACCCACCATACCTAACATACATAAACCGCCCTTGACGTGTTGTCACGTTCAAGAGACCGCCGCTATTGACTCATTAGTCAGGCGTTTCTGGGAGCTCGAGGAGCTTCCTACCGCACCGCCCGTTCAACATCCCGATGATGTTGAATGTGAAGAATATTATAAATTAACTACAACCCGCGATCCCGTGAGTGGTAGATATATTGTTTCGCTTCCATTTAAGGATGATTTCTACACTCTCGGTGACTCATTTAATATTGCCCGCAAAACGTTTCATGTGCCTCGAAAGAAAGCTTCAAGCTTCACCTAAATTAAGGTTGGCATATGATGACGTCATAAAAGATTATCTAACGAAAAATTATATTTCACCCGCGCCTCCGTATGATCCGCGTGACCCTACACCTATTTATATTATACCGCATCACGCTGTTCTGCGCGAGGATAAATCGTCGACTAAGCTGCGCATGGTTTTAGATGCTAGCATGCCAACTTCTGGAAGCCAGCGTTCGTTGAATGACCTTCTGCATGTTGGACCGAATTTACAAGGCAATTTGTTTACAATAATTTTAGGTTTTCGTCTCCACGCGATTGCCATGACCGCCGATTGCCGCCAACAGTTTCTGCAGATATTCGTGCGTGAGTTTGATCGTCGTTTTCAATGTTTTTTATATCGTTTCAGCCCGCAGGATCCGCTGCTGCTTTATCAATTTAATCGAGTTTGCTTCGGCATCAAGTCTAGTCCTTATCATGCACTACGCACGGTAAGACAGCTCGTAGAAGATGACGGCGCGAAATATCCGCTCGCGAGTGGCATTGCGTCTTCCTCGTTGTATATGGATGATATCGCCTTCGCTATTCCCACGGAATGTGAAGCAGTTTCCGCGTCGCAACAGCTCATCGATTTGTTTAAGGGAGCTCAGTGGGATCTTATTAAATGGAAAAGTAAAAGCAAAAATGTGTTAGATAATCTTCCCGCTTCGCACAAACTTTTACCCTCCGCGGTGGAGTTTGATAAGACCGTGCAACATAAATTACTTGGTCTGCATTGGTCTACCGTTGATTATTGTTTTTATTTTAAAATAACCGCTCCCGCCGATGCGATGTGCACTAAGCACTCCATCTTGTCAATTACCGCCCGTCTGTGGGACATGATGGGCTTCGCTGCTCCCACAGTCGTGTATAACATCCCATCAGATAACTTCTACCATATTTCTGGTATTGAAAATCCCGCTGACATTCTTTCGCGTGGCATTACGCCACAAAATCTCATCTCGCACCCTCTGTGGTTCCATGGACCCCAGTGGGCTCGTTCGGACCCATCTGATTGGCCTCTAAGGAGTCTCGATGGTGAGTCTATTGCAGACATTCCCGAACGAAAATTATTAGCGCACACTGTGTGCCCGCCTATAAAGCATTGCGCTTTATACGATACCGCCCTTCGCGTCTCGTCGCGTCGTGTATTTTATATTTATAGGTTCCTTATATTATTAACCCGCCGCGGTGTTATGATGACCGTAGAGGAACCTAATTTCGCTGAGAATAAAATTATTCCCGCCCTGCAAAATAAATATTTTGCAGAGGAGTATTATAATATACTCTTTTATAAATTTTATTCACAGGCTTTCAACCGCTTGAAGCCTTTTATTCGCAACAGACTTATCCTTATCGGACGTCTAAGCGATTCCGCCCTGGAATATGCACATAAGCTTCCAGTGATATTACCGCGCAATGATCACATAATTATCATGATCATTGATTATTATCATATTAAATATATGAATATTATAACGCATTTGTTTCTTGTTATTTTAAATACCGCGCTTTTACTAGCATTACCCGCGCCGCAAGTCAAATCTGATCACGTCAGTTTACTTGATAGGCATGCGCTACTGGACAAGTTAGTTCAGTCGTTTTGGAAACGTTGGAGAATGGAATACTTACACGGTTTGCAGGTTAGGCAGAAATGGAATACGCCTTCGACACCTATTACTCCTGGAACGGTCGTGGTTGTAATAAATGATAATGCACCGCCCCTAACCTGGCCTTTAGCCGTCGTAGAGAAAGTACATCCTTCAAAGGACGACGTCGCGCGCGTTTGTACAGTTAGAACCGCCAAGGGAACTTACCTTCGCCCGGTCGTTCGTTTATGTCCGCTTCCAAGACAATAGTTATACCGCATTAGTATATTACCGCAGTTAGTTAAGTTTAATTTTAAGTTTTTGCACCGCTTTCGTTTATAATTTCTTAGTTATAATACCGCCGTGACTTTAGGAATTTTTTGTACCCCGCTCGCATTACGCGATCCTAGAGTCATAGAATTAGTTAGTTATATTTCCGCCGTGACTTTTAGGAATTTTTATTATCCCGCTCGCATTTTGCGCTCCTAGAGCCATAGAACTTGTTATTTATATTACCGCCGTGGCTCTTAGGACTTTATTAACCCGCGCGCATTATGCGATCCTAGAGTCATAGTTTTTCGCTGTATCTTATGATTGGTTTTAAATGGTGACCCATTTAGGGCGGGTGGATATGGTAACGCCAATATAATTAAAATAGTAAATGTAGAAATTAAACATTTATTGTTTGTGGTGTGTTTCTTCATCCTTCCCTACATACGAGCACAACCAATCATCGCGTGGTCACTAACCACGTGACACGTCCAATAAGACGTGAACGCGACGTTCGTGTCGCTGGAGTCAGTCGAGTTCGCTCCGTTCCTTCGCGAGGTTCGGGACTCAACCACCGCCGGAGAGCTTCCACGAGGCTCTCTAGATCATCAGGCATTGTGCCCTTGTAACATCACCGGGGTATCCCGTGCCCCGGCCCTTGGTCGCGCTCACCGCCGCGTGTGTGTTTGTGTGGAGTGTGGGACTGGACGCCGTTCTTGCCCGCCGCGAGCTGGAGGACCCTGACCGCGTGGCGGCGCGTGTGTTCTGGACGCTACTCCCTCCGACGAGGTACGTGCCGTGTGTATCCTGTCTATCCCTCTTTGCTAACACCACGTAGATCAAAATACAGTCCACTTTCATATCGAGAATATATTTACGTAATACGTATATTTTTATATTGGCGCGACCACTCTTTTAACATAAAATATAAGTCTGTGAGTGTGTAAAAATAAATCCAGCTAATTACACATCAAACTTATGTTTATAATTAGGTATACGACATGAAAATATATTAATTACCAAGCAATAATAATACAGATAAGCAGTGGTGGCTCAGTGGTGAGACCTCGGACTTCGAATCGATAAGTCCGGGGTTCGAGACCAGGCGAGCGCGCAGGAAATAAATTGATTTTTCAATTTATCTGCGCATGTTGTAACATCACCACTGCTCGAACGGTGAAGGAAAACATTGTGAGGAAACCGACATGTCGAAGAATTAAAAAGTTCGATGATATGTGTCATCCGCCAACACGCACTTGGCCAGCGTGGTGGATTATGGCCTGTACCCTCATAGGAGGCCCGTGTCCCAGCAGTGGGAACGTATATGGGCTGATGATGATGAATAATACAGATAAATACTGAACATAAGTAGGTATAATAGATATTAAGTAGTATTAGTTAAAATATACTTTGACTGTTAGTCAAAGTTTATTTTTACTAACAACATGTAAATGAAGAAGAAATAATAATTACCAACGAACTAACCTTTTCTATAATACTTAACACGGCACATTTTTTAAATTATCTTGCTCAACCCTGCTCAAAAATTTGAGGGTTTTGTTGGAACTTTAATATGTCAAAACTATGATATATCTAAACTACGATACAACTTGCTTGCGGAAATGCTCATTACAATAATTGTGAATCTAAAGAATAACTAACAACATACTATTCAATTTTATTGAGCTGATGAATATCTTTTGCCTGGAAGAAATCACCGTCGCCTAATAAATATACTGTGTTTTCTTATAAAACCGTTACATAATTTATTTTATCTACTTAAATAATGAAAATGATATTATATTTATAAAATATAAAGCATATTATGTAAAATGATTAAAAATAAATAAATGAAGCAACTACGATTCAAAGAAAACATCTTTTTCAGTGTTAAAATGCTCTTAGCAATCCTGGATGATGAACTGTATCATGTACTCTGATCCCAGTACGGTCGGTACCTCGATAGCCATAACGATAAATATTATAATCAGATAACCGCAAAGTCAAAATAAAAACATTACTTGTACAGTTGTGAGTGCAAAATTTACGTTTCATTTGGAATAACATTTTTTTCGGTACTAAAACGTAGTCGTTTGATATGTGGTTGGCTGCCCCTCCTCTCCTTCCTGAAAAATATCCTCCAAAATTTCCCGAGATACTTCCAATTTGGACATTAACTTCAGTCAAAAATTGACGAAGCGGATGATTACTAATTTCCACTTAATCCTCGCTGCTACTATCTTTACCATCAAATCATCAATTTTCAAGTGGTGTTGTAAAAATATCAGCAGAAATCGTCTTCCAAAGGCGATATAATTTTATGAGCATTGAATCAGTAAATAACCAAATCAAAAGTTAACTGTAAATCTATAAAAAAAGCTACTTACAAATAAAATTTTATCAAAAACTACTGTTCCCAATGCACCTCAAAATAATAAAAGAATTCATCATTTTATTATTTCATTCTAAAAGTGTAATATAATACCTACCAACAAAAAACATGAATTGCTATCATTATAAAAAATAAATACCTATAAGTAACAACTTACTTTTTGTGGGAACGCATGATGGTGAAAATTCACAAAACACGAAGATTGCATTTGATATTTTTGGTTTTATGGCATTCAATTGCTTTATAAATATCACTACATAGTATAAAAAAAGTCGCTTTCTCTGTCCCTATGTCCCTTTGTATGCTTAAATCTTTAAAACTTCGCAACGGATTTTGATGCGGTTTTTTTAATAGATAGACTGATTCAAGAGGAAGGTTTTAGTATATAATTTATTAGGTTTTAGACAAAGCGGACGAACCCGCGGGCGGTAAGCTAGTAAATTTATAAAATACGAAGATTTTTAAAATTGTAACTAATGAACGCAATCAATATTAGATTAACTGTAGATAATGGTGTCTAGTTTTACTTAAAATAATAAACATCTACCCTCACTTTAAAAAAATGTAGTATATTTATTATTTACACGAAATATACCTTATAGGGAAGGGAAGATATGGGCTAAAGAGTTAAATAAATAACATAATTATATTTAAATTATTAATTTCCAACTGTGTATTCAGTAGTGTTAACATCTAAATTGATTTGATTTTTACGAAATCTCATAGATGGCGCTGTTACAAAATTAACATTATACAACTTACATTCTTTAAACTATGTTTCTCTTCCCAAGTTACTTAAATGGCATAATTTTTATAGTGTCAATCTAGATATTGTCAAACAACATTTATATATGCGTCATTTGATTATTAATTTCCAATAGTTAACGTGTGTTTGATTTTTCTAACACTTCATAGATGGCGCTGTTTCAAATTTGTCTTTATACTGTTAAGATTCATTTAACTGTTTCTCTGCCCAAATTACGTAAATGACATAGTTTTTATTTTGTAAAGCTACATAATAGCATGGCTTACTCGAAACCAACATTTAAACATGAGTCTTTAGATTGTACGCTGTCGTAGTACACGGAATATGTAAGAAAAATAAAGGCTCACAGCTCCTCCCCCGAAGGTGATATCATGATAATATGTTTAAACTATCCTCACCCGACCTCTTAGGAATATTCATGCAAAATTTGAAGTAAATCTATGCAGTACTTTTCGAGATTAGCCCGGTCAAACATACAGACAAACAGACAAACAGACAAACAGACAAAAATTCTAAAAACTATATTTTTGGCTTCTATATCGATTATAGATCATGGATTATGTATTCTTTTAAAAAAATATTCAATGTACAGTTTTGACTTTCCTACGATTTTATTATATGTATAGATTAACCCTTTTTTTGCTTGTACAGTTTACAAAATTGACGCAGTAGTTTAGCGAATAATGTGACTTATCAGATTATAACCAAAAAAAAAATATTGCAGTGGAATGGACTTATCTCAAAATGAGCAAAATAAAAATAATGATTATTTCGTTGCTATTCATTTAATTAAAACAATTTTACGTTATTTTTGTTATATTTCTTTATTTATAAGTTAATTTCACAATGGAAGCACTCTTATGGCTAATTTTAATAAAAGTATGGACTTAACAGGAGTGTACATGCAACGAAAAATTTAAATAAAGGCACATATCAAATAAATACCAAAACAAAAGAATCACTCATTTGGATACTAATCATAATCTTCTTCGCTATCTGAGTAGTTTTCCAAAACAGAAGCTGATTGGTTTAAATTAGAATAGAAATAGCGATATACTGGATCAATGAATTGCATAAGATCCATTAAATCTTTAAACTTTTTGGTTAAAGATTTAATGGATCAATCGCCAATCCTCCGACATATGCCTGTTCAGGGAGTAATGTTTCTAAACAAAATATACTTTGCCTTCCTCTTCTTTTCATTGAAAATGTCCTAAAAGGCTCTGATTTCTCCAATGAATACTTAAAACTTACTTCCGGTGATTTTTTTTTTCAAATTTTAGCCAGAAAATACTTTTCCAAGCAAAAGATTGTTTTGAAATGTCAATATTTTTTTTGACAAAATTCTTAGTAGTTTCGAAAAACCGTAAAATTCGGTTTGTGTCATAAATTTCACCGAGAAATTTTTGCTTGTCATTTTTATAACATTCAACTGCAATATTCGGGTTGTACTCTTTAACAAATCTTTCTATCAACGCATGATCACCGTCACACTCTAATAAAATGAGTGTGACCTGGCACGAGAAACTTGTGGTGGATTTCGGTAGATTTTTGAGCCAATGCAATACAATACATAACAGGTAATATACAGGGTGGTTCTAAATTACGTTGACAAATTTGAAAATAATAAATTTAAAAAATGGGACATGCTGCGTTGCTTTTGTTTTTTAATTATTATTTTCACATGATTTGGCGCCAACTTAAAGTTATTTGTGAAGAGAATAAATTAAAAATTAGTAATTTTTTTGCAATAATATCCTTATATGGTAAGCGGCAGTGCGAGATACTGCGACTTTAATACGATGTGCTTGGCCATCTTGGTGATCGTCCGGGAAGAGGCAGAAAAAGAACTCTGAGGACGCCTAGGCTTCGACATATCGTCAAACAAAGATTGACCCGCAATCCAAAGCCAAGGTAAGAAAAATGGCTCGAGATTTAGGTGTAAGTCATTCAACGTTGCAACGATTTGTTAAAAATGAGCTCAAGTTAACAGCATACAAGCTGCGAAAAGCGCAGCGGTTGGGTGATAAAGATAAAAAAATACTCCTTGAAATAATATGTCGCTTACTGAAAGCGCGCTCCGCTGGTGAAGCATGGAAAAATATTTTTTTCACAGATGAAGAAATTTTTCCGATTGAACAGTCTCATAACCGCCATAACGATAGAGTTTACTCTCCTAGTCGCCCCGGAGCCACATCATTTATCCCCCATTGGCAAAATGGTGGTTATTTTGAAAATAAATAGATATTTACATTAAAATAACACTGTATTTTAATTATTTAGTAGTCACCGTTATATATACCAAATTGGAAATATAAATCCAAATCTGATAAGTTGCAATAATTAACATGTAGGTATCTCATGTTTTTGGTACATACGCGGTAACTGGGACTTAACAAGTTTTAGTCCATAGGCATAAAGCTTGGAATTAACATTTATGTACTTGTTATATTAGTTATCAGGTTTGGCATCAAAAGTTACTATGATATATTAATGATAATTATAATATATCTTGATTGTAGCAAAAAATCTTGGATTTAACAGGAGTGTACATTTTTTTTTCATTTACTTCCCGTGGACGTAGAGATATCACGCCTGGATCAAAAAAATCTGCGCTTTCTGTACTTATCAAACATGTATCTAACAAAATTTTGCCAAAAATGGAGTTAACAGGTGTCTCCCAGATGCCACAGATAAGTATTCGTAATTAGATAAATAAAACACGTTACCTACTTGTTTAGGTTAAGTATATTATTATTTTATAGTATGAAATTTAATAAAATAGGTAACTATAATACAAGCGTCAGCTTCAGATTCGCCAGATTATTACTACTATATTATCTAGGTAACTCCACGTTTTATACACAAAATATCTAATAAAAGATACTTACACCATACTAGGGATTTATTTGTTAGATTGAAGCAAAATAAAATAAATATTGTAGAAATAAGTGTTATTCAGTGTTTGGTTCAGTTAAAAAAGAGATACTTTGGCGAATGAGATGTGGTGGTACCTATAGAGTGTGGAGCATTTTATCATGTAATGTTGTGAAGTCCGAACGAAGCCATATGCGAAATTATAATATGCGATTTCTTGGAAAGAGCTTTCGCAATATGAAAATTGCGAATACATCTCTCGTAAATCTAAATATTTGTACAGTTAATATTCAAAATGCATTCCTATTTTTAATGTAAAATCTTATGATAATATTTGATATAATATGGATATTACTAGAAGCAAAATATATCTATTTACGTCGAACAGCAAACACAAGGACCATAAGTACCTACATTATGCCTTCCTCATAACTCTTGAAAGATAAAACAAATCATACAAACACGAGCATTCAAGCGGAAAATTTAATCTCATGCCATGAAGCACTATTTCCTCGTACTTACAATAACTTATGTGAATACTGAAGACTGGGAGAAAATGCAATTTTGTGCCAATATAAAGTGCGATGAAGTAAAGGATGAAGTCTGCGGCATTCGCGAGGAAGGTGATGGGTTCCGATTGAAATTATTTGAGAACGAGTGTCAGTTGTTGCGTTATGGTTGTAACGTTGGCGAAAAATTGGGTAATAAGAAAATATATTTTTCCATTATCATGTAGTACCTAGATGACAGTAAAACAATAAGTTGAGATTCATATGCAAAATATACCTACCTATGTAGGTATTAACAACTCTTAACATTATCTAAAGAATAAAGTAGTTAGCAATAGCATTAATTAATTTAAGGATAATGTAAAGCGGTGGTTGCATAATATAATAGTTCTTTCTCATAATTATTTTTCAAAATGTAAAATTCGACGCCCCCCGCGAATAATCCGGTAATCGTAAAAGTGAAAATGTTCAGGAAAAATAAAAAACCATTTTTCCTTAATAACTCCATTAAACAACAAGTATCAGAGACTTTTAATATCGCATATGGAAGCTAATTTTTTCAGCTATCTGGTTATTTCAACAAAATTTAAGTAGTCCCAAGGGCTTCGTTATAATTTAGCTGGATGCATTTTACTATACTAGTGTAGGTCAAGCTCTGGTCAGTAATGTCACTTACGATATTGTTCGTGTAAATTTATATTTTCGACGGCAACAGTAAAATCTTGTTGCGCTAATATTCGTGTTATTTGTTTTGTATACTGAACATTTGTAAAAATCTATTATTTGGTTATTCGATTGTTTAACAGTAACGTATATTTTATTGTTATAACTATTACTGTTTATTCGAATAGTTTACTTAAGTATTATTTGATGATTATTATAGTATATTTTATGAAATACAGGACATATTAGTAAATGAAACAACTTTGGATTGTTTCACAAAACACGATAGTTATTATTATTATTAAAAAATAGACACTGCACTGAAGACACGACTATTACACATGATTACATAATCATGAAAATTATACTATAGTCCTATTACAGTTAAAAATTTAATCAGAATCCTCATCAAAACCTCACAGAATGCGAATCCACCGTGACCAGTCAGTACTTGTGTGGTGTGGTGTGTGATGTCTTTTTCCCGACTACCTTGTATGCAGCAGCAGCGCTTGGGAAAAAGAGCTGCCTGACTCCGGCCGTTCCACCTACATCGTATCTCCTATCCCATTCGCTGATCGTAGCCTGTCTCAAAATACGCTTGACGAATGAAACAGGACACAGATCGTAATCCGGTTTCCTCCTCAACCCCAGAGCGGCCTCCTTGGCTAACTCGTCTGCCCGTTCGTTCCCCGCCCTGCGTGCGCCTTAATCCAAAACAGGGAGACCTCCCGCCTCTGCAATGCAGCTTTTCGGAGGGCCGCCCGTGTTTGTACAGTCAGGGGATGAGGGGAACTCAGCGTAACCGCCTTAAGCGCCGATCTGGAGTCAATAAGGACACCGACCTTTGCCGCTCCACTCTTGCAGGCTATGTCTACTGCTCTTTTGAGCGCTAGGAGCTCAGCCTGATAGACGGTACAATACGGTGGCAACGCAAACTTAATGGCCTTTGTCTCGGCATCACCTTTCCATACGGAAAGGGCGGCTCCGACTCGACCCTCAATCTTGCTGCCGTCCGTATAGACCCTGTGGACGTGGCTGTTAACCACGTCAGCATAGGTGTCCTCATTTATCAAGCCGAGCCCCAGCTCTACCTGCTCTGCCGGATGTGGGTCCTCAATCGCAAGAGCCATTCGTTCCACCTCCCTGTCCCTCAACACCGCCGGGTGCGACACACCCCTCTTGATCTCATAAAGCCTCGAAGCTTCGAGTATCCTGAGGTCGAGAGGGAGAATCCCAGCCAACAGCATCGCAGAGTTCAGGGAGACAGTCCGATATGCTCTGCAGATCTTCTGGGCAAAACCCCGTTGAACGGGGTTAAGCCTCTTTTGGACCCCCATCTTTTCCGTAGTGGGTGAGCACGCTGCTGATGCATACAAGATAGTCGGTTCTATAACTGCGATATATAATATAGTCTTAACTACTTGGGGGTTAAGCCCCCAACTTACTCTAGCTGCTCTTGCTAATAGCTTATAACGGGCGATTGCCTTTTTGCAAACGCTCCCGATGTTTCGGTCAATGTCAGGCCGCCATCAATAGTAAGGCCCAGTATCTTAATACTTTCGAAATATTGGATGTCCACACTCCCCATTACAATTCGTGGCATGTCAAATTTTTATTTTCGTGTCGAGAGCAGGGCACATGTCTTGTGTGGTGCGAATTTTTGTTTATTTCTGACACCCCATTCGTCAATTTTCCTCAATGTGCAGTTTGTCTTCGTCTCTCCTTCTAAAGCAGTATCTCCATCAAACACTAGCACAATGTCGTCGGCAAAAGCCTGACTAAACACATCCATCTCCTCTAACATCCACAGCAGAGGATCCAGCAAGAGGTCCCACAGGAGCGGCCCACCTATGGAACCCTGCACGCACCCCTTGTTGGTCTCTCTACTCACTTCACACCCGCAGGTATGCGGGAGACAAGAGGTGTGAAAGTTAGGTAACTTTCACACTTCTTCCATTCAGGTATCTGCTGATCACCCGCCTTACGTTCCCCAGACACCCAACTTCGGCCAATCGCACCTTTAGTACTGGCCACCAGGCGCTGTCGAAGGCTCCCTTTATGTCCAGAAATACCACAACAGAAATCTTCTTCTCCTCCACCACCAGTCTATAGAGGGCGTCCTCGGTGCTCCTCAGTGGCATGAAGCCATACTGATGGGGGCTTATTGTGGGCAGCAGGTAGAACCTGAGTCGGACGACCAGCATCTAATGAAGATGAAGATGAAGGTTTCGATGTATTCTATTCTGATGCCTGCCTCGTTTATCTATCAAACTTTCATCTCTTTTAATTTTTCTAAGGCCGTGTAACTCATTTGCTCAGTAATAGAAAGTGTTTAAAAAAATACCTTGCATACTTGCACTCCATAATGAATGTATCTGGAAATCGATTTCTTAATAAAACCCCGAATAAGCCTGTACTAGCACTTACTGAAATAATGTAGAAAACTATTTACCTGAATAATATCGTAACAATGTTTACTGTCGAAGCATATTGATATTATTTTTCGTAAAGATCTAAAACCATATTATTATTCGTTTAAAATACATTTTAATGTTATTTTATGGAATATACGCGTAATTTTTCATATCTTCGTAAATAAAGATAGAAAAATTCTGAAAAAAATTTACATGGTGTATTTTAACTTCTAGATGCCGAAAAACGCATAACATGAAAAACCCCGTAATAGGTCATTACCGGATTATTCGCGGGAGACGTCGAATTATAGGTAAGTAAATTGCTTTCCAAATCGGTGGTATATCAATTTTTATGACGATGCATAAGCCCTTCTAAAGTCTAATTCAATTAAGTGTTCGAGTTACAAAGCTTGATTTGATTTGATTGAGATTCCCCTTATGCTAATAAATTAGGACAGACGGCACGGACTAATCTCTTATACATATCCATATAGCTTCCATTTTTCGCAATATTGGTCAGGCCACGGAATATTTTGTACTATGCAGGCAGGGAGCCCGCGGCTGCAGACCCATAACACAATAAAAAGCTCTAAAGTGTTCCCCCTCTCGTCTCGTCGTGTTTGACCTGTGTAAGCCGCCTCTTTGCTTGATACATAAAATTACCACTGGCATAGTTTCTGCCAATCGATAAACACAAATCTGGAGTGAGTTCTATATTTAAATATAAGGCGGTATTGTGAATATTACGCAGTACGCTCGTAAGGATGAGCGAGCGCGTAAATTCACGAATTTATTAAAAAGGATTATAATTAATTACTTTATATACAATTAATAACAAAATAGAAATATGTACTACTAGTAACTGTTAGAAATTTTCACAATTCAATGCAGACAATAGAAATCTTAAAGAACACACGAGAAAACATATTGTAAAACGTGTTACATTATTATACGTAGGTAATTCTTGTATTCTTTCTTTAACTTTCAAGTACCTATTATAGACGGGACTATAAACTTCTTTCTTTTTAATTCTGTAAGCTTACACATGTCAACGATTGTAACTCACTGACGTGCGAGGATTCATTGTATAAGGCGCGGGTCAAACACAAGCGGCGCGGGCGCGGGCGTGCCATAAGCGCACCTCTTGAATCTGTTTTGCACCACGTCCTTCTTATACATTTTGTATGAAAGAATTTTGGACAGGCGTCGAGACGGCACGCCACGGTTGTGCCAAGGTTGCGCCAAGGTTGCGCCTTTCCAAAATTATTTCATACAAAATGCCAATAGCGCACCCGATGCACGCCGGCAGCGCGCCCGCGGCGCGCTCCCGGCGCGCCCGCGGCGCGCCGCGCCGCTTGTATATGTCCCGCGCCTTAGATGTTATAACTTCATAGTTTATTTCTAAGAAGTCAACGTACAGTAAAATGTATTCAAGTGGCTTTTATCAGCTTACGTCATTCGCGTAGAATAAGCCGCTTTCCCAGCAACAAGTTAAATCGTAATATATTTTAGCAAAACTGAATTTTAATGCGTTTAAAAGCATTTGAACTCATTAAAATAATATATTGTGAGTGGATGAATTATGTTATTGCGCTATGATTTTAATATGAGGTGAATCTAAAATACATACTTAGTGGGTTTAATCGGTAAAAATAATTCTACGCTAGATTTTCCTTTCAGTAGATTATTGATTTTTGAAAAATTAGGTAGTTTAAACAAACCTCGGACATTATTGCGGATAACTATTTTATTGATATTGTTCAAATAATAACTCCAAGAGAATACAATCACTGTACCTAATTCCTAACTGTTTATCATACGTAAGAGGTACAGCGCTTTTTCAAAACTGCAAAACACAATAAGAAAAAAGTCATAACACGAACTGAGACCCTTGTCCATGCAAAAACAACCTAAAACAAAAACCTTTTAGTCTCCATTAGGATTTATTAAAGCCTTCACCAGACGGATTAAATCTACACCAAATATCGAAATTAAATTAGCTATGACAAATTTAAACGCATGGAGCATATTGCATACTAAATAGAGCTATGATGAAAAAAATGAATACCTTTAGAAATTAAAGATTTTAACGGATTTTAAACGCGATTTATTCATTATATTATTATCCCGACGTTTCACTTTGTAGCGAACGTTAAAATCTTTAATTTCTAAATATATAATACTGGCATAAAATCAAACACTAGAAAAAACAACATGAATATTAAGTTTTACAAAGAGATGATGAAAACACTGATTTGATTCTGATTAAAAATACTTAAATTAAATTGTAACTTGTAAGGTGATTTAGGTACTTAAATAATATAATTGTTTATTTTCTTTGCAAAAACATTTTTTTTTTTCAACTTTCAAAGATCCATTTCCATCTAGATAAAGATAAAAATCTTTAAAAAACCAAACACAAAGACTGTTGGTTTCATTAATGACGTAGAGTCGTTTTAGTAGTTATAGTATAATTATAGATAAAATGTTTGTTAAAGTAACCGTCAATGTTATTACATTAATTTTATTTAAAAGTGCGTAAATTTAATTATAGACAACTTTTGTCCGTAACATGATCCTTTAAAACAAATTTATTACATTTAATACAGTTTTAATCATTCTTTTGATGTTCGGTCCCACGTAAAATAATCTCTTTTCATATTTTATATGAGAATTTGGAAAATGTTCATGTCTGGCAAATATTCTGCGCCGAATACTGCAAGTTTCATTGAAATATCGGCGCTTTTGTTACCGCTACGTTTTTGGGATTAATTTTCAGTTAAAATAATATTACATTTTCGATTCCATTTAAATTACATCCGCTTTTCGAAATAATATTTCAGCTTACGGAATAATCAATATGGAGTACTGTAATGAAGCTTTTCCAAATGAAAACAGGACCAATAATGTTAAAAAATTAAATGGCGGCAGTATTAAGGATAGACCTGAAAATAATTGTGTAATTCATGATTGTAATAATACTGAAAACAAAGAAGTATGTGGTATACGACAAGACGGACCAGGATATAGAATAAGATTATTTCGCAACAAATGTAAATTATACGAAGTAAATTGTAAAGAACGCACAGATTTCTTTCAAACAGATCTTTTTATTTGTAATTCAGCACTAAATTATAGTGAAACCACTCAAGTACAAGAATTAAATGACATTAATAGAAACATCAAAGATCAAATTAATGCTATAAGAAATTTGGTTATTATAAATGGCGCTTTGCTTGGGAAAAATACTGATATTAATGATACGATTGATAATTTCTTTGCCGCGACTCATGTTTTCGATTTACCGATGAAAGAAATGAATCCTCTCAACACAAGGCGTAGGCTGATAAAGAACGCTGGGCCAATCAAGATATTTGTACCTTTGATTGATATTCCCAAAGAAAAGAAAAATGATACTTATCACCAGCCTACGCTATCGTCATGCTACCACAAGTGCCCAACGGTATGTTGCTCATTATAAATCTATTAATATAAAAACGATCTTTGTGATATGATCTTAGATGTAAAAGATGAGCTAGGAGGTAAGCTTACCAATTAATGTTATTTCAATGGGGAAAAAGCGCGTAATTTTTAAGGTTTTTCCAACATGAATACAATATTACTTTAGGTACTTTAATATTTCATAATCATACTAATTTTATCTCTACTACGGGGACAAAGACGTTCCATGTGGGTTTGAGGTAATGGCCCACAATGGTAGTCACATGATGTCAGACTTTAAACTTCTAGAACTTTTATTATGACGATATTTTCATTTTATTTCGATTCACGTACAAGTTCAATTTGGGTTGAACATTCGATTTTCTGATTAAAGTACGTGTATAATATGTATTGTAAACCTATATACGATACGATATACAGTCTATACGTACAGAAAGTTACACAGAAGTTAGTCACAATAATTAAAAAAGTTAGTTTTCCCAAAATATTTTAAAATCATTCAAAAAATTGAAATTATTGTTTCCATCTCTAGCCGTCGCGTCATAGCGGTCACGTACAGTCGTGAATGTTTTTGGTTCTGCTATGGATTGTGGCAAAAAACGTTTTTGTTTCGCATGTACATGATTTTTTAATAAAGGTGTTATTGGCAGGTTTTGATGTTCGCTTCTAATAGAAATGAATAAAGAATAAAGTTTTGTTAAACGTGTAGTATTCATACAAAAGAGAAAAGATTTAATTACTGGTGGAAATTTGAATGAGGGTTAGTGAAATTATTGAGTATTTAGAGTAAGGGTTTTTATTTCATCTCTATGAAATAAAACTGATTAAGAAAATTTTCAATTCAACCTCAAATTAAACAGACTGTCGATTCAAAAAATCATTTGGCTTAATATAAATGAATGCGTTTCAAATTCTTTTGAAAATAACTCATCCAGGGTACCTATCTCGATATAGAGTATTGACTATTGTATGAAATAATCCCCGTCAAGGGGGGACGCCCTTACGCATGTCGCTACCAGGTCGAACCAGAGACACCACATAAAAAAATGTATGAAATAATGGCCATTCAAATGAATCTTAAATTAAATTAATTCCACTCGGTTGCACGACGACCGACATCAGTAAAATAATAGTTTATCTTATACTAGCGATTACCCTGGGTTCGCATCCGTTACACTGAATGGAAAAACCAACCAACTTAGTTAGAACTTTCCGTTGAATTTAAGTCTCTTTTCTCAATAGATACCAGATAATATTATTTTATTGTCCCGTTCGTGTATTATAACAGCTGTATTCACTTTGCTTACGAATGGCTGGACTTTGAAGTACGATTTCTAGGTATGATAAAAAAATTTATAAGATTTTTCTTTCGAGAGATTCTTAAAGATATTTCAAACATTACTTGGTGGACCTTCTAGTATTCTCAATTTGAATAAAAGAGTAGATAAAAATGTTCAAAATCCTTGGAATTAAAAATTTCCTAAAAATCCTTAAAATCGATTTCTTTTTGGTGCGGTCGGTTAATATCTGATCAAGTAAATTGTCAGCATCTTAACAATATATATTTTCGAATTTTTCTATACATACATCTGAAAATAATTACATTTACAATTTGTAGGCCAATTTATGCCGACGGAACATGTAACATTAGGTACATAGAGCGCATCATCAATCTCTCTGAATATAGATTTAAAATGCAAATATCGTTCTTATTTCTATTTAAATTAAATGAAAAACTCTTTGAGATATTGTTTAATGTATTTTATTGAAAGAAAAATAATCCTTTTTAATAATTTCTTTATTGGTTTCAGTAAAATTATGTCTTGTCTGTTTTTTACTGACAAGACATAATTTTAACTTTTACTAAAGCTCTTTCTTTCTTCATTATTTATCTTCTTATATGTATATAAAAATGAATCGCAAAATGTGTTGGTAAGCGCATAACTCGAGAACGGCTGAACCGATTTCGATAATTCTTTTTTTATTATATTTCTTGAAGTACGAGGATAGTTCTTATGTAGAGAAAACGTAAACATGTACCACGGGCGAAGCGTGGGCGGACCGCTAGTTTATAAATAGATATTTAATTAATTTACAGAAATGTCCGGACACTTACGCCCCGGTTTGTGGTGTTCCCGGAATAGTGGCCCGGGAACCGGCTTTAATGTTCAAAAACCATTGTTTTATGGACGTAGCTCAATGTAAGATGTTTTGGGAAAATAAAAGCAGTACTTCACATAGCTCGTGTGAGTATGAACTTCGTTTATTTTGAAATCTAGTTTTTTTTTGTATCAATATAAGACTCGTATTTTTTATTAATTACGTATGTAGAGTTTGAAATAATGTTTGTATAGATTGTGAACATGATTTAAAACTATTATATACCTACTGTATTATTCATGTCTTTTATAATGATACTTTTTTGTTTTAATTATATTATAGTAGTTTAATATGTAGAGCTTTTAATAATATTTGTGAAAGAGGTGATGACGTTGAAAGACTACCAATGGATTAAAAAATATTTAGTCCAACGTCTTAATTGATTTTTGCACGTCGTTGTTTGTTTAAAAAACTGAAGTATCATTACTAAATTGTAGCTACTCACACAACTACACACAAAAGAGCATTCTAATATTATATCAATCAAATATCAATGCAATATTATACATGCCTATCATTTACGTAATAATTGAAATAGCAAAAATATCCCCACAAAATACGGGAAGAGATTCATGGCACCATAACATACTTTACAGTAGGTAGGTCAGTCAGTCAGCGCTCACATGCTCGTATAGACTAGATTCATTGTGACGAAATAGGTATTTTTTTTTCTTAGCAGTCATTCAACAGTTTTTACGTTAATTAGGTAAGTAATTCAGTAGAATACGATAGAATAGATGACAGAATAGTGATGTACCTAACTACTTACCTACAAGTTTATTAAGTTTGTTTAAAATATTTTTGCTGTAGATTTTGTATGGAAATGTATTTTTGTGCATTATATTTTAAAGGTAATATTTAAATTATTAACGTAAAGATTTTTTTTCTTCTTAGTTTTGCAGATTAAGCATTGTAAAAGAATCGAATTAATTACCCCGCTGCGAAATATCGGTAGGTAGGTGCTAGGTAGTAGGTACCATACTTGAAAAGCTCAACTCAATTTAAACTGAAATAAAGTTCCGTAAAAAGTGTCATAATATTATTAAACATAGCGTGATAAACGTAAGTTTAAATTAATATTACCTACTTTTAACCATATTATCAATAAAAAGCTTATCATAACAAAAAATATTTCTAAAATAAATACATGTTTTTCGATCGCGTCTTCTCTTACATAATTGCGAGATACAAATTTATATTCTAATCTCTTTTCCACATCATTCAAGGTTTTTCCTGGCAAAAAAACGTCCTTCATCCGGGCTCTATCTAAAAATATATTATAATCTTTTTAAAATGTCAGGCTTTAAATATAGAAGATAGACAGGGTTAATTTTCATTTATAATTTTAGTACGGCTCTTCTTTTTGCTTATCAGTATTATCTAATTCGTATGCAGAAAAGAATAATTTTGGAGTAAAATCAATTTTCATGACTACTATTTTTGGTTTTTAAATTAAGACTAGTTATAGCACCTTTAAATCTCCATTTCAACTAGAAACAAATAAAAATTAAAACAAAAAACTTTGAAAACGTTGTGGATGGTAAGGCTTATCCAGGTAATATTATAGTTATGCTAGTAACTATTTAATTATCTTTGGTCAGGCTAATTATTTCAATTATGTGCGTAGCAACCTAAAGGATAAGTTGCTATGGACATAATTTAAAAAACGACGCAGACAATTCTTTTATTTTTATTTTCTAAAGATTGATAATTGAGTTAATTAATTCCTAAAAATCAAACATTACAGAAAGCTTTTTAATTAACAGAAAATTCCTACGCACTTACACAGCGTAGCCAAAACAAAATATTTTTCAACAAACAAAAGACAATGATATCAATGCTTCACAAAAACGTTGCTAAGCAACCAATTTCAAAGGTGTATCCTTATCAAACGAAGCAAAGTACAGATATAATGGGCCCTCTTCACAATGGGCAGCGTTGGGCGAGAAAAGGCAATCAGGATAACGTAGAGGGCCGTAATTTCTATGATCGGACGTCATACGTAAACATAGACGATCATTTGTTTTTCCAACGCTGAACATTCTGAAAATGGCTTATGAAAAGCACCCGCTTTTCCACCAAAGATGTGCGAGGATGCGTAGCGAGGGATGTGTTTTTAATAAACCAATCATATCGCTTCATTGACCTCGCCTCGCTCAGCACAGCTCTGGTGAAAACGGCTCACCGGTGCTAGGTTTTCTGCGCATACAAAACAAGCGTGAGATGTGTGCGAGAAATGTCTGCGAGGAATGCGTGCGAGGTATGTTTATTAGTGCTATAATTTTGAGCAATAGAAGACATTTCACAACTAAGCAACACATCCTCGCACAGCTTGCCTTACGGGAGACATTTTCCTCGCACTTCTCTGATGGAATCGCAGCTTAAATGTCTATGATCGGCCGTTATTATAGATGTTTATGTAATCACCGTAAGGAAAGAATTCTCAGCGATTATCAGTGTGGGTTTCGTCGGAACCGAAGTACGATCGACCAGATTTTCCTTATCAAACAGATAATGGAAAAGAGGTGGGAATATTCTCAGAGCATGCACGCGCTATTTGTGGACTTCGAGAAGGCATACGATAGCATTGATAGGGGCGCCCTTTTTGCTATCTTAAAGGAGCTTGGTATCCCAATCAAACTGGTGGATCTAATAAAGGTGGCTATTGGGGAGAGTAGCATGCATGTAAGGGTAGGTAAAGAACTGACAGAAGGCTTCGCGGTGTTCACCGGATTAAAACAAGGTGGTTCCCTGTCACCTGTGCTATTCAATTTAGTACTGGAATATATCCTGCGTAAAATGCTTGCATTGGATTGGGGAGTGTCACTGAATGGAAAGCATAAGGTGATTGGGTATGCTGATGACCTCGCATTGTTAGGTGAAACCCGCGATGAAGTGAGCGAAGCCGCGAGTATCTTGAAAGAAGAAGCGGAAAAGGTTGGACTAAAAATCAATGCCAACAAAACGGAATATCTCCACATGAAGCGGTATAGAGATACACGAGCTCAACGCCAAGACCTACAGGCTGGAGATACGACGTACAAAGGAGTTGCCAGTTTCAGATATCTGGGTTGCACTATAACTGACTCACATTCCAGGGAGGAAGAAATTAATATCCGTATCCAAAATACCCTGAAATGTGGTGCAGCATTGCATAAGGTGCTCGCGTCCAGGCTTCTGAGCAAAAACACCAAATTGCGTATATACAAAACGGTCATAAGACCAATACTTATGTATGGGTGTGAAGCCTGGACCCTGACCCAGATTGAAGAACGCAAGCTTTTAGTCACCGAAAGAAAGCTTCTTCGCAAGATCTTTGGTCCCACCAGACGAGAGGATGGAAGCTGGAGAGTCCGAACAAATGCCGATCTAGAAAAACTAATGGCCGAGCCAAATATACTTGGAGAAATAAAAGCACAACGGCTCCGTTGGCTCGGTCATGTAGAAAGAATGGGTGAGGAACGAGGACTGAAGAGGGCATACTTGGGGCGACCCCTGGGCCGACGGCCGGTTGGACGACCTAGGTATCGCTGGCGCGATCGAGTAGAGGCGGACCTGCGCGTGCTACGAGCCAATAATAATTGGCAAGAGACCGCTCAGGACCGGGGAAGATGGAGAGTTCTCGTCTCAGAGGCCAAGACCCACTTTGGGGTTTCAGCGCCAGAGGAGTAAGTAAGTAAGTATGTAATCACCGTAATTATTTTTTATTTATTTAATGGCGACAAACATCGACGTTATTTTGTTGGCCCAACGCTGGCCATTGTGAAGAGAGACCATCGCAGGTATGTTTGTGAGGGGTCGTCTCGCAGCCCACGCGAAGTCCCCTCAAGTTCAATGTCAAGAGCTCACGGGGCCCACTTGTATCCGATATTTGTGCCTCAATTATTTTGGGCTTATAATTATTGGATGAGTAATTATCTGTTGTTGATTGTTTATCGCATTGCATACGTTTTTCGTAATGATAATTAGAAATTATGAAATGATGATACTGAAACACATTCATTGAAGTTTTTTGCTAATTTTATTCTTTTTTCTACTCTTTACTTATTCTTCGATTAAACTCAAATGTTGAATGGTCTTTTTGAGGGTAGTTTATTTTATCTAAAGTCTTTATGCCTTTTTACTATATAACTTAATTGAGATTTATCTACTCGATACGATTACATTAACAACTGAGCCTTCAACTCAAAAGCCTTCAGCAACGACGTCATGCCTTCAGCCTTCAACAATATTGAAAGGCGTGAAAAAGCACACATAAGAATATTATGTCCTTGAATTTGAGCACCGTCAAAACCGAATTTACGCCTGCCATCCCGGTGCCAACGGAATCGCTTTGTGATAAAAATAGCACAATGAACGCGATTTTTAAAAATTGTTCTCAAAGAACACGTGGACGGCTATTGATTAACCTCGCTTCATACCCTTTGAGGGTAGTGCGCTAAAAAATGACCATATCAATATTGTGATTGGCATCATGTTTGTAGTCAAACACAGGGCAGGTTGGCTGCACTGCTAGCCCGAGGCGCGACGGCTGCGTTGACACACGTTCGTAGCTGTCGACGTCAAAGCGCTGGATATCGGATATCAATGCTATATTACCTGCTATTGAGATTCGGTTGTGTACACAATGCGTCTGAGGTCATGTAAAGCCAGGTATTGCGTGTTATATCCGATTGGGCAGTGGAAATGATACAATGTGGTTGAATTGTCAAAGTTATTGCATTCGATTTATGTAGTAATTCGATTGGTGGTACAGGCTTCTTAACGACAGTCATAGGTCTTAAATAATCATGATCATACATTTTTAAAGCAATTCTTAAAACTAAACTTGGTGCAGCATGTACTGACAAGAATCTAAAGAAAAATCTTTCTCTCTGTCTTACCATTTAAAAATTATATCTTTTTCTAAATAAAATAACCCCAATAAATACACCCCATTATAATATAACGTTTATTCCGTATTTACTGATTGTACATCAACCTCAATAGTTTCAGTCATGTATCCATTATCTATACTTATAATAAATCTGTAGAGAGGCCAATTCTGTACATAAAATATTAAAAAAAAAAAACTATGAAGGGGTGATAAGGGATCGCTACTGATGGCAAAAATGCAATCAGTAAAATTTTTGTCTGTCTGTCTGTCTGTCTGTATATTCGTTATAGAAACAAAAACTACACGACGGATTTTAACGAAATTTGGCACAATTATTTTTCATACTCCTGGGCAGGTTATAGTATACTTTTTATTACGCTACGATCAATATGAGCAGAGCAGTGAAGGGAAATATTGGGAAAACGGGAGAAGTTACTCCATTTTTTAAGCTTCCGTCGCGTGTGCAGCCTTAATGGGTAAAGCTACATAGAAATCATGTACGACACAAATGTTCTTAAATTATTATTATTATATCAAAATAAATTCCTAGACAGCATAGTTTATCTTTTAAAATTGACTCACAATAACACGTGAAACTTCAATAGCTTAGCAATTCGGAGCTTTCTGATTATATCTGTCTACTCTTACGTTTACAACACTCTCACTCATCCCTAATTAAAAAAGTTAACATTATTACCTATTCAATAAAAAAAGAATCATGTAAATCTAAATCGGTGTAAAAACACCGAAGTTATACATGAAATACGCTATAAGTAATCGCGCGTGAATACAGAATCATGCAGCGAATTATTTTTGTGTATCAGTTGCCGCGTGCGACGCGCTTCGTGGCGGGAGCTATAAAAAGGCGGCGGGTCCGCACCCGTTTCGCGTTGTCACGGCATCACGTGTTCGGCAACGGCTGAACCGATTTCGATAATTCTTTTTTTATTATATTCCTTGAAGTACGAGGATGGTTCTTATGTAGAGATAACGTAAATTTGTACCACGAGCGAAGCCGGGGCGGACCGCTAGTACGTAATAATTATTTTTCAACGATTCTGAGAAATCATTGAAAAAGCGCGTTTCAAAGGGTGGAGATGGTTCCCGGTACGGACTAAAGTAGCTTTCACAATGTATTTCATGATTAAATGGATAATTTTTCCAATCTTACAAATGCATGCGAAATGCATTGAATGGGTTTATTATATTATGAGGATAGATGGTACATTATAAGTAATAACGACTTGATAAAAATAATATATTTTTGTGTTTCAATGTTGACCTGAAACTTGTATCCTAGGAACCTTATTCTATTATAACCTCCTTAATTGTTAGTTTCACATTATTTAATCTAAACGCATTTTTTTTTATTTCAGCTTACATAGAATCGTCGTTCTTGTTTTGTATGGGAGACGAGATGAATGCTCTGTACCGGTTTCTACCAGCAATAAGAACTCTTCAGAGAATGGGGCGCTTGAAGAAGAAGGGAAAATTCAGAGCCAAGTTGAAGAACTTCAGGTTTATTAACGAGTTTCGATCTGGACGTCCTAATTTCATGGGATAACCTACATAAGAGTTATTTTAATACCATATTAATATACAGAAAAGAAAGAAAACAATTTGATTATATTGAAAATAAATCGTGTGGACTTTGCTTTATTCGTTTGACACATTTCATTATATAAAATAATTAAATTGCTCGTAATTAAATCTGCATGCATGGCCGCGGATGGAACAAATTTTTCCTAGAATGTTCAAAAAATTAAAATTTATATTACTTCCAGAAACAATTATGAAATAATTTGTGAGGTACAGAATTGATTAAATTTCCTTGAATTGAATCATGAAAATTAATTTATTTTAACCCCCATTTCCCCCTTTTAGTGAAAACTTAATTATAACAACGCATAATATACCGAGGTATGTATGTATTTGCACAACTATCACCACATAGAGCTATTAATACAATATTCTAATTAAATTGTATGTCTGCCATGCAAGTATAGGTAATAAAAGGACAGAGAGATTCTTCTTATTTTGATTGCACCGGTGTTTTGTCTCCCATTTCGCGTGCACAATTGTCTGTGATCCCGGCGTTCATTTTATTACACAATACATGAGCTTTATTAGCTGTTTTGTTTTGGAATTTTCCGATACGCCGAGCCAGATAATACGAATAATACGCTTTGAATCACAACATTCCATGCAAAGAAATTAACATCATATTAGTGCGTTCGCAGCGTCAAAGGATGTTTGATTGGAATCGAATTGATTTAAAATCCGAGCTATAATAATATTGCCGGTGAGTTTCACCGAATGATAGTCGAATTAATACCGGGTACATTACATTGGTATTGATGGAATTCCATGGAATTTACAAATAATGCAAACACGTATGTATAGGATGCATATTAACGATACGCGGAACGTAGCTATTGGAAAACGGTTCACAAAGGGAAATATTAATTTAAAATTTCATGTTCGTTGAAAATATTTAGTACGAATTTTGTTTGTATAAGTTTTCCTCGAATTGAGGTGGGAAATATTTGTAAATAACCAGCGGCCATAGCTGATTCTACCTACCTCATCCCCACTGCGTCCCTCCTCTTTTTTATTACGTCATCCGTAAATTTAAACAAGTTTTAATTGCATACCTACATTTTAAAGAGAAATAAGTATTTGTTTTGAAATTAAAATATACACATCTTCTGTCTCATTCGTCCCTCATTCAGGAGTGGAAAAATAAATTAATGATGATGATCATGTTGCATTTGATTAACATGCAAAGCACACCTGGGGAAAATTACTAAAAAAACGACAGAAGGAAGAAGGCGTACCTACCTAATTTTTAATTTTATGAAATCAGAAACATATCAAAATTGGAACTATATTAACCCATATAAGAAGCAAACGAAAGAAACCCAATTAAAAACACTTTATCCAAGTTCATAGTAAATATTCATTCTTTAAATTCAGCGTGTGTCCAGTATTTTTCCCTAATTACACCCACTTTCTCCTTCTGATACTTATGAGACTTATATTTTATAAATGTACGGATAAAAAAATAATTAATTTCAATATATTATGTCTGTCAGTCTTTAAGCTTCTAAGAGAGCGTGGGAGCCGCTTCGCAGAAGCTAGATATTGCAAATAAATTATTTTTTTTTCTAAGAATTGTAGAAAGCTTAATGATTCAGAGGTAAATTAAAGTTTATTGTATTGATATTAGCTATGGTACTTTTATAAAATTTATTTATTCAATTAGACTTCTTATAAAAGCAATTCATTACATATTAAATAAACTTGAAAATATACTCGCCATCTTTGAATGCTCCCCCCACTCCCCCATGCAACTATTTCACTGTACGAACTATTGAATCGTAAACAATGGACTATTGTTAATTATTTAATCCATCAGTCCTCGGAATCACAGACACAATAGAAAATCTATTGTGTCGCGCCCCGATCGGGCCTTACGGTGGTCAATGGGTTAAAATAATAATTTAAAAAATATATTCATGAGTTTTCAATCTATAGTGGTTTAAAGTTAACTCAAAAATGGAGCATTTTCGTAAATTTTCTAAAAAATCTTAGAGAAAGTGTAATAAAATGTTATAGTATGCTATATATTCGTGATCTACTCAATAAGCTCTTTCATTTGATACCCCACACGGCATGTTTTGGAAATTTTCATTTTTTTCTTTGTATGCCATATTTAATTACCGGGGTGGGGGGAGGGGGACCACAAAACTGGTTGGCAACATCTGTCTATAGGATGTCTGGGATCTATACAATATATATCAGAAGTCAGATTTAGGTCCGCTATTTTTGCAAACGAACATCTCCTTGGAGCCTGCTCTATAAAGTTCGACCGGGCAGTCTATCAAACAATTTGAATAGCGCGGTATTTATATTGTAACAAAAAAGGTAATACTATATTCTGAATAATGGTGGATCCTATTACAAGGGAACAATGCTTGCATACTGTTGCATTTTATACCTAAACAAAATACACGTAGAATGCAATTTTGAATGCATTGCTTTCAAAGCCCTGAGAGGGATTTAGTTAGTATAGCGTAGAACAAAAGGTATGTCTACATTTAGGTTCGTAGCTGTGTAGTGTTTTGACCGAAAATACCCTGCTTCGAACAATAAGCTATAGGGAAATTCAATCACGATTTTGTAGAGCAAAATAAAAACTAACAATCTTCCTACACATCAATATAATAAATATGCTTTTAAACTTTGTAAATTTTCAATCCACTCGCTCTGTCTGAAAACCTTTTTATTTCAGTCAAAACGACTATGAAATAAAATCACATTTAATATAATTGCCAAGAAAAGTCAGAGTCAATTTGTATTTTCACACCTAGAGCAATTAGGTATTAATTATATTACCTATACGATCGTTACGTGTGATAAGCCCTAAAATAATAATTTTTCACCTACTTTATTTAATTAAATCTGTATCTATGAATACCATTTCGAGCTATTTTCAGCTGAAACCAAGAAGTCTGAAACCAACGCAAAGACATTGCTCATTACCATTACCACATCATTACTAATAAAAAAAATATATAAAAACTTTATAGATACACCTTGAGATACACAGATCTTACAAGTGGCCAGGAAAATAAAAAAAGTTTGTACCATAACCACACCAATATCATAGAGGAACGTTCTGAATTCAAATCTGAAAAAAACGAACCTATTCTGAACGATGTTTGACGACGAACCTATTCTGAAAGATTAGGTAGGTAATATATAAATAACGTGGTTATTGATTTTGCATTGCATCCGGTGGCTGAGTGCACCGGAGACCTAATTTCCGTTTCTTTCGTTTGATTTAAGGGAAACGTTCACATCTTGTTGTTCCAAATAAAACAGGTGGATGCACAGTCTTTATAGGTAAATCTTGAATGAATGAATGAATGAATGAATGAATGAATGAATGAATGAATGAATGAATGAATGAATGAATGAATGAATGAATGAATGAATGAAAATACTTTATTTGCACCAAAAGCAAGGAAAACAAAACGAAAAAACACATACAAACAAACACGTACAAAAAGGTGGCCTTATCGCTAAAGCAGCGATCTCTTCCAGGCAACCTTTAGTCGAGGATCATGAGAATTACGTTTTATGATGAGGTTGATGGTGCAGAACACAAAAAACATTAAATAAATAAATAAATAAACATAGTATACATATACATACATACGGATATTATAAAGATAAAAAGTAAATATTTAGTTGCTTTTTAAACTCATTCAATGACCCTGCCCTTCTGATCTTATCGGGCAAACTGTTCCACAGCCTGATAGCACGGACCGTAAAGGAACAGTCATAGAAATTAGATCTATGAATAGGAACATGTAGTAGGAGTTTATTACAGGATCGCGGGGAACGGGTGGTGGAGTTCAGGAACTGGAAATTACTTTTAAGGTAGGAAGGCGTATTTGGACAGAAAAGGATGCAGTACAATAGGTTTAGGATATGAGCATTCCGGCGGAGTCTGATAGGGAGCCACTTGAGCCTTGTGCGGTATTCACTAATGTGATCATATTTGCGCAGACCAAAAACAAATCTCACACAGAAGTTCTGGAGACGCTCAAGACTATCAAGTTGGAATTCAAGGAGGTCAGGATAGGAAACATCTGCATAATCAAAGAGGGATAGGAGAAGGGACTGAGCAAGAACAATTTTAGTGGGAATAGGCAGAAAGTTCCTAAGTCGTCTGAGAGAACCAGCTGCTGCAAACACTTTTTTCCTAAGTTCTTTAAGCTGATTTGTCCACGATAATGTTTCATCGATAAAAACACCAAGACTCTTAACAGTGGAACTGTAAGGAATTTCGGTGTTATTTATGCAAACATTAGGTAAAGAGGACCTATCAATTTTAGAAATAAGCGACTGACTTCCAATAATAATTACCTGCGATTTCTTCGGATTAATACATAGACCATGGTCGCGGCTCCAATTACTAATAGTCCGTAAATCATCATTCGTGAGTGCAACTTTCCTACTTAGGTCCTCAAGTGATGAATGGCAATAAATTTGCAAATCGTCCGCGTACATATGGTAGAGACTGGATATACCCGAAGTGATGGAGTTGATAAATAAGGAGAACAGGAGAGGAGAGAGCACACTACCCTGAGGAACGCCAGAAGTAACATCAGACCAGGATGAGTAACACTCGTCCAGTAGAATGCGCTGCCGGCGGCCCTCGAGATAGCTGCTAAACCAATTAATCACTGCCGGAGACATGTTGAAAGAAACGCGTAGCAAGCTCAACAACACATCGTGATCAACTGTGTTAAATGCGTTACTAAAATCAAGTAGTGTAAGTATTGTGAGCTGCCGTTTGTCCATACTCAATCTAATATCGTCTGTGATCTTGACTAACGCAGTGGCCGTACTATGACCTGGACGGAAACCGGACTGGAAGGGGTTGAGAAGGTTGTTTTTATTGAGGAATCTTGAGAGTTGCTGCTGCACTAATCGCTCAAAGACTTTTGAAAGGAAAGGTAATATGGATATAGGACGAAAATCGGAGAGAGTAGAAGGGCACTTGGACTTAGGGAGAGGGATAATATTTGCACTTTTCCACGAGTGTGGAAAAGTACATGAAGATATGGAAAAATTGAGGATATCAGTTATAACAGGAGTAATCAGGTCGAGGATGGGAATGATCATATTACGACCAATGCAATCAACACCTACAGCCTTAGAAGAGATGGACAAAATGTTCTTCTTAACATCGGCGACAGAGAATTGGCTAAAAGTGAAAGGGGAAAAGGAGGGAGTTGATTTAGATGACAAAGAATCAAGTGTGTTACGTTTACAGACAGGATCAAATACAAGGGAAGGTGAGGAGAAGTGTTTATTAAGGTCATTAATAGAAATGCCATTGGGAATTTCGGTTTTACAGGAAGATTTACCAACTCCAAGGGACTTCAGAAATTTCCAGACTCTGGCCGAATCTCCGTTCTGTACAGATTCGTGTATGTACCGTTTTTGAGCGTCTCTGCACATAGTGTTGCAGCGATTACGTATTTTCTTGAATTCTTCACGATGCTGATCACAATTTTTTTGTTTTAGTTTGCTTTTAGCTTTCGCCTTGCAGTTCATAATTTCCCTAAGGCTATCAGTTAGCCAAGGCGCTGGAAGATGCTTCAGCTTAATGGGACGCAAAGGTGCGTGTTTGTCATATAATTGTATAATGAATGAATTGAATAAATTTACCTTATCTTCAATCGATTCAAATCTTTTTAGTGTTTGAAATAAAAAATATTTTATTCGCATGGAACAACTTTATTGCAGTAACAATATGATTTAAATTGAAGCTGAAAATGAAGGCGTAACATGTCTTGTAACTTTTAGATTAAAGGTAAGGTTTATAATATATTAAGAATATTAAATGCGCACTTTATTAGCTAAAGCAAAGAACTAACTTAATTGGATTTTTATAATTATTACTACCTACACTGTCGTCCGTTATACGTCATTTATAAGTTAAGAAACTAGGTAAATACTTTAGCTATAACATTCTGAAAACATTCAACTTGTAAATAGCATTAAGATCATTAAGACGGCAATGAAGCGGGCATGCCGCTCTCTAATCTACGTAACAAGGAGGTTTAAACGAAATAATTGTCAGTTCGCTGTACATTGTTAACAACTGTCTCAGGTTAATTACTAGGAACTAATGTATGCAGCAATGTATCGCGTACACTAAACTAGTTTCGCTTTCAAATATGCGGAATACGAACGCCTGTAAGATCCGTTCCAAGAACTAATTAGGTGTAATTCTAGCATTTCACGGTGCTATTGGTAACATCATGTTACATGTAACCTGTTAAACATTGGATTTAAGTGCCATTTAATTAGCTTTGCGTATTTGCAAATCTCTGAACAATAGATTATACTAGAACTATTTGATCCGTGTTTTCATGCTAACAATACTAAATACGTATAACGTTGGTTGTATTCAGCATAGCTAATATTTTTTGCTTTTTTATCATCGACTCCTGCACTAGGAGTTTTAGGTTGGAATCTCGATGATAGAAATAATAGTATTTTTTTGTTAGTGTGAAGAAATATTACAAGTTTTTAATTTGTAACTATAGAGCTACAAATAAAAATCTTGTAATATTTCACACCTTAAAAATTTCAAAAAAACTTCTAGATAAAAATTTCACAAAAACTTCTAGGTACAGGGGATTTTAAAATGCACTGGTTTTGGTTTTCGGGTTTTTGTTACACGAAAACCAGTGAGCCCGCGCTCGCAATCAAGCGGTACCTATAACTGAATTAACACACCGACGACATGAAAAAAGATACACATACAGACTACAGTTATACATTCGTGTATTTTTTAAAAGGTATGCAAGGTCTTCTAAATTCCATCTTATCTATGCTTAATATATTAATATTATAAAGCTGAAGAATTTGTTTGTTTGTTTGTTTGAACGCGCTAATCTCGGGAACTACTGGTCTGATTTGAAAATGTCTTTCGGTGTTAGATAGCCCATTCATCGAGGAAGGCTATCATCTCGCTTACTGCTAAGACCATTAGGAGCGGAGCACTGCCAAAATAAGACGTGAATTTCAGAAACAACACGAGTTATTTACATGGAATTGTTTCTCCAATAACGCTATCTATACAGGCAGCGTATACTGACAAATGATCCTAGTGAACATGACGTACAATATGCTTCGTAACAGGGTTGTGAAAGCCTGTTTCATAGATATTGAATGACCAACCTACTATCGTTACCGAATAAATGGTAGGTGCACCTACCTATAAACAAATGAAAAAGCAGCAGCTCCAATTTGAGGATTTAAAAAAGAGACGATGCTTTTCTTTCATAATAAATAAGGTACTTAGTAAAAAATTTGTTTATTTAGTTCAGTTTATGGTAAGTAAATTTTTTGTTACAGGTTACTTATAGGAAAAGCTCTAGGTACTATACATGTGCATATATAATATTTGTTATTGAGACAAAAAATACACGACGATAAAACTAAAAATCAAATTAATTGGAACGAATAATCGGGATAGTGAAGGTAAACATTCGTCTGCTCTATTATCGAAATCAATACCTCCAATTAGAGTTTAAGCTGCATTAAAAACAACACACTCATGGACCCTGAAAAACAATACGCGATTTTGCATAACAACCTCACCTTACAAATGGCGCATTTTTTTCTTTATTTGCTACACAAACACATAATTTAATAGGAACAATTCTTATTTAACTTAAAATCTTAATGAATTATTGTTAACATGTGCTCACTATTATACTACATTTACTTAAATAAAAATTCAATTCCATTCAATATAAAACAAATTGTTCCCCGATGATCCTTGAACACGCTAATTACAAAAACGTTAATCCTTTATCCCTTGTAAAATATGCGTTCATTTTCCACCTATTACTGTAAAAGCTTGTTTAAAAACTTTGCAAGTATGCCCGGGCAACTTGTAGCAACAGGTAGGCAGCCACCACCCTCCCAGTGGGAGAGACTATCAATTAAGGGTATTGTTTTGACGACTCAAATCTCTGTTCGTAATTCCCTTTTCCATATACCGTTTTTAATATGGTGGGGATTATCAAATGATATTAAGTTGTTGTTTTATTATAGCTTTGTTTGGTAGTACTGTACAATTTGATAATAATTGTTGTGTTTCAGTGAATAAAATCTCTTTCTGTGACTATACTGTAGCTGTACAGCTATATATATAATACAATGGTATTATAGGCCCTATCGCCTTGTGCATAGAAAATATATAATTATAATAATTTGATTTGAATTGCAATACACATAAAAATGTACCACATCCGTGCTTGTAAAAAACCAATATTATGCCTCTGTTAAATCTGCCGAAAATAAGCATACTATTACAATATTTTCGAAAACAAAGGAATATTCTCCTATGCAACTTTAATATGATACAAATTTCATTCAATTAGGACTATCCAAGTGTCCTCCTACAAGTCACCACTTAAATTCAATTTAAGCTTGACACCATAACGCTTCAAGACACTATTGTAACGGGATGTCAATATGGAGAGACCCTTGATTTGGCTTTCCATATGCCTATATAGTATTATTATATTGTGTTCCTAGTGATGTTTACTGAGCTTTCGTGCGTAGCCAGACAACAATCCATATATTTTTATACATAGATGTATAGACAAATCTCGTAGATTTCGAGGAAAGCAAACAAATTTTCTTCATATCATATTAACAAGGATCTATTAAAATACTTTAAGCGGAAAAACCGAGGATGTAAGTAATATATTTGTTCAGTGAAAAGTCCAAATGTTTGATTTGATTCTATTTATTTTAAAATAAATTGTAAGTATCGATATTGACTCGGATTTATCATTAAAAACAAAAAATCAATAACGAAATCTCCGTTTTAAAACTTTAAAAACTAATTTATAGTCTAAACAAAGGAAGAGCTTCTTAATAGAGTCGCCAACACTGCACCTAAAATACAATACTTTTAACATTCACTATGATTTATATTGGTTCTGAATTTGCTATGAAAATAATGTTTCATTTATGCTCCTTCGCACAACAAAAGCGAACGGAAACTCTTTTACAAAATATTCAATTCAGTTCACTCTGATTGAGTAACAAAATCTTCTACCAATATTAATATAGCTGAAATATCGAATATCTCGATGCACGTACAAACGCTACAGACAACGTGAAACCATCAAAAAATGATTGCAAAAAATGTTCTACGGTTCGCTTTGCACTCGCTACTTCGCAAATAATTGTGTAATCCCACGCCGAGGTAAGCCTGTAACATTTTTTAGATCGCCAATCAAATAGATGCAAATTTTTGTTGATTCAATCGTGAAATTGTTTGATTTATCACTAAGAGAGTGCATGTTTACACCGTTTGAAGATTAGAAAATTAATCGGTTATTAATAGTAAAATAAATCACGCAATTTTCCTTTACCAAACTATAATTCTAATGTATTTTCATATCTTTATACTACGAGAATCCTTCGTCAGTCTCTCTTCTAGCAAAAATTCTTTATTTTTCATTTTTATTATCTGTAAAAGATCAAGCCTAGAAAACCTCAATGTCACGAGCACACACACACACACACACACAGAACAACGTTTACACACCGCCATTAATCATTAAAGTCATAAAACATTAACAGCCAGACTGTCTCACGGAGGGTCGTATTTCCCCTGCCCATTCATGTTAGCACCTTGTTAATGAAGCCCTCCCCTGTGGTGATAACTCTGTTCCATGATCGATACAAATCACTGATGGTCTGACCGAGATTTATTCGACGAGAACTGAACGCAGACGTTAAATCGTGTAGAAAATGATCCAGCTATTTGAGAGATAGGTACGTAGAGGCTTAGTAAATGTACTGTAATAGTTTTCAACTTGAACAGATGATTAGACTGATAGATATTACGTCTTAAGAATAAAAATAAAACAATTCTGTCCTAGATTAAAAGATTTTTCGCATAAGATACAGGTGATAATATCTACTTTAAAATGATGAACTGAACCAGAATGTCTAACTTAGGTTAGCCTGTTAACTTATATTATGTGACCTAAAATACCAAAGAATACAAAATACTTAATGCATAAAAATATACATAAAAAGGTGTTAAATCCCTGAAGCTGGCTTTATAAGTGAAGTCAGTTCAGTAAATCACATAATATTGTAAGATCAGCTTCGTTCCGGAGGCAAGTTCAACTCGAGTTTCAATATTAACGGCTCAATTGCTGAAGTAATTGATAACAAGCACTGTATTGATAGATTAATTTACATCGCGATATTGCAACTGCAATGAGTTCATTGCTAATTAGATAAAATTGTTATTAAACAAAGAAAAAGAAACTTTAATATTTCAGACACAATTATAATACTATAACAATAAGGGTAAGAAATCCATATATAGTTCTTAAATAAATATTATATTCTTATTAGTATTTTTTACAAAACGTAGGTAGTTAGGTATAAAGATTACACTAATATTTTAGGAAGATATTTTTAATAAAGCATTTTCAAATGTTACAACGCTCAACCCAGCTCAAGTCAGCTCGAAATTTTAATATCTTTGTCGCGAGATAATTACAAATTCTTAAAATAATAAGAAGCCATATCGTATTTAAAAATTTCGCTGCACTCTCCAATAATATTAGTTTAACAATAATGAATTCGATATCGATAGAAATATAAAAGAGAAAACGAATATTCGACGGAAAAATAAAAACAATAGACAAAGGCTGGAAACTTGTTTGTAAAGTAAAACCGACTAAGTTCGTAAGAACTAAGAAAACAATGCGTTTTCTGAAACCTGAGTTAGTAACTGAAATCTAATATTATTGTTAATCAAAAGGAATCCAACTACTATTAAATTGAAATCTCATAAACAATTATAATGTTACAAAGGCATTGCTAATAATATTATCATTATTATAATATATCTAGTATCATAATATTATTATGATACTAGATAGAAGCCTTGTCAACTTATCATAAAATTAAAAACGTCTAGATAAGTCTTTGTAATCCATGTTGAAAACATCTATTAAAGACAAGGATGGGTTCTTTGTTATAACACCCATTGTCACGACAAGATACGCTTTCAATGTAAAGGTCAAAGTGTAAACAAAACAATGGATAAAGTACTTAGGTACATACACAATAATCCTACATCCATCCCAAAGTAATTATCATGCAGCGCATCCATCAAATAGCGGATATTTAAATCCCAGCTAACAGAGTGCTCTCGAAATATCGACAATATTAATATTCGATAATGTAGTTTACAATTTTATTATAGACAGGTGAGCTACGGGGTGACCGGGAAAATGCATCCCAGGCGTTGCCATAGCAACCCCAGGCACGCGAATCTGCCTCCCTGATTCGATTCTAGGAACCCTGGATACGAGCGTCCAAAATGTAATCCGTCGTGCAAATTATTCACGCGAAACTTGCATTTACATGCAAGGGATATGGGCGAATTTGCCTTGTAAAATTTGCGTTACAAAATAACGTGCTGGCTGCATTGTTCAGTATTGTATTTGTTGTGAGCTCCATTCCGGGAATACACACATAGACGGTGTATGTGTGAGTTATCTTTCAATTTGGTCTCTATTGACGATGTAAGATTATAATTAATTTTAATGGTGGGATTTATGTTATGATAAAATATAAAAGCGCACATGATGTGAACATGTTAAAATTCTAAGTAGCTGGATTTACCTTTTTGAACCATCTTTATATCTTTGCTATTTTGTCCACATAACATTGATGCTTAGAAATCGCAGCAAGACCAATGAATGACTTCACCCTCGTATCAATTAAAACCGATTAACAATTAAGATGTACCTACTTGTTAAAAAGCATTATTATTTTTTCTTGTACTTGTATGCAATAGCAAATACTAGGTATTATTTTCTAACTAACGGATGAAATCATGTTTTTCAATTTCAATTCAATAAATAATATTCAATCGCTGTAATAGAATTTTCCTTTACGGGCGTGGAAAATTTTTCTAATACGAACTTGACCCAGTTGGCTGTCGCTTGTAATAAGGGTACAATTTGAGATATTTCTTTAGAAAAATATGATGTGTATATTTATTAACCTCTACACGATATGATTTTAATATGCTCGAACTGTGGGCGCTTATTGTACTCGAAACATGACATAGAACCTTCTAGAATTATGTAAGGCATTTCATTCTCGTTATACTTTGTGTGTTTGTTGTTTGTGTTATTGTACCCTTGAATTCGTTCTCTCAAGAACTGTGTAGGCGTCACATTATCTTGAACACAGGTTACATTGTATGCGAGCTGAAACTATTTCTATTAGCCAAAGGAATACCGCAAAATAGCTTCGATTTAGACTACTAATTTTCACTAACACCCGATTTAATTATCCAATTATAACTCTAGGTTACTTTAATTTAAGCAAATAATAATGTACGTAGAAGCTTACGTGTTTAAAAATAGTCCATTAACAATATAATTAAAAGCATAAAACGAAAAAATAATTAATCTGATTACGTCTGAATAAATCTTTTGATCTTTTCTAATCCTTTGTTTTATCTGTATTCGCTTTTAATGTAAAAATATAACGGATAAATGGCTGCATCCTTATTTTTAATTAAGTATCATCTCATTTTGCTATATGTTATGTGTATGTCCAATTTTGTTTTCACTACGCTATCAGCTGTAGACAGACACCTTCCTAGTTCCTTCTAAGACGATCAAATTCGACAAATCAAATTAAAATTACGGTATAAAATAAAGTCAGTACTTAAAAGATGAAACGATGTCCAAATTATTATCATAACGGCGGTCTACATGATAATATACATGTACCTAGAATCCTATACACCTCACACTGACCCGGGTATTCGGAGCGAGTAAATACTCAAAATCAATATTGCATTTTACCTCGTAGCGGAAACAGCTTCCAGCAATTTAAGGCTTTATAAACAAGCCGAGTGTGTTTGTAACTGTATAGCATACCTTTAATTACGCGTTTGATGCAGATTTATATTTGGAGAGCTGATTTTGAATATGTTCAGTGTTGGCATTTTACCGTGTTCCTGTCAAAGAGATATTGGTTATTTGGTGATCTGCCGCTTTCAGGAACACGGTATTGACTATTGGTGTTTAATAGGGTTCCCACATTTCGTATTTGAAGCTGTATAAAGTACATATAAGTAAAGTATCGTGGTCACTAATGAGGTAAGGGGCAGAAGCATCATTTATACATTTGTTTCACTGATCCTGATCAATTTTCTTTAAGGAAAAGTAGGTAAGTGATGAGCCTTCTGTGTCTTGTCAGACCGAGACATTTTTTTCTTCGTCTTCACCGGGAATCGTACCCAAGACTTGCACGTTAACCACTGTACCAAGGAGGCGCTAGTTAATTCAGTATAAAGTACATAGACGTAGGCAAAAGAGAATTTTATTTTGTCACATGTAGCAGCCCTACAAGTTTCCAGAAAGTTCCTCGTAATAACCGTTTAAACACTCTTTTCACGATATACTCAGTTGTCCGCACTTTGTCATCAAAAGGAGAGGTAAAGTGGAAACATATTTTGTAAAATTTTAAATTAAAACCTTCAGACATTGTAATTAAGTGCGTTGCGAAAAACATTTTATATTTCATACTCTTTTACAAGGGAAACGTTTTTAATGAAGTTACAAAATATTGCTTTAGAAAGATAGAAAATTGGCAATAAAAGCGTGTATTGTATTTTTTCAGAACGCTTCCTAATTAAAGAATATTATCAATATAGTTTCGTTACTATAGCATAGCATTTTTTATATAAGAAAAACTATAAAACATTCGTATACATATTTCTTTTTAGATCTAAATATCTATCCCCGATTTCACTCCCTTCGTATTTGGGATAAACAGTAGCCTATTTTCAATACCTTGTTTCGATCTTTATCTAAATAATATCAAAATAAATCCAAATACCAGTAGATGTTATAAACAAACAAACGTAATTGCTGCATGTAATAAAATTCCGTTTGAAAAGCTAGCTGCTCTAATTATATCAATATGACATAGTCTCAGCTAGCTGCTAGATATAATTAAAACATTCTTTCCTCATAAAAGGTAACAGACTCACGTAATAAAATGTGAATTCTATAAAGAAAATATGACTTTAAGGCATTTTTTAATCAGCTTCAGAAGCTCTTTGCCCTTTTCTTTAACATTTTTCATGCTCTATTAAATTTGCAGTGGTATAAAGATATATTTTTTGTGTTCTCTTACAAAAAATGTCAACGTCTCTTTGAACTGCAATTAAGAAGAATGTTTTGGTGATAATATACATGTATATAGCTAGAGAGTTTAAGTATTTTGCATTTTTAACTATTTCTTTTGTTCCCCTTTATAAGGTTCCTTTCTAATACTTTTATAAATTTATAAAATAACACAGCGGCCAAAGAGGGCGGAAATGCAGATTGCACACAATAATGGCACCTAATCTTCGATACTTACTCAGAATTTTCTTTTGAAACCTCTTGTATATGTGCGTAATGCGTATATTATAACAGATAATTTTATATCAGTTGTCTTGTCCATATTTACAATACTTACTATCTAAGGTAAATAATTGGATAAACTTCGTGTAATCGCTATCTTACCTATTTAAAACTACATTTAATGATTTGCAGTTATAAACGCAGCGAAGTACGAACAATACTTAAGTTATAAATATAGTTTTAAACACATTATAATATACTAGCTAAAAAACCCGGCTTCGCCCGGGAGTTGATATGAGATGACGTGGTAGAGTCGAAGTAAAAAAATAAACTATGACGTAAAAAGTAAAAAAAAAAGTTTATTGAAAACGTTTTCTCATTATTTACAATACTTGTTTATAAACAACATTTTTCATTTTATTGTCCGGAGTATATATACATAAATTTTTCGGATTTCCTACTCTTGAAGCAAGCTACATATAGCTGACCGTGAGAGAAGCAGGATTCTTTGAGGTTAATGCCACAATATTTTAAAGTTTGTCCTTGCGCTTTGTTAATTGTAAAACTAAAGGTTAATTTTATTGGAAACTACAGTCTTTTAAATTGAAATGGCAATTCCGAAGAGATCAGTGGTATTCTAGGTATAAATACTGTCTGTCCTTTGGTCTTTCCAGAAATAAGTTCAGCTTCAATGATATTATTCGATAGCTGTTTTACGATCATTCTAGTTCCATTACATAATTTTGGGGAGTTGAGATTTCTGAGTAGTATGATTGGAGTTCCAATTTTCAGACGAAGGCAGTGTAATGGCATTCCTGGTACTTGTAAAGAGTTTAGAAATTCAGTGGGGAAGTTTTTCGCTGTTCAAATTAAACTAACTCTGGTGAGCGACACCGGGCTCTTATATATTCAGAGACACTTCATCGAGCTAGGCTCTAGAATATTCGAGAAAATTTGAAAATATTTTCTCTCTCACACCTTCTAGAGTATTCTGGTCATTATCGTCCGCCATAATAAAAGGTTCTATAGCGGTAGCATTTGTAGTAAAAGCGCGAAATTTAAAAACCTAAATTTTTTAATGTTTTGAGAACTAATTTCGATAACTAATTTTATGTCGCTTTAACTCCAAAATATAAGTTTGCTAATGACGTATAAATACACAAAATTTAATAACTTTATTATAGCAACAAATTAAATTTAAGACTTTATTGAAATTGGAATTTTAAATTTCATGTCACTACTACACATGCTTCAATTGCTCGCAACGCTTTTGGAAATTCAACCCAAACAATCGTTGTCCTGAATGAAGTTTAAATATTCGATAACAGATGGCGCCACTATGTAGGGTTGGAAAGTACCTTATATCTTTAGAAACACACCCTTTAGATTAAAACGGGAACTTTCTAGCTTCTGTAGCGGTAGCGTATGTAGTATAGGCACGAAATTTAAAAACCTAAATTTTTAAATATTTAGAGAACTAATTTTGATAACTAAAATTATGTCGCTTTAACTCCAAAATATACGTTAAATAATGACGTCTAAATACACAAAATTTAAATTTAAGATTTTATTGAAATTGGAATTTTAAATTTCGCGCCACTACTACACATGCTGCAATGGCTCACAACTATGGAGACACACAAGTTCCAAGTTGAATGGTCGGAAAGTCCCTTATATCTTTAAAAACATGCCCTTTAGATTAAAACGGGAACTTTCTTGTTCGAGGGGGGATAAAGGGCTATCACACCACATAAGTCCCTTTATCGTGTCGGGACTCCTTTTTAAGTTTTATCGGCACGCACATTTTATCGACTTAGTTTTATTATATACTAGCTAAAAAACCCGGCTTCGCCCGGGAGTTGATATGAGATGACGTGGTAGAGTCGAAATAAAAAAATAAACTATGACGTAAAAAGTAAAAAAAAAAATTTATTGAAAACGTTTTCTCATTATTTACAATACTTGTTTATAAACAACATTTTTCATTTTATTGTCCGGAGTATATATACATAAATTTTTCGGATTTCCTACTCTTGAAGCAAGCTACATATAGCTGACCGTGAGAGAAGCAGGATTCTTTGAGGTTAATGCCACAATATTTTAAAGTTTGTCCTTGCGCTTTGTTAATTGTAAAACTAAAGGTTAATTTTATTGGAAACTACAGTCTTTTAAATTGAAATGGCAATTCCGAAGAGATCAGTGGTATTCTAGGTATAAATACTGTCTGTCCTTTGGTCTTTCCAGAAATAAGTTCAGCTTCAATGATATTATTCGATAGCTGTTTTACGATCATTCTAGTTCCATTACATAATTTTGGGGAGTTGAGATTTCTGAGTAGTATGATTGGAGTTCCAATTTTCAGACGAAGGCAGTGTAATGGCATTCCTGGTACTTGTAAAGAGTTTAGAAATTCAGTGAGGAAGTTGACACTTTCTTCAATAGATACCATCGTGTCGATCGATTTATATATTTTCTCTTCATCAGGTATTTTCTTCAGAATATTAAAATTGATATCGTCAACAATATTATTTTTAGTGGCCAAAATTGCTCTTTGAAATAACCACTCTGCATTAGTATAGTTCTGAATAATATTTGGATAAATTTTGTCGATTAGTTCGTCTTCAGTAGTGGCTATATTACAGAAATCACTGTTAAGTTCAATGAGGCCGGTCGTTTGGTCAGTAGGATATGTACCTTCGCCGATTTGTAAAAGTATTTTAGCAAATTGTGCTGTTGTTTCATCTCTTGATAATTCAACTCTCATGTTTTTTGTTAATTGCAGTATTTGGACTTGTAGCCAGAGATGTGATTTTTTCAAGCATGCATTGATATCGTCTTCTCATGTTGTCTTGGGAATAACTGGAAGTGTTTGTCGAAAATCTCCTGAGAGTATGAGTAGAGCTCCTCCCATTATTTCAGAGTTTTTTCGCAATTCTTGTAATGTTCTGTCCATGGCTTCTATAAATTTTTTATGGGCCATGGTGCATTCATCCCAGATGAAAATTTTAGCTTGTTTTAGAATTTACCACGTCCAGATTTTCCTGAAATTTTACATACCGGGAATTGTTGTTCGGCTATATTCAATGGTAGTTGTAAGGCAGAATGGGCAGATCGTCCTCCTTCCATAAGTGTGGCTGCAATGCCAGATGATGCTAGTGCCAGTGCGATGAGTTTTTTAGCACGTATTTCCGCCAGTATTAGATTTATGAGAAACGTTTTACCGGTGCCTCCTGGTGCGTCCAAGTAAATAATTCCACCAATATCGTTATTTATCCGGCTCATTATAACGTCGTAAACTTTTTTTTTATTGTCATTGAGAGTTGTGAGCATTGTATTCAAGTAGTTGATTGATGTTGTAACTTTTTTCCTTCATAATTTCGTAGTTTAGCACACTAAAAGCATTTCTTTGTGGTGCTGGCATTCCAAGTTCTACTTAGGCTTGATTATTTATTGCTAAACATTTATCTTCTAAGCGAATGAGTGTTTCATTGAAGATCTCGTCATTGAATTCTATAGTCAGTTCAGGATTAGCTTGTCGGACTTGGTACAATATATCATCACTCATACTCCTTTTGAAAGAGTCCCATAGCTGTTTTGGGTTTGATGGGTTACATGTTGTTAGTATTATAGGGAAATTTCACGAAAAAAACCCACAAATAACTTATTTCTATTTCGTTTCAAAATCGAGAGTTAATTAAACACACTATTAAAAATACTCACACGTGATACTTCTAAATAAAGGCTCACAGATAACTTCTCTTATTTTCGTTTTGAAATCGCTCGTTTCGCTGTTCAAATTAAACTAACTCTGGTGAGCGACACCGGGCTCTTATATATTCAGAGAGCTAGGCTCTAGAATATTCGAGAAAATTTGAAAATATTTTCTCTCTCACACCTTCTAGAGTATTCTGGTCACTATCGTCCGCCATAATAAAAGGTTCTATAGCGGTAGCATTTGTACTAAAAGCGCGAAATTTTAAAACCTAAATTTTTTAAGGTTTTGAGAACTAATTTGGATAACTAAAATTATGTCGCTTTAACTCCAAAATATAAGTTAGCTAATGACGTACAAATACACAAAATTTAATAACTTTATTATAGCAACAAATTAAATTTAAGACTTTATTGAAATTTGCTCGCAACGCTTTTGGAAATGCAACCCAAACAATCGTTGTCCTGAATGAAGTTCAAATATTCGATAACAGATGGCGCCACTATGTAGGGTTGGAAAGTTCCTTATATCTTTAGAAACACGCCCTTAGATTAAAACGGGAACTTTCTAGCTTCTGTAGCGGTAGCGTATGTAGTAAAGGCGCGAAATTTAAAAACCTAAATTTTTTAATACTTTGATAATGAATTTGGATAACTAAAATTATGTCGCTTTAACTCCAAAATATACGTTAAATAATGACGTATAAATACACAAAATTTAAATTTAAGATTTTATTGAAATTGGAATTTTAAATTTCGCGCCACTACTACACATGCTGCAATGGCTCACAACTATGGAGACTACACACTATGTCTATTGGAGTGTAATATAGTCTCCGAAGTTCAAATATTCGATAACAGATGGCGCCACTGCACTTAATTTCCAAGTTGAAGGGTCGGAAAGTCCCTTATATCTTTAAAAACATGCCCTTTAGATTAAAACGGGAACTTTCTTGTTCGAGGGGGGATAAAGGGCTATCACACCACATAAGTCCCTTTATCGTGTCGGGACTCCTTTTTAAGTTTTATCGGCACGCACATTTTATCGACTTAGTTTTATTATATATATAGATATAGATGTACGATTGACAAATATTAAAATTTACATTCGACTGTATACACAACTGTTATTATTGTATGAGAAAACTTATTGAATATCATACTCAATAATGTCCATATGAGCAGACAGATTACATTGAAAATTTAATATTCCTCCACGTTTTCTATTAATAAATACAGGCTTTGTGGAAGCCGATATGAGATCTTAGCATCGAATGATCTCAAATCAAATTTATGAGTAAATGTTAATAAAATATCAATCGTATATTTGCATTTATCTGCATCAATAATTATGTTTGAAGTATTACCCTCAATGAAAACCGCAACCGCATATATTCCTGCCACTACATAATATTAAATATGAGCTTTATTGTTTATAGGTATTATTTCATAACAAAATATCGATGCTGTAAGTCTCATTAGTACTATTTTGTGAAATCAAACTTGTAATTATAAATTTAGAAGTTCTGGTGGTAGCTTGCAATAGACTTATACTCATTGCTTATTAATAAAATATCCATTTCCAAATCTTAAAGAAATTTAACCTTCTAACAAGTATTATATCGTATTTCTTTACATAGCTATTTAATTCATCCGAATTCCTAATAGTCTCAAACTTTATAATGACGCGATAATAGCAACTCTATAATTTTATATTTATATAAATTTCTTAACACTACCCATATAATTTCTAAAACACGACATCGCAATAACCAACAATAAAAGACGATTAATAAAAGAGATACGGTGTCCAAAATCAAATCTCCAATACACCGGCAATCTTACAAACTTTCCCCAATATAGACATGTCCAGAATTGGGGAACACGCCAGCACATTGCTTCCCCTTTGACCGATTACACCGAGAGTTGATTGCATTACCTACGCAGTCTATGACATCTGACTCTTTGATTTCGGAAATTCCAATTACTTTTTAGTCGTAGGCGTATTGGTGAAGGTAGGTATTAGTCAACAATTTGCAGCATCACCAGCTTATTGTTTGGGAACAATACGATTTCGCCATGAATGTCTGGTGTTACCTGTAGGTACCTATTTCAAAAGCATAATATGAGTTCTAAAGACGAAGAAATAGTAGATTTATAAAACTAAACAATAAATATTCCATAACGTTTTTGGCTTCCATAAAATCCTAACTTAAAAATCAACATAAATTAACGTCGTCCCAAGTTTTATAAAAGAGAAGGTTATAAGAGACAATTACAAAGAAACCGCACAAAAAACGTATACGACTGAAAAATGGACGCAATATTTACAGCTGTTTTTATGTTGCGGTTTTATGGTAGCCCCTCGATGAAATTGATATAATAATTTCATGGACAGCGTGCGACCGAGGGTCTATTTGCGAAACGGAACCGACGAACCCCTACGCAAATACTAAGTATAGTTACAAGCAAAATTGCTGATCGTCCGGTCTTCCATCTATCCAATATTTATATGATAGTTGTTGGGTTTATTACTTTTTATCGCAAAAATATTTCAGGGAATATGACGGAGCTGAAAGCAAGGTTGGATGGATAGGATGATTAAGTTAGCTTGTACCAAATTATTTTGTGCATATTCTAATTGCAAACGAAATAAAAATGTAGAGAAGAAGTTCTTACTAAGGAACTTTATTTTAATTAAATGACACTAGTCTACGAAATAGAATTTACAAAGAATTCGTATGAGTAAGTTTGATTTAAGGCCACAAAAGTTCTGAGAAGTTGTCGCGTAATTCTCGTATACCTAAGAAACAGGAAGAAAGGTAAAAGTTCATGCAGTTTGAATTAATAGTACTGCAGTTTTACCCTGGTCTGTGTTCCCTAAGCGCTGCCATATAAAAGACAGGTCTTACTTTGCTAGTTTCCTTTGATACCGAAGCGAGCTAGGACAAGCCGCTTGAAATTACAAAGACTGCGAACTCGCAGATGACTACCTCTATTTGTCCTTAGACCTTCTCACTTTTGCTCCAATAAAGTTGGTTAAAATATTTTCTCGTGGCGCCTTTGAAGTTCCAATATTCTATTTCAAGAGGAAGACTGTCAAATGCGGAGTTATTAAAGAAAAATCAAATGAAAGTATATTTAGTATTTTGATTAATATCCCAGCTCTCAATTGCGGGGCTGTGCTCGATGTATATTTTTACAAAATGTACTAGCGAGCTCAAAGGGAAAGCAATGGAAATGAGTTCCAGTAAACACAACTAGATCGTGAGCTAATACGCCTGTTGCTTGTATCCGTTAGGGTGACACTGTATTTATTATAGTTTTGCTATATTCAAGTTTTGTTGTAACATTAATTTGAGATTTGGAAAAAAAAGAATTACGAATACAAAACTAATGAAGATTAATATTTACAAATGAATGATACAAGGAACTATTAGATTGTGTGTACTGCCGACACTTTAATGCGAAACACCAATATTTCAAATGACAGACCTTTCCAATAATAACATTTGAGTCCACGATTCCTCCAATTCGTACTTGGTAAATAGTTTTAGTATTTACCGTTTGCAATGTGGATACGGTGCATACAGAAAAATCAACAATTTCACCTCGCAAAAAGCAAATTTGTCAGGTAGTATTATTATCTTTGCGATGATTTTTATCTAACAGTTAACAGGTGACTTACCAAAATCAAAATCAAATACAAAAAATGAAGGCGTGATTAACTCTATAGTCTATACGGTAAGAGAAACACAATTGTACAATAGCTAAAGCAATTAAAGAATCCTCATCAATTACTATTTTTAAAAATAATTAATACTTAACTAATTTCGATAGCTGATTGTGTTATACTAACTGCAAAATTGTTATTTCTCATATGTGTGATCATATTGTATTGTTCTTGTTTATGAGATAAATAAAGTTCTTTAAACCGAAGGCGAAAGAGCAATTATGTGTGTGTGAAATAAAATACATAAGCAAATTACAAAAAAATAGGTATTATTACAAAAAGTTTCCTAGTACGGACATAAATAAAATGATGTGTACCCTCTCGTGGGAAACTCGTGTAAAGCTTGATCCTGTATTATATCTCATTTTATCATAAAGAGGTAATAAAGCTCGTCTTTAGACCGCCTGCAATGGGATGACATACAATATTGATTGGATAACGATTGCTGTTAGGTTGGATTTTATGTTATAGCTCTCATATATTACGTTGCAACTTTTCATTTTGCATCTAGTTGAGATTACATAATTCTTTGGAAGGTTCTAGAGTTGTACACCAATTAATTTAAGTATAACTATAAAGTCGTGGCTTACGATTTATATCCTGTAAGTCTCCAATATTTATCTAGCTACCAGTCTTTTTATCAAACAAAGAACGTTGAAAATCCGTTAATGGAAAACTGGGCGTTAGTCTGATCCTCTGTGATATATTCAATTTTGACCATCGGCTCCCGATTTTTAGCTGATCCCGCGGAAGACTAACGCAATCAGCGATAGTCAGTTTAATTCAGACGCGTTTCAGTCAGACCTAAATTAGGTTTATGAATTCACAGAGCTGTACTCTATGTTTCGAATACTTTTTAATTTTTATTTATATAAAGAACCAGTAATTGCATATTAGACTTTAAGTATTATGATATTTATATCATTCAGAAGCACTTTAGGGTTATTACCTCGTAATATAATTGGCTTGTAAAAGCACTGGCAAAACTTTTGAACTAATTGACTCAAGACTGAAACATGTTCCTTTATACGGCATACCTTTAGTCTTTACCTCGAGATTGTTGCGTTCACTTTTAAAAGAGTTTTTCTTTAATGTAGGTTTTTATTTATTTTTATAATAAATTTATTATAGATATTACGTCTCGTGTTTCTATTTTCCTCGTACCTCGTGCGGTACTTATTGTTAAAGGAATCGTGAAGGTCTTCTAAGAAAAAGTAAGATAAAAATTGAGCTTTAAAAAAATGGAATACATCACAGTATTTCAGATATGTAAAGCACATATTGGATATAACAAAGCCGGCGAGCATCAGTGCAATATTTGATTACGAAACAAAGAAACCCTTTTAAAAACAGAAGCAAAAGCGCTAATCCTCGAGTGCTAATGGCGGACGCATCGCATATTTTACTTCCAATTACTCGAGATCGAAACCCAATTATTCATTTAGCCCGTGGGTGTTAATACCGTTCCGCCAGATCACTTTATTCAGGCTGATGCACTGATCTTGTCAGCTATGTTAAAATTCTATCACATACGACACGGTCAACTAATAACGGTATTACGTGCGCTTCGATGGTTCACGAAACTTCGAAATACATTGCGCGTTTTGAATGCGATTTGAAAATGAATTGGAGTTTTTCATACAGGTGGAGAAATGGAAAATGTCACGATTTACAATCGACAAAGTTTGGGTGGATATGGTGAGGAAAAAACGTGCACGCTACCGTACCGTGTTTATGTGCAAAGGATTTTTTAAAGTCAATTATTTAGTGCATGTCGCACGTGGTAATGGAGTGCTCTCCAGTGCTGTACCTAAATGCTATCAATTTGGTAACGGAAACTTATATGTTTTGAAGGTTAAAAATATCAGAGTATGGTTGATTATTTTTGCACCTAAAGCTTTGAAAGCGTATTATTATGAAATCATTAATTTATATTCAGGAATGCTTTAGAGAAGTAAGTCGATTATGAAGAAATTCATAAAGTTGAAAAACATACAAAAAGCTCGTGTAATATCAGAATTAATATTTATTGCACTTCTATCTAGAATTTAATGAAAACCATTTCTGAGATTTTTAATAAACGTGCATATTCATTCGCAATTAAAAAGGATTTCTTGCTACTGAAATTCCCTGTAAAGCTTTACTGAACTCTAGAAGCTCAATCTTTGTATTTCCCAGTATCCTGCGTAGTATGAAATTTCATATTCAAATGCGAATGAATAGGGTTGTAATTTAACACGAATATTGCAGGATCCGTAGGGTTGTCGGATACGGATTTATAAAACGGTTCATGGATAGTGTTTATGTATTTTGCGATCTAAGTGTTTGCGAGTTTAATGCGATTTTCATGCAATTCTGAGTCCAATAATTAGTCCGCTGAGGCGCTTAGTGTCTCGGATATTGTTTGATGATCGTATTGGATTTAGACTAAACATTTGTGTTTATTCTTTGATTTCTGTTGATAAAATAATTGTTTGATCTATGTGTTTGAGGAACTTTATTACAATTAGTATAACGATAATTAGAATGTTAAAGATTTATAAGATTAAATAATTACAAGATATTATAATAAGAAAGAATTGAAATTTTTCTTCTATTACCTATACTTAGGTACAAATTTTCTTAAGGTTTCTAACTCCGAGTGGGCGTTTAAAAAAATTACATTTTAACAGCTCGCTTCGTCTTTGTCCTGTGTATTTAATCATATATTAAATAGTCTCTGAGCTTACATGCGACGAAGCTGGGAAAATTATAAAATATATATTAAAAGAGAGGTCACATGCATCTTTTCCCTTGTATACAGTACCGTGTAATGAAATTGAAATTCAGTACAAATCGCTGGACACGGATTTACAGGAAGGGGTGGTGGATCTCAATTATGAAATGAAATATCATAATAAGCCGCCCACTGCACTGCCTCCATACTTCACGGGCTATTAAATTAGCGGATAATTAACGTTACATCAATGTTATTGGTTTTCTATCAGTATTCTATTAGTTAGTTGGTATTGTTAGAGATTTGAGCTGTGCAATATTGGAGTGATTTGATGCATGTTGCAAATTGTGGGATAATCAACTCCTAAGTAATTAATTGTATTGTGTTCGTGTTCATAAATTACTTAAATGATTAAATTATGCTGTTTTACGTGGAGTGTATTAAATTAAGGAGGTATTAGTGTAATATAAATATAGATGTCTCTTAAATATATTTTATTATTTATTTCTCTGACAAAAAATAATAATTTTTTTTTCACAGCAATCGAAATGAAATTCCGCTGCAATAAAAACGTCGCTCGCTTCATGGAGCACCGCTAAAAGATACTTTTCAACAATAATGAGCTTGCATGTTCACGTGAAAAACAAATTAATTCGCGCAAATGAAACTTTACTGTGTTACACCGACCGGAAGGGCGTCATTGAAAGCCCTTTGACATCGCGCGTTGTCAATATTTTCACAAAAACATGCATCTTAAGCCGGCTACTCACGTACCTGCCTCAGGGGCAATATTGAAACAATCTCTGTTGGACGGCGGTCGGAGCAATTTTTCTATTCTCTAAGTTGCCCCTGCTTGCCTATACACATCACAATCAAGGAGCCAATTAAGGGTCCAATTACAAACTTGCCCCTGCTGTAGGTACGTGAGTAGCCGGCTTTATACGTTGAACTTTGTATTTTATGAGAATATTCTTTTAACTTTGAAAATTAAGAATTTTTTTGATCTTTTGTTTTACTCGCGTGGTCTCGCAAGAAAATGACACTCTATATTATTAAGCGCAAAAATTAACTTTTGTTCCTTTAATGTAGAAAGAAAGATGATTAATTCAGTTTTTAATATCACCTTTTATCGTTTATGAAAGAATCAAATTAAAATAGAAATGGATGAAATAAAAGAACCTTCTTGTGTGTTTTATTATTATTTATTTCGGTAAAACTTTTACACAATAAACACTTTAATTTATCAGGTTACATCTATCTAAAACAATTGGCTTCCAATATTATAAAATAACATTTAAACAATGCCCTAATAAACAATATTATAATCTTTAAAACAAAAAAATATTTACCTGTTGTACAAATATTGAACAAGCTAATAAACTAGACTTTGACCGTAACATTTGCCGGGGTTTATTTCCCCGGATTCCATATCAGCCAACACGAGAATTTAATAAACTCCATATTCATTTAATGCGAAATTCATCAAATGCATTCCAACTTTGTGAACAAACATTTTACGAATCGGTTTTTTGTTGTATATTGTTTGGGACTTTTTAATAAGTCAAATAAAAATAGCTTTAATTGCATCAGTTCTGCATGTTATTTTGTCTAATGAAGTGTAACCGCAACTACACTACACCGCAATTTAATAGTTTATTAGGGGAAAGATAAATTATGTATTGCTTTGTATAGATTCACATTTTCGATATATATTTGCATATTATTGCGTGAATGCGATTTAAATCATATTAATTATTTAGTGTAAAAAAATAACATAATATGTTTTAACGATAATTTTTTTTCAATTATTTTAAAGCAGTTACGTAATTATATAGAAATGCTTTATAGTATATTAGATAAATATATTGTACAATAGTAATAAAGATATATTATATATTGTAAAATCTGTACCTAACAAGACATCACAGACATCATGTTGCACTTATATTAATTATTTGCCTCTTCAGAAACGGTGAGAATTCTCAGTAAGTCAGAGATCTGAGAACAAATTGCTTATATATAATTAAGTAACCTCAATATAACTTAACTAAGGAGAAATCTGATGTAAAGAGTTCCTAAGAAATACATCTTATTATAAAGAGCATTTAAACTTATTATATCAGTGAAGCTTTGAGAGAAGAAGCCTTTAGAAAATAAGTAACATTTATTCATTTAATTAAAATTTATTTTTTCGATATTAAATTGATGATGATGAAAATAGTTCATGACTCCTGTCATGATAGGCTCCTATTAAAATACCGCAAAAATTTCCTACCATATGTAAATACGGACGCTTTCCAAACTTATATACCTATCTATCACAGAAAAGTGGATTTGTTAGCAAACATTGAACTAGTAAACGTACTCAATCCAATTAGCATTTTTTTCACCGCTAGTAAAAATCATCACGCCTAAGTGACGAAGGCTACACTTTAATCCTGGATTCGGGCGTACCCATGTCGACTAGGCGCATATTCATTGTGCGCCTGAACGCATAAAAGCATTCAAGTTTGCTCACGGATTTGTCGATTTTAAATAAATTTGCTATGATACGCGAACGTGCATATTGCACAAGGGTATTGATTCAAAGCTTGTAACTATAAACATAGCCTTTACCACGCTCCCCGTGTAATAACTGCAAATGTAATATCTGGACAAAGCCTAAATATCAAAGGGCGCTTTGATGACGGTAAATAAACACATGTAGCAGTAATTGAGAATACTCGATATCCGCTGGGCGCGCACTGTTTAGTCTACGCTTTTGCAAAAAAAGTTTTTACCTGATTTTTTGTGGTTTGGTGTCGTTTAAACGGATGTAACGAAGAAGCGGAGTCTATTATTGAATAAAATAATTGACATACATTATTTAAATTACGTATGGTAATAAATTATACGAGACGACTTATCTATAATTTCTTTATTTCGTGGAAAAAGCATAATTACAGACTTATAATTTATAAATACATACAACCACAGATATTATAACAAAAAAAAACATTATTTTGTCCTAAGAAAAGTACTTTAAAAATCAATAAGTAAAACCAGATTCCATTAATTTATCTTAACCGTAATTTTTATAGCTAAAGATCTATGATCTATTACATCTGACATCCCATGTATTAATAATATACACATAAAAGTATACTTAGTGGTAAATCCAATACAACCATATAAAGATAGAGACACATATATTTAGTTATATTCTGGTGTACAGGACTGAAATTGACTAGTGACTGGCAATCTATACATCTTACAATATTACCACTAATTGACAAGCGTTACGTAAACCTACAGATCCATCTCAAACGTATCAAATGCCCTTCCAATAACTCAGCGTTTGATGCTGCAATACGTTACAGTCATAGCAATATGTAACCATGTAACACCGAATTTGAAACTATCCATCTGCATTTAATAATGTATATGTTACCGGAAATGTATGAAATCAAGGAATTGTATACAATTCCTAGGAAATGTGTACAATTCCGATACCATTTAGGAAATGTATAAAATATTGTTTAAAAAACTATTTAATGCATGCATATCCTAGGAAATGTATAATCTTCCTAGGAATTGTATACAATTCCAATATCGTATTAGGAAATGTGTAAAGTAAATGCTTTCTGTAATAAAACACGTTGTTATTTTTTTTTATAATAGCTCTTATTGATACATTCGGGTAACAGTCATACCGTAAAATTGTAATAATATTATGTTCATATTATTATCTTACTAATTAACATTTTAAAAATCAACTATCTAACTTTTAACGTAAATATCACAAAATCAACTTATATATTTTATTCTTATAAAATCAAATTTTCATTTGGCAAGTAATCAGTCCCCTCGTCCCGCTGTCCCCGCGTATATTTGGCGCAGTCGGATTGTATAATCCGACGTATTACATTACGGCTAGCTGTTTTAATATGCCGAAAATTCGTCTTTTTCCAAAATTCTACAAAAAGACGGTCGCGAGCCGACGGAGCCCCACTTCGTGGGGCTCCTATTTCTGTGTAGTTTTAAAAAATACGAACCTAACCTAACCCACCCCCATATCCAAACCAAAAATTTCTGATTACGAATTATCGGCATAGTTACTACAAAATGCCGACCGTTTGTAAACGGCCAGATTATATACAATTAGCCTGCGACATATCAATATCTTAAACGTTTTACATTTCCGATAGCTATTTAGGAAATGTATAGATTTCCTAGGAAATGTGTATAAAATAATTTATTTCACACATTTCCGTGCGATTTTAGGAATTGTATACATTTCCTAGGAATTGTATACAATGACGGATTACATACATTTCCGGTAACATATACACTGAAATTGATAAAGTTACGAAGATTCTAAAAGTAAAGTTTGATGCTGAAATAAATATCCAAAAAGTTAAAACCAACAAATATATTGAAACAACGATGTTATAGAAAAAATATGTAGGTGTATAAGCTTTATTCGTTATTGGATTTTCAGCTTACCTATATCTATACCAAATTTATCTATAATTTTAATATATTACAAAACAGAAGACGCTAGAAAATAAATCAATTAATGTATAAACTAATAGCTTTTTAAAGCTTTTAAAATATGCGAGCGTTGTTATTGTTACGGTGCACTCTCGCAAGGCTTAAATCTCTTTATTTCTCCGTAAATTGATAATAGCTTGTTTACACAGATAAAATCTTACGCGAGGTAAATTGTACAAACTCTTGGAAACGTTTTTATATAAAATGTTTTTCTAATCTACTTTCCTGCTCCGATAATTGGATTGGTCGCTAATTACTCCAGCCAGCCCTACGTCCTGAAGGCTAAAATAAGTACAAATGGCTGCGTAAATATTTTGATAAATCGTGATATTGTTTGTTGGAATTAAGATTTATTTATTTTACTTTTCCAGGATTGTAAAAGGTCATTGGACTTTTATTTAATTTTTCTAGAGCTTGTTAACTATAGATATAGTTTGTTTTTACTTTAAATTAATTTTTGAGTTACGAGATTATTAATTTAATATTAAAACCGTTGCTCTATTACAAAAAAGTTCGACTACATGTGACATCTTGTCGCACTTGACCAGCCTAGAAAATAATAACAAATTAAAACTAAGAAGAACTGTGTACTTGCAGTGGAAATAAATATGATCTGCTGTTGAATCGGCCTAAGTAAGCCGTCGGCGGCAAAGTTTACCTGTGTGGAGTGTCCGTGAGTGTCCGTAAAGTCGAGAATACACGCTGTTTGTAACTGACATGTTTGAATGAAACCGACTTGTTTTGACTAGATTTAAACCCACTTTAAACGGAAAGATTTAATTATAACTTTGTACACTTAACAAGGATCGGTGACAATACAATAATTTCATGAGTTTAGGCGTGTTTTTTTTATTATCCTTATTATAATAGGCCTAGATTATAAAACTAAATACAGTAATAGAAAAAAAAATACAATTCCAAATGAATTTTTCTATTATTCCTATGAGGTCAATTTCCTAGAAAGCTGTGCGAACTATCCCTATTTTAATAACTAGTAAAATTAGGACTCGACCCTTATTTGCTTTAGGGTTTAATCAAGTACAACCCTTACACAGACATCATAAGTAAGTTATTAGTACTAGTGGCGATATTTGCATTGAAAACAATCTTTATTTATTATAGTTTCTTATTGTAGTAGATTATTAAATAAACAATGCAACGTAAAAAATTAAATTAAAAAGTTCTTGAAATGAGATATTTTACAAGTATCTGTGGGAGGCATCGGCAGACCGCAAGGCGTCAAAATAGGCCTAAAACTTGTTTAACATCGGCCGTAATTCTAAATGTTACACTTTTTCTTATAATCTAGAGTCAATTAAAAAAAAATTGCAACGATGATACGTAGGTGTAATTTTACTGAAAATATTTAAAATTGAATTAAAAAACTTAATTAGCTTTATAAAGCTTTCAAAGTTTCAGCACACAGAGACATGAAAGTCCGCCTTTTATAAGATTAGACCGATAAGAATCTAAGATCCTAGAGAACATCTAAGAATTTCATTCCACGACGTTTTCGCCTACCGTCGGCCCTTTGCCAATGCAACTTCGACCCTGTGCGCGCACAAATATGAGCAAAGATATCAATTATACAGTATCTAGGGAGTTATTTATCAGTTTTTGCTTATTCAAGGACTATTAAGTGTACTTCGGCAGACACGTGTATCGATTCCCGCCCACAGCACGCCAATTAGGAGAAGATTATATTGGAAAATATGCTTCTAGTAAAGCATAATTGTTTGGCGCATTTAATGATACAAATAAGTATCTTATGGAAATTGATGTGGAATTTATTATTTAGAATTTTTTTATTTGAACATGTAACTTATTATTATTTCGAATTTTTTGAACATAAAAGTCTTATGTATGTTTGGGCATGATGTCCCTACATTAATATATACTTTTCATTGTACCTAGAGAAATCAAGGAATTATCTTGCAAAATTTTACTGAACTAGTAAGTCTAAAATATTAAATAATATATCTATCCTTACGACGTTTCAAATAAAATGCACTTAATATCTACTGATAAACCGAGGATATAATAATTTCATAATAATGAATGTATGTATTAAATTATTCGAATTCTATAAAAAAGAAAAAAATATATAATAATATCATTGACTTTTGTCCTTTTGATTGCTTAGGTATATCTAATTAATGTTAATATCGTTTAAAAATTTACAAAGAAACAATCATAAAATACTTAAATTCAGCGTCTTAAGGCCGTGTACGCGGTCCGTGCGCTGTTTGGCTCAAATATGTGATTTTTCAAACCAGATTGTCCATCAACCACTTATCTTACAAACATATGAATTACTAATAATTTTAGGAAATTTTATTGTCTATGTAGTTAGTTAAGAGTTTTTTTCAATTAATACAGTATTTCTGAATACCATCAAGATAACTGAGCCGATGCTTACTTGATTTCACTTTTAGTGTCAATTTCGAAGCTAAAAATATCTGAAATTGCTGACAGATCTAACACACAATTATTTTTAACTAACTGCAAAAATCCTTATTAAAATAGTTAGTTAAAAGATTTTTTTTATTTTGGACTCCTAACTTACGAAATTAAAATCCGAACAATGTGAATTTTTTTTGAAATTATAGTCGACAAAATGATTATTTTCACCAAGATATTTGACTTTATTGAATATAATTTATACATATTGCAATAAAAGAATGTCTTACTTATAAGATAAAATTTTAAAAATCAACTAAGGTACCTCTATTATTTTTCTACAAATTTTTTTAAAGTACTATAAAACACTGCGCGCGACCCGATTAAAATCAGTCGGCAGCGAGCCTTTCTAGAGAGAGGACATGTTGCTCGGCGCTCTCCTGTGGACCTATGCTGTTCATAGTAAAAGGATAGCGCAAGCCGCGATCTATCGTAATAGATCGCGGAGTTTTTGACTTGCGTTAAATTGAATATGCGCTCTTAAGGCGTCTTGTGACTAATCCCTAACAAATTATTCTCAATACATATTAAACAATAAACTTAATTTCCAAAATATAAGAGCATAAAAATTGAATACCCTTGCTCCTACACTAGAATTCATTGTGTCGTGGGAATATTATATTAATGATAAACGTATTGAACGCAATATGTTTAGTACATCGCTGATCGCATATAGCAGTATCATCAGCTGATATTAATCTGATCAAATCCTCAAAGACAACGCATTAAGCCATCCCGTTACTATGTTAGCGAATACGCACCTCCTGACTAAGTACTTGCTATTAATGTAGGAAACATTTATCTATATTCTATAAAATATTATAAATGCGAAAGTTTGTGAGGATGTGTATGTAGTTTTGTGTTTGTTACTCTTTCCCGCAAATACTACTGAACCGATTCCATTGAAATTTAGCATACATATAGAGGGTAACTTGGATTAACACATAGGATAGGTTTAATCCCGGAAATCCCACGGGAACGGGAACTATGCGGTTTTTTCTTTGACAACGCGGGCGAAGCCGCGGGCGGAAAGCTAGTATTCTATAATTATAATACGGTGGGAAAATATTACTTTTTTATTTTTTATTTAAGTTCTAAATAGGTTATTAATGTGCTTCCTTAACTCGCTTTGTAGAGTACCTATACTTAACATAAAATAATTTGGAAAATCCAAAAGTGCACGCCTCATAATTTTTTTTTAATAAATATTTATTAATTATTATTTTTGTTTATTTAATAACAATTAAACCACATCGAATCAGACCCTGAAAAATGAAAGGGTTCTATTCCTGAGCATACTCAAGCGTAAGAGAAAGAAAAAGACTCGATTAGTAAAGTATTTCGGTCGCTATCGTGTTAACAAGAAAAAGGATCCGCACATACAGACACACGGACGTCCAAGACAGAACTTTTTTAAACTGTTTTTTAACTAGTTTAAATAACAAAAATGACATCAAAAATATCATGAACGTTAAAAATAGTGTTTTTTCTTAATATGTGTGTGTATGTATTATCTTACAAGTGCAATGTAGGATACATAAAGACATTTTAAGTTTGAAAAATCAGATGTTTTGCGCGAAGTGACAGTAGTACCCACCTCAACGCTTCGCTTATGAGGCGTGCAAAAAATGTGTGCGTGTACTAGTGTACACACGTAAGAAGTGAAACTTCTTTATGACCTTATTTTTCAAAAAATAATTTACTATATGCAACTTTACAGAAATAGGTACGTCAAATCACGCGTGGTAAGAAAAAGATGGCGCGTAACGGAAAAATTTCACGCGTAACGAAAAAATGTTACGCGTGAAACTAAATTTTCTTCCAACCCCGATAAAGAAGTTTCACTTCAATAATTAATAGCTTTCCAGGTAATAATTAAAAAGACTGTGCGTGTCTTAAATTCTATAGATACTTTTCTAACTGCTTCAAACCAAAAGTTTTAACTGTAGTTTAATCTCATACACAAAATACCCACCTGTAATTTAAAGCATAAATTAAAATAGAAACAGCGTTTATTCTCACATATTTATATTATAAATCTTAGCATTTCAATCGCAGTACTAAATACCGAGACACTACACATTCTACATACTAATAATATATTATTAATTATCTGTATACAATATCATTTCTACGGATTACATCGCTAATGAAGCTAATAAGAGGTGCATCTAGCGAATGGAAACTAAGGCGCGGGTCAAACACAAGCGGCGTGGGCGCGGGCGTGCCATAAGCGCACCTCTTGAATCTGTTTTACACCACGTCCTTCTTATACATTTTGTATGAAAGAATTTTGGAAAGGCGTCGAGACGGCACGCCACGGTTGTGCCACGGTTGCGCCGCCTTTCCAAAGTTATTTCATACAAAATGCCAATAGCGCACCCGATGCACGCCGGCAGTGCGCCCGATGCGCGCCCGATGCGCGCCCGCAGTGCGCCCGATGCGCGCCGCGCCGCTTGTATCTGTCCCGCGCCTAACAAGCAATATAATATTATACAATATACGTACGTCCTACACACGCGTCTAAAGTAAACGATCAAAGCTCATTGAAGCAAAAAAAATATTATTTGACATTGCTTAGTGCGAGAACTAATGATTTCTTTTTGTTGTATTTTAACGTGAAAGTTTAAAGAACCTGTTATTTTGTAAATTAATGATGTGTATCTATCTTATAGTAATAAATATTTGAAGTGAAACATAAAGTTCTTTATCGGAAAAAAATTAAGTGTAACATTTTTTCGTTACGTTTTTTCGTCACAGCACAGATAATATAATACTATATCACGGAGCTTTGTATTAATCATAATTGGCGAAACATGAACCGTCCTTTGAAATCACTGCCCTTTGTCGTGTGATGCTGTGTCTAAATGTTTTGTTTTTAATAGAATGGTCTCGACGAAATTCTTTCGGAATATTGCAGAATTTTACCGGGAAAAATTCTGCAATATTCCGACGGCAATAATGGGCCTACATCATGTAACATACAAATAAATGTATATATTCTACATATTTCAAGCGCTAAATTAAAAAATAATTAATGTAATAGAATGAGTATAAAACTGAAACAAGTGATTTGCGAATTAATTTAGAATTTTGAACATTTTGGTCAAAATATGGTAAAAATGCTATTTCATTTCTTTTTTTTCATTAATAATGCTGGTGTAAAACGAAAGACTAGGTAATGTGGTAACTACTAACATACTCTTTGACGTTTTCCACAAAAAAATATTAATACATGATTAATTTATTTAAGAGCAAATTGTTATTATTGAAATGAAATTATTTTAAACATAGATACCTACACAAGAAAATTTAATGAAGTTTGAAGCTATAATGAATCAAATTAACCCATAGCAAAAATAATTTAATTTATGAACATGGAAAATTTTTAACCTGATTTACGAGATATTGTTATAAAATATTAAATAATTTTTCAGTGCATATTTGTATCGAAAAATTTCATCGATGCAATGAAGTGTAATAATTTATTATATTTCAAAACTAGCTGTAGCCGTGACTTTGTTCTCGCGTGCGTAGATTCAAATTCAAATAAAATTCTTTTAAATTATTTAGACGTAGGAATACGATATTGAGGAAAAATAGTTAAATATAAATATATCCTTAAAAGCTTCATAAAAATCTGTCCAAAATACATTGAATTAAAAAAATATTTTCTGTTTTCATTTTTGCACAAATGCACGCCCTGTGCACAGGTAAATTGTATGTGTAACACCAACTCTCTTATCACTCTCACTCACTCTTCTTTCTACACTCCAGATATTTTTCTATGTTTGACTCACAACATATTGACATCTTAATTTTGCCATTCCTAGGCTAGGCTTTATAAAGTTCTGAATAAGTTCATAAGAAAAATTATTACATATATATAATTAACTAAATAGCGCAGACTGAAATGTAAGCTGTGTGAAACAATAGCAAAGGGGTTTTATTTACAAATATTTTAGTTGTGTATTAACTATAAAAATATATGGCACAATTCCTTGAGTATGATATGACTTAAACAAAAAAAAATCAATAAATGACTTCAGTAAGTAATGTATACTGTCGTAATAGAAGCGAAAGATAAAAAACAAATAGGTTCTTCCTTCATAAGGTATTTAAATTTCCCTTAAATCATCTTCTTATAAATTAGTTTTCATTTGTCCTGATTTAACAAAATTTATAGTCATAGCGGACCTACCTAGGTTACCTGTTATTGATGTAAGCTATGTTTCATTCGTCCATTCAATAATTGTATAACGATATCACCCTTTTTCGCCGGTTTAATAACTACCCCATACTTTTTTAATAATTCAGGAGATTGGTTAATTATTTAATTAAATTATGATGATTGTTACATTGCAAATTAATATTAAAATAAATTAATGAAGTAAAAATTACAGAAGTTCAAAAAACGTTAAATATTTGTATAAAAATAAACGACAAAAGGAATTCAGTTAATGAGTGTAATAAAATAATTCCTAATAATCTAACATAAAATTTTTCATTGATCAAGTTAATAAACATTTATGAATTAAAACAACCAAAATATCTCAATGATTTCCCATCTTGCTATGTTATAAAATTTCATAAGTAAAAGCGACGTCTAGCCGATGGGAAGTAGGAAAAATAAAATAAGAAAACTCTGAATTTTCGGACCGCGGCCGACGGTTAACAATTGGCCTACAAGTGTAATAAACATTATATTTTGATGGATCTTCAAGCTTATATTTGTCGCTTTTAAAATGAATTATGAATACGTTAAATAATTATGAAGACTCGAAAAATCAATAGATAACTTATTTATTGTGTCACTTTATTGAATAAATTTCACATCATAAATTAATTAATTGGTGTTACGAAATGTTTGGCTTGCGTAATATCTACTAACAAAGTAATAAAGTAATGATACACACTTTTTACAATACATTTAATGTGGCTTGTCGAAAGCTACAAGTCGAAAACTCTTGGTAGTTAACTCGTTAATTTTCAAATATATTTTTGATTTGGTAGATTTAACTTAAAACTCATTTATGCTAATGCAAAATTTAGTAATACCTCAAAAATTATAGAAATTTTACAGGATTAACAAACAATTGTAGTTGCAGGAATCAAGCGCACAGTACTCGGGCTAGCATTGTCAAGAAATTGTGTCACACGCTTCCAGTACTTCATTAGAGTTTCCAAAAACCTTCAATTATCATGCAAGCGTTGCACCACCGAACAATTAAAACTAACAACACTACGTGATAGATGCGTTATGCCCGGTTTACATTATTCCAGGCCAGTGATCTAGCGAGATTCCAGTCCAGTGCTGGGCTGGATCTGTAACGTCTACATTATAACAGTTATTAGTAGACCGCGAATAGCTAGATTGGAATGCTTACTGGATTCAGTTCATTCCAGTGCCGGTTTACATTTTTCCAGTAAGCAATCCAGTACTGGACTGGATCGCTGTACTGGGATAATGTAAACCGGGCATAACAACACTACGTGATAGATGCGTTATTAATTTGTGAGCTGTGACAGTTTGACGACTCGTGTGTACCGCGGTCCCTTAAACAATAGATACTAATTAATATGCGGCGGATTGAATCACAGCACAAAAGCTGCTAGTTTCAATTAATCCTGCTGGGGAGAAGTTAATGACATTGTACGGTCAGCAGTGACAAGCGGGTAGTGCGTGTCCGAAATTCTTTGTTCGAACGATTGCAATTTAGTGCAGCGAATTTTTGGTGGTTAAATTTGTGGCGCGAGATAAATATGGTTACAGACTAAATATGATAAACAGTTTTTCAAAAGCACAAACTTTTGCTTCAAGTATAGTTCGTTCAATAATTCTTGAGCTTCAAGTATAGTCAATCAAATTTTGGAAATAAAATTACAACTCTATATCTAATATAGTATCTCTCCAATAGAGTCGTAATAGTTTAGGATAATATAATAATATTATAACTTGACTGAAATAAATATAATTCAAGTGTACGAACCAGTTAAAATATTTCTAAGAAGTCTTGTAATCCAATATAATAGGTATGGGCACACAAAGCGCGTGTGTAGTGAAGAGCAGGTACGATGCAGCCACTGCGCCGGTCCTCATATGAGGACTGAATGCGACAAGTGGCTGCGGGGAGAAGCGCCTCAGTGCATCAATTGCACGAAGGCCAAGAAAGGTAGCGTGAAGCACAGTGCCTTTGACCGCGAATGTGTGGAACGAAAGAGGTGGGACGCTCTAGCCAGGTCGGCGGTAGCGTATTGCTGAGGTTGTCCAAGGTGAGTACTTCCAGTACCGAATATTGCAGGCCAACCTCCAGCGGAGCCAAATCGCCACTAAGGAGCTATTGCTCGAGGCCACCAAGCGTAAGGCCTGCGTAGCGTTACTTCAAGAGCCCTACGTAGGTGGGGCACGGAGTGTGAGGACATACAATGGAGTGAGGGTCTTCCAGAGCGATGGCGAAGGGGGCGGTGTAGTTAAGGCGTGTATTGTGGTACTCGACGACTCACTGGACGTCGAGCTACACGCACGCCTTAGCAACAACAACATTGTTGTGGCCACCCTCAGAACCAAAGCATGGGAGATGATTGTAGTGTCCTTCTACTTCGAGCCCGATAAGCCAGTAGGGCCCTACCTGGACAATCTTATGCGGATAGGAAGAAAGCTAGGTTCCAATAGGATGGTCCTGGGAGGTGATGCGAATGCAAAGAGCCCGTGGTGGGGTGGTGACAAGGAAGACCAGCGAGGTAGGGATGTGTCTGCTGTACTGGAAGCAATGGGTATGCACATACTCAACACCGGGGACATCCCGACATTCGATACCATCAGAGGGGGGAAAAGATACTCCAGCTACGTGGATGTGACAGCATGCTCCGACGATCTGCTGAACCGAGTGGGCGACTGGAGAGTAGAGGAGGGTCTCACGAACTCGGACCACAACGGCATATCATTCGGCATCAGACAACAGAAATCCACAGGCACGAACATAATACGAACTACACGCATATTTAACACACGCAAGGCAAACTGGACTCAGTTTCATGAGAAACTGACCCAGCTGATGTCAGACGGACAATTGACTTCACACGACATAGACACAATGCACAGCACACAACAAATAGACGAGGTAATAGACAGATACACACAAGCAATCACACACACATGCAGAGACACAATGCCGACCAAAAAACACACACAGAAATACACCTTGTCGTGGTGGAATGATGAGCTCGCGCAGATGAAAAAGGAAGTTGCCACGAGGAGACGCAGGATCCGCAACGCAGCACCTGTACGCAGAGACCGCGTTGTTGGATTGTATTTGGAACAAAAGGAGAAGTATGAAAAGGCGGTGAAAGATGCGCAATGTGAGAGCTGGAAGGAGTTTTGCCGGAAACAGGATAGGGAGGGGGTCTGGGAGGGCATCTACAGGGTGCTGAACAGGGCCACAGGGAGAGTGGAGGATCTGCCCCTTACGAGGGGCGGTGAAACCCTCAATGCCCGAAGCTCTGCGGAACTGTTGGCGGAGACCTTCTACCCCGTGGACCTGGAGAGTGGTGAAAGTGAAGAGCATCGTTTGACGCGCCGGCGGGCGAAGTCCTTGGACACCGAACTGCCGATGGGTCCGGACGATCCTCCTTTCATCATGGAGGAGTTGAAGGGAGCCGTTAGGTCCTTCAATCCCAAGAAGGCCCCCGGGGCGGATGGCCTCACGGCCGACATCTGCCAGCACGCTGTAGATTGTAACCCGGAGTGGTTCCTTGCGCTGTTGAACAAGTGCCTCACTGTCGCCTACTTCCCCAAACAGTGGAAGTGGGCGACTGTGGTGGTCCTGAGAAAGCCGGGCAGGGAATCATACCGGGTACCGAAAGCCTATCGACCGATCGGTCTCTTACCTGTTCTCGGCAAAATCTTCGAAAAGATGTTGGTCGCCCGACTCAGGTTCTACTTGCTGCCCAAAATAAGCCCCCATCAGTATGGTTTCATGCCACAGAGGAGCACCGAGGACGCCCTCTATAGACTAGTGAACCATATCAGAAATAAGAGGGAGGAGAAGAAGATTTCTGTTGTGGTTTCGCTGGACATAGAGGGAGCTTTCGACAGCGCCTGGTGGCCAGCCATAAAGGTGCGGTTGGCCGAAGTTGGGTGTCCGGTGAACTTGAGGCGGGTGATTAGCAGCTACCTGAGTGAAAGGGGAGTGAATGTAAGGTATGCAGGTGTGGAAGTGAGTAGGGAAACCAATAAGGGGTGCGTACAGGGGTCCATAGGTGGACCGCTCCTGTGGGACCTCTTGTTGGATCCCCTGCTGTGGATGTTAGAGGAGATGAAAGTGTTCTGTCAGGCGTTTGCCGACGACATAGTGTTAGTGTTTGATGGAGATACGGGTTTAGAAATAGAGGTCAAGGCAAACCGCATATTAGGAATAATTGACGAATGGGGTGTCAAAAATAAGCTGAAATTCGCGCCACATAAGACATGTGCCCTGCTCTCGACACGAAAACTAAAATATGACAAGCCACGACTTACAATGGGTAGTGTGGACATCCAGTATTACGATAATATTAAGATACTGGGCCTTATTATTGACGGCGGCCTGACGTTCAACGACCATGTCGGGAGCGTTTGCAAGAAGGCAATCGCCCGCTACAAGTTGTTAGCGAGAGCAGCCAGAGTAAGTTGGGGGCTTAACCCCCAAGTAGTTAAGACCATATATATCGCCGTTATAGAACCGACTATCTTGTATGCATCAGCAGCGTGGGCACCCACAGCGGAAAAGATGGGGGTCCAAAAGAGGCTTAACACCGTTCAACGGGGTTTTGCCCAGAAGATCTGCAGAGCATATCGGACTGTCTCCCTGAACTCTGCGATGCTGCTGGCTGGGATTCTCCCTCTTGATCTCAGGATACTCGAAGCTTCGAGGCTTTATGAGATCGGGAGGGGTGTGTCGCACCCGGCGGTGTTGAGGGACAGGGAGGTGGAACGAATGGCACCCGCGATTGAGGACCCACATCCGGCAGAGCAGGTAGAGCTGGGGTTCGGCTTGGTAGATGAGGACACCTATGCCGACGTGGTTGACAGCCACGTCCACAGGGTCTATACGGACGGCAGCAAGATTGAGGGTCGCGTCGGAGCCGCCCTTTCCGTATGGAAAGGTGAGGCCGAGACAAAGGCCGTTAAGCTTGCGTTGCCACCGTATTGTACCGTCTATCAGGCTGAGCTCCTAGCGCTCAAAAGAGCAGTAGACATAGCCTGCAAGAGCGGAGCGGCAAAGGTCGGTGTCTTTAGCGACTCCAGATCGGCGCTCCAGGCGGTTACCCTGAGTTCCCGTCATCCCCTGGCTGTGCAAACACGGGCGGCCCTCCGAAATGCTGCATTGCAGAGGCGGGAGGTCTCCCTGTTTTGGATTAAGGCGCACGCAGGGCTTAGGGGGAACGAAAGGGCAGACGAGTTAGCCAAGGAGGCCGCTCTGGGGTTGAGGAAGAAACCGGATTACGATCTGTGTCCTGTTTCATTCGTCAAGCGTATTTTGAGACAGGATACGATCAGCGAATGGGATAGGAGATACGATGTAGGAGGAACGGCCGGAGTCACGAAGCTCTTTTTCCCAAGCGCTGCTGCTGCATACAAGGTAGTCGGGAAAATAGACATCACACACCACACCACACAAGTACTGACTGGTCACGGCGGATTCGCCTTCTACTTGAACAGATTCAAGCTGAAGGAGAATCCGTCGTGTCTATGTCAGCCCGGAGTAGAGGAGACGGTTCCTCACCTGTTACTCGAGTGCCCGATTTTTGCAAGCAATAGATATGCTATTGAGCAAAAATTGGGCATGGCGATGACGGGTGAGAATCTGCCTTCCGCCCTGGGGGACAAGTGTAGGGATACTTTCTTTAAATATTGTAAATAATATATTGTAGAAGTAGTCAATAAGCGTAACAATGGCGTGTGATGTGATTCTGTGATATTAGTATTAGGATAGTTTCAATTTTGTAGTATTTATTTTATTTACCCAGTATTTTAATATCTTTGACTTTGTATTTGTAATATTTTTAATTTAGTAATAATTTTATTTTTAATTTATTATGTGGCTGAAAATTATGTATTTGTAAACAAATAAAAAAAAAATGAAAATAATGTCTCTGGACAATATTCCAGAGGTGGCGCGAACACCCTGTGGGTGCCTTTAAAAAAAAAAAAAAAAAAAAAATATATAATAGGTAATTAGATGTTTTTTCTGGCAGCCTTGTATCTTGTAATCTTGCTATTGTACTATTTCACTAGTATTGCAACGAGTGAACATAATACGCCAATTAGCAACACCAAAACCTTTATAGAAAATACATAAAATAAACTGCAGTCAATCACATAAACCACAAAAACAATACATGAATACCGGCTCATTATTGCAGACACAAATGAACAATATTTGTCGCTTTCCAATAAAAGTCTCACAAACACACAGTACGTTTGCAATGGACGTAAATGTGAAAATATTTTCCGAAATGAATGTAAATTGATGGAGCGAATGAGAAACTTAAATGATGGATGGACTTTAAAGATTGGAATTAATAAAGTTTCTAGTCGAAAAGATAACATGTACATGTTATTGTGTTCAATTCATCACTACATAGTATAAAACAAAGTCACTTTCTCTGTCCCTTTGTCCCTATGTATGCTTAAATCTTTAAAACTACGCAACGGATTTTGATGCGGTTTTTTGTTATAGATAGAGTGATTCAAGAGGAAGGTTTTAGTATATAATTTATGGTCGCGCCAATATAAAAATATACGTAAATATATTCTCGATATGAAAGTGGACTGTATTCAGATCTACGTGGTGTTAGCAAAGAGGGATAGACAGGATACACACGGCACGTACCTCGTCGGAGGGAGTAGCGTCCAGAACACACGCGCCGCCACGCGGTCAGGGTCCTCCAGCTCGCGGCGGGCAAGAACGGCGTCCAGTCCCACACTCCACACAAACACACACGCGGCGGTGAGCGCGACCAAGGGGCCGGGGCACGGGATACCCCGGTGGTGTTACAAGGGCACAATGCCTGATGATCTAGAGAGCCTCGTGGAAGCTCTCCGGCGGTGGCCGAGTCCCGAACCTCGCGAAGGAACGGAGCGAACTCGACTGACTAGCGACAAGCACGTCGCGTTCACGTCTTATTGGACGTGTCACGTGGTTAGTGACCACGCGATGATTGGTTGTGCTCGTATGTAGGGAAGGATGAAGGAACACACCACAAATAATAAACGTTTAATTTCTACATTTACTATTTTAATTATATTGGCGTTACCATATCCACCCGCCCTAAATGGGTCACCATTTAAAACCAATCATAAGATACAGCGAAAAACTATGACTCTAGGATCGCATAATGCGCGCGGGTTAATAAAGTCCTAAGAGCCACGGCGGTAATATAAATAACAAGTTCTATGGCTCTAGGAGCGCAAAATGCGAGCGGGATAATAAAAAATCCTAAAAGTCACGGCGGAAATATAACTAACAAATTCTATGACTCTAGGATCGCGTAATGCGAGCGGGGTATAAAAAAATTCCTAAAGTCACGGCGGTATTACAACTAACAAATTCTATGACTCTAGGATCGCGTAAAGCGAGCGGGGTATAAAAAAATTCCTAAAGTCACGGCGGTATTATAACTAAGAAATTATAAACGAAAGCGGTGCAAAACTTAAAATTAAACTTAACTAACTGCGGTAATATACTAATGCGGTATAACTATTGTCTTGGAAGCGGACATAAACGAACGACCGGGCGAAGGTAAGTTCCCTTGGCGGTTCTAACTGTACAAACGCGCGCGACGTCGTCCTTTGAAGGATGTACTTTCTCTACGACGGCTAAAGGCCAGGTTAGGGGCGGTGTATTATCATTTATTACAACCACGACCGTTCCAAGAGTAATAGGTGTGGAAGGCGTATTCCATTTCTGCCTAACCTGCAAACCGTGTAAGTATTCCATTCTCCAACGTTTCCAAAACGACTGAACTAACTTGTCCAGTAGCGAATGCCTATCAAGCAAACTGACGTGATCAGATTTGACTTGCAGCGCGGGTAAAGCTAATAAAAGCGCGGTAATTAAAATAACACGAAACAAATGTGTTATAATATTCATATATTTAATATGATAATAATCAATGATCATGATAATTATGTGATCATTGCGCGGTAATATCACTGGATGCTTATGTGCATATTCCAGGGCGGAATCGCTTAGACGTCCGATGGGGATAAGTCTGTTGCGAATAAAAGGCCTCAAGCGGTTGAGAGCCTGCGAATAAAATTTATAAAAGAGTATATTAGAATACTCCTCTGCAAAATATTTATTTTGCAGGGCGGGAATAATTTTATTCTCAGAGAAATTAAGGTCCTCTGCGGTCATCATAACACCGCGGCGGGTTAATAATATAAGGAACCTATAAATATAAAATACACGACGCGACGAGACGCGAAGGGCGGTATCGTATAAAGCGCAATGCTTTATAGGCGGGCACACAGTGTGCGCTAATAATTTTCGTTCGGGAATGTCTGCAATAGATTCACCATCGAGACTCTTAAGAGGCCAATCAGATGGGTCCGAACGAGCCCACTGGGGTCCGTGGAACCACAGAGGGTGCGAGACGAGATTTTGTGGCATAATGCCACGCGAAAGAACATCAGCGGGATTTTCAATACCAGAAACATGGTAGAAATTATTTGATGGGATGTTATACACGACTGTGGGAGCAACGAAGCCCATCATGTCCCACAGACGGGCGGCAATTGACAAGATGGAGTGCTTAGTGCACATCACATCGGCGGATGCGGTTATTTTAAAATAAAAAACAATAATCAACAGTAGACCAATGCAGACCAAGTAATTTATGTTGCACGGTCTTATCAAACTCCACCGCGGAGGGTAAAAGTTTGTGCGAAGCGGGAAGATTATCTAACACGTTTTTACTATTACTGTTCCACTTAACTAGATCCCACTGAGCTCCCTTAAACAAATCGATGAGCTGTTGCGACGCGGAAACTGCTTCACATTCCGTGGGAATAGAGAAGGCGATATCATCCATATACAACGAGGAAGACGCAATGCCACTCGCGAGCGGATATTTCGCGCCGTCATCTTCTACGAGCTGTCTTACCGTGCGCAGTGCATGATAAGGACTAGACTTGATGCCGAAGCAAACTCGATTAAATTGATAAAGAAGCAGCGGATCCTGCGGGCTGAAACGATATAAAAAACATTGAAAACGACGATCAAACTCACGCACGAATATCTGCAGAAACTGTTGGCGGCAATCGGCGGTCATGGCAATCGCGTGGAGACGAAAACCTAAAATTATTGTAAACAAATTGCCTTGTAAATTCGGCCCAACATGCAGAAGGTCATTCAACGAACGCTGGCTTCCAGAAGTTGGCATGCTAGCATCTAAAACCATGCGCAGCTTAGTCGACGATTTATCCTCGCGCAGAACAGCGTGATGCGGTATAATATAAATAGGTGTAGGGTCACGCGGATCATACGGAGGCGCGGGTGAAATATAATTTTTCGTTAGATAATCTTTTATGACGTCATCATATGCCAACCTTAATTTAGGTGAAGCCTGTAGCTTTCTTTCGAGGCACATGAAACGCTTGCGGGCAATATTAAATGAGTCACCGAGAGTGTAGAAATCATCCTTAAATGGAAGCGAAACAATATATCTACCACTCACGGGATCGCGGGTTGTAGTTAATTTATAATATTCTTCACATTCAACATCATCGGGATGTTGAACGGGCGGTGCGGTAGGAAGCTCCTCGAGCTCCCAGAAACGCCTGACTAATGAGTCAATAGCGGCGGTCTCTTGAACGTGACAACACGTCAAGGGCGATTTATGTATGTTAGGTATGGTGGGTACTGAACCCATTATTACATAGCCTAACACCGTGCGCAATGCAGCGGGCGCCGACGAGTCACGAGATGCATGAACTACGTCGGGGAGAAGCAGATGAGGGAACAGAGAAGCACCGATTAATAAATCGATTTTATTTGGCGTACCAAAACTCTCATCTGCGAGCGGTAAATACGAAATATGCGATAAGACAGAAGTGTCTATAACAGCGGTAGGTAGTAAATCCGTAACATGATCAACAACTAGCGGAGAAATATTAAAAGATATGTTGTTGTCAAGACGCGAATAAAATTTTATATTTGCGGAACTACTATTTATAATTTTTTCTGAACCACCGAACCCCTTAATAATAGTACGTTCGGTTTTCTGCGGTTTAATACCTAAACGTTCACAACATTCATTTGTAATGAAGTGACTTTGTGAAGCGGAATCTAAAAGCGCGCGAATAACAAGCCGTTCGCCTTTACAATAATAAGCTACGACTTCAGCGGTTGATAATAAAATAGTATGTTGTTTATTCGCAGGCGCGTTGCATTGAAATGCGTTATCAGTATCAGCTGTATAGCTAGTGGTACATAGCGCAATGTCGGAGCGGACGCACTCGCCCGACGCGGACGGCGCAGGCAACGGCGGTGTGCTGCGCGGCGGGGGGTGAGACGCAGGCGCGGGAATGGAAGATTCGCGTTTCAAATGTAACATCGTATGATGTTTTAATTTACAAATGCGGCAATTAAAATTAGACGAACAACTAGAAACGCGATGTTTTATACTGAGACAATTTATACACGCGTTTCTATCCTTTACGTATTTCAAACGTTCCTGCGGACTCATTTTATGAAAACTCGAACATTTAAATAAATGTTGATGCGTAATATTTGTACAAAGACAACTATATGCGGAATCAGCGGTTGTTACGTAAGACTGATACGTCTTAGGCGGTGCAGAAGAAGTATTATTTAAACTGCGGTTATAATTATTATTCTTTCGAGGCGGATTATTTATTCCCGAATTTGTGGAAGGACGAATGCGTTCTAATACCTTCGCACGAGTCTGAATAAATTGAACTAAGTTATCAAAAGTAGGCATTTCACTACCAAACTTAGTCTCGAAAGCGCGAACAGTATCTGAGTCTAACTTCTTCAACGCGATATGAACAATCATTAAATCTGTAATATTATCTAACTTTATATTCTGTAAGGCGCGCACTGCGCTAATAAAGTTATCAGTAAATAAATCAAAGTTTGTTGCGGACGGAGAATGCAAAGGTTTAAAATCAAACATTTGATTTAAATACGCGGAAACTAACATACGTTTATCATCATATTTATCTTTTAAAGTTTGTAAAATTAAATTATAATTTTCAGCGGAGGGGGTTATACCAGCTATAACAGTTGTGGCCTTCCCCGTTAATTTACCTAGTAAATAATATAAACGCTCGGCATCTGTAAGGCCGGGATTGTTATGAACAACTGATTCAAAATTCGAAAGAAACAGCGGAAATGAGCGAATATCACCCGAAAATGGTACTAATTCGATAGGCGGTAATTTAGGCCTATTTTTATGCAAATTATTAATATCTCCGTGTGACGGACTTGGTTGCGAATATTGCGATTTAATTCTTTTAATCCTGCTATATAAAGACTCGAATGCAACGAGGCTTTTATAATCAGGTTTCGCGGTAGGTGTTAATAATAATAAGCGAGTATTGTATTCGTCTAAACACTGTTTATAATCATCGCGTAATGATTCTACCTGCGCGGACTCGTCAAGGAAACTTTCCATAAGCGAGGCGTTGTTATGAACGTTTAAAGACAAATCATAAATTCTTTGCACCATTTCGAATATAATTTCGCGTTTAGCTAATAACATGGATAACTGCGAATCATTTATATCTTCCGAATCATTAACATCCGAAGCGTCACTATCAGGTAACTTAGTCATTTTCTTAGGCGGCATTTTTAATAACAAAAGTATATATTCAAACAGAGAATGTTACAATACAAGTTACAATAACAAGTAATACGACTAAATAAAGTAGGTCAGCGACGCAAGCGTAATATGAACCGAGTATGAATTTTCAATATGGTCGGATTATAACAGCGGATCGCGGAATGACCTAGATAACGTTATAAATTTCGAGTGCGGGTAGCGGGTAAATAAATATGATGAAATATGTTCGATTTATAATGATTTTAGCGTTATAACTGCGGATAAACGATATGAATATAGTTTAAATTAACTATTTTAATAATAATATACGCGTAACTTAATGTTACGGGCGGAATAAAATATATTTTAAGCAAAAAAATAATAGATGACGCAATGTCGATCTATGCGGTATATTATAGTTATTTCACAATGAATGTACTATTAAATCGCTTATTAGGGCCTACAATGAGTATCCTAATAAGGGCGGGTTTAAAATATATTTTATATGAATAGTAGAAGACGCATTGTCGTTCTATTATATGCGGTATATTAAATAGTATTTCGCATTGAAGATACTACTAATCGCTTATTAGGTTCTACACAATGAGTATCCTAATAAGGGCGGTGGAATCATCAGGTAATGGTTACTATCCGGGTCGAAGGTACCACTCAATGGTCGCGCCAATATAAAAATATACGTAAATATATTCTCGATATGAAAGTGGACTGTATTTTGATCTACGTGGTGTTAGCAAAGAGGGATAGACAGGATCATACGGCACGTACCTCGTCGGAGGGAGTAGCGTCCAGAACACACGCGCCGCCACGCGGTCAGGGTCCTCCAGCTCGCGGCGGGCAAGAACGGCGTCCAGTCCCACACTCCACACAAACACACACGCGGCGGTGAGCGCGACCAAGGGCCGGGGCACGGGATGCCCCGGTGGTGTTACAAGGGCACAATGCCTGATGATCTAGAGAGCCTCGTGGAAGCTCTCCGGCGGTGGCCGAGTCCCGAACCTCGCGAAGGAACGGAGCGAACTCGACTGACTGCAGCGACAAGCACGTCGCGTTCACGTCTTATTGGACGTGTCACGTGGTTAGTGGCCACGCGATGATTGGTTGTGCTCGTATGTAGGGAAGGATGAAGGAACACACCACAATAAACGTTTAATTTCTACATTTACTATTTTAATTATATTGGCGTTACCAATTTATTAGGTTTTAGACAAAGCGGGCGAAGCCGCGGGCGGGAAGCTAGTAATGTATAAAGGAGAAATTTTACAGTTGTTGTTATCTTAATGTTCATAAACAGTTAAACATCAGTCAACGGCTTCAATCTTCAATGTTATTTCTCACTGCAAAGACAAAAGCTTCATGAGGGTACAAGCTTTAATCCACCAAAGTCGCCAAGTGGGTTTTGCCCTCGTGGTTTCGTGTCCGGTTTCCTCACGATGTTTATTTCTGTAATTAGAAGATAAAAAAAAATAATAATTTTATGAAAATTAACATAATTTACTTTCATGTATTTTTATTTCGCTTGTATGTTTTACCTAATAAATTTGGAGCTTTTGCATATAATTGAAATTATACCTTTTGAAACAGTCTTATAATAAAAAATAAGTTATTATATAAGAAGATGATTTCAACAACGAAGAAATTTTCCGTTTATTTTAGTAAAATATTTTACAAACAATGCTAATAATAGTGGCAATTATTCTCCAAGAAACAACCCGTTTCTTGTTAATCAGCTTATAGCAAAGTTATTCTCACGTATTTTTAAAGACGATTACGAGCATTTTAAGGATCTTTTGTTTTTACAATAAAATTAGTGAAGAAAAATAACGAAATAATCCTTAGAAGATTTAGACCCACGCATTTACTCGTAACGAGCTTGAGTATAATCAGTTTTGTATTTCTAATAACTTTAATAAGTATCTAGGGCAATACAATTTTGCATTTTCATTGCAATTTGTAATTAATTCACTGAACTTCAATGTGTTTATTATTCTCATTACCTGACAAACTAATTTTCATAGTCTTATTTGCTTAAATTTTAGGTAATATCGATAGATGAGAGACTGTAACCATGGTTAACGTTACAAGACTCATACAATAAATGCATATGTGTCTGTTCGCTTCCACAAATTTGCCATCAATTATGAAATGCAGAAACACTCTAGCAGTGCGATGTAGACATTTCGTAGCGCCTTTTGCTGGCTGATGCAAATATTCCGTAGCCGTTGCTCGTAGCGCCACGTAGCACAGCTACAACTATGCTAGCTACGTGAAATGATCTGCGAAATACGTTGATTGGTATGTTAAATGTCTAAAAGTTATTTATGTTTGCTGATATATTGTTCGTGTCTACAAACTTGAATGCTTTCATTTACATTTTACGTTCAATTAAAGTTCGCATTGGATCATGTTAAGTGTTCGTAGCACTTGCGTAGCAACTGCTACGGGCTATGATACTCACCATTATAGTTTCCTTAATTTCCTTAATATAATATAAATAATTTGGAAAATCCAAACGTGCACGCCTCATAATTTTTTTTTTAATAAATATTTATTAATTATTATTTTTGTTTATTTAATAACAATTAAACCACATCGAATCAGACCCTGAAAAATGAAAGGGTTCTATTCCTGAGCATACTCAAGCGTAAGAGAAAAAAAAAGACTCGATTAGTAAAGTATTTCGGTCGCTATCGTGTTAACAAGAAAAAGGATCCGCACATACAGACACACGGACGTCCAAGACAGAACTTTTTTAAACTGTTTTTTAACTAGTTTAAATAACAAAAATGACATCAAAAATATCATGAACGTTAAAAATAGTGTTTTTTCTTAATATGTGTGTGTATGTATTATCTTACAAGTGCAATGTATGATACATAAAGACATTTTAAGTTTGAAAAATCAGATGTTTTGCGCGAAGTGACAGTAGTACCCACCTCAACGCTTCGCTTATGAGGCGTGCAATAGCTGCAAATAATACTGTAATAAAGTACATTATTACTTATCAGTGTGCCACTGGTCTACTGCTGAATAATATTTTTGAATCTAGACACGCGGCAGCGTGTCAAGCCACGTTCAAGCGAAGAGAACTGGCGAGCAGCATACACATTTCGATTTCCTTAATTTTAAAATTAGAGACAGAATAGGATGTTTTTCTATTATATAAGCTCCGCTCTTCACAACTAACTATAAAGTTTCATTTTACACCCGTACTGTTGTAATGATAATTAAAGTTTTCTACTTAAGATTCACTAACGTTCCTATAACTAACAAATAATAATATTACTTTAAATTTAAAAAATGCCGAGGCAGGTGCCTTTAATGTTTTTCTAATTTGGTAAAAGCATTAGTTACCTCTTTTGTAGAAAGGTTTTATTTTTGCTTTTTAGTTGTCAGTCAAACACATCCCACAAGAAAAGCCACCTACAGACTACTAACGAAAATAATGTTATCGAAAATAATTTAGTTTATTGGACCCAGTAATTATTATATTATATTTAAAATTAAAACAAATGTAACATTGTATGTGTATGTCGACGTCAGGCTCCGAGATTGATTTAAAAGAATATATATAAGAAGTCGAATATCGATTTTTTTTCTCTCCCAAAATGTTCAAAGTGAAAACAATATGGAATCTTTAAAAATCCTGTCCACTACCTGGCATGGATACCAGGCACGCAGGAGGTTGTTTTTTAACCTTGAGAGTAGGACAAATAACAAAATTTTCCTATACTTAAAACAACAAAATAATCATGTAAACAAACGGGATGAAAACCCACGGAATTAACGACAAACATCAAAAGATTCCGCCCCGAATTTAGAATGTCCGTTGTTATTGTAATTAATTAAATTTCATTTGTTTAATAGGAAAATTTCTGCTCGTTATTTAATCCGTTACTGTTATGATAAGAATGTGACATCCTCGTAATAAATAAGTAATGAGAAAATTCCATGCCAATTAAACGTGTATCGCAAACAGCTTTTTTGACAGTAGAAAATAGGTTTACGCATACCCAACGATCCCCGGAAAAAAGCCCCGGGTTGTGCCTCCCATTTCCCAGGAAATAGTGAACTGACTAAATTCTGTTGTGTCCTGAAAAGCCGCATTATAGCACACTTATAGGCTGCAGATATTGTAACAATTCATCCACTTAATAAATTGAATTGCACACGAGTAAATCCGCGACCAAAACCGCAAGCTAAAAGCTAGTAATAATAAGGGATAATCTTTGCAAGATCTTCGCCATGTTGTATTGAGGATACGTTAATTGCGTCGCCATGGAAACAAAACGAAACGTGGATATGCAAATTTTGCGAAAACGGATAAAAAATAAATAAATATAGAATTAATAAGCAATATTTCGCTAATGATTATCTGGAAAAACTTAAATAGGGCGAGAGATTATCTTTTTTCCTGCAATTTACAGATATTATACTGCTAATTTTATTGCTCCATGGATTTATTTCTAAAATTAGAGTTAAAATAATGTAACTCGACTTTGTTTAAGATATTATATCAACTATATAAAAATAAGTCGAGTTTTCCTTCCTGACGCTATAACTCCAGAACGCACGAACCGATTTCCACGGTTTTGCATTCGTTGGAAAGGTCTCTGGCTCCGTGAGGTTTGTAGCAAAGAAAATTCAGGAGACATTTCAACAGAAAAGCGGGAAAACCGGGAAAATCATGTTTCACATACAGCCCCTTATGTAACATTTCGTTTGGTGTTTAAACTATGAAGGTGGTATTTAAACATAAGGTGGCGAAACGGAGTTCGCCGGGTTTGCTAGTCACCATTAAAAATTATCGATCGTCGATTGTGCGCTGCTTTGAGGATATCTGGCATAATAGTTTGCGTACTAGGAGATATAAATTAAACTTTGTATATTATATATAATATATTAACATAAACCCGACTTATTTTTATATAGTAGATTATAGAGCTTTGTCAAAAAATATAAAATGCTTATTACTTTTTTGGCACAGAAAAGTATCACTTTTCTAGTTTTCTATCTTTCATCAAAACTAAAGAAAACAGTACGATGTACTTCAATAAAAAAACACAAACATGCGAGTATTTTTTCATGTTTAGTTTTAATGATTTTTCCTTCATTCTGTTCGTGATTTAGCGAGGCGAATAAACATCAGCATTTGATCCGTGACAGCAAATCACATTTATCTCGACTACCACGGTTAAACGTGTCCCCGTTCAGAGCAATTTATTCTGAATAGAAATAGAATAAAAATTGTACATCACTTACTAAGTTTTATATTATACCTCTATAAATGTAAAATCTTCTTCACATTTTACTCGTTATCAGGTATAAAAATCGGATATATTTATAAGATAATCGAATAAATTTCCAATAGAAAGATGTTTAGCTACATCAAGATATATTTAAGAATGGGAAAGTATAATCCAGAGAGTTCGTTCGTTTCAGCCGTGGGACGTCCACTGCTGGACAAAGGCCTCCCTCAAGGAATTCCAGTACGACCGGTCACCGGCGGCCTGCACCCAGCGAGTGATAGAAATTAATTAGAATACTGGTATGGCCGGTTTACACGGTTAGTTAATGGCAAGCTGTACTGACAAGTGATAATTAAATTGTTGGTCCGTGATACTGTCTACTAGCTCCTACGTGCAATACTCTCACTTATTAATATTGGGACTAAGTGGTGCGACAAGCACTAAGCACTGAGTACTAAGCCCATGTAAACATGATGTCCTTACTCGTAAATTGTTATGTACTTTACTTGTTAACATCAAATTTTTATGACCAACTTACCAACGCTAGATCCGTATATTATTTCTCTAAATTAGAGGCTTTCTCTCCAGACTTGATCCTCGTAAGAATTTAATCTAAGCCATCGAAACAAGCCCTTTGCCTAATATTGTGTTAAATCGTATATGTTGCATAATTTATTTTTTTGCACGCCTCATAAGCGAAGCGTTGAGGTGGGTACTACTGTCACTTCGCGCAAAACATCTGATTTTTCAAACTTAAAATGTCTTTATGTATCATACATTGCACTTGTAAGATAATACATACACACACATATTAAGAAAAAACACTATTTTTAACGTTCATGATATTTTTGATGTCATTTTTGTTATTTAAACTAGTTAAAAAACAGTTTAAAAAAGTTCTGCCTTGGACGTCCGTGTGTCTGTATGTGCGGATCCTTTTTCTTGTTAACACGATAGCGACCGAAATACTTTACTAATCGAGTCTTTTTTTTTCTCTTACGCTTGAGTATGCTCAGGAATAGAACCCTTTCATTTTTCAGGGTCTGATTCGATGTGGTTTAATTGTTATTAAATAAACAAAAATAATAATTAATAAATATTTATTAAAAAAAAATTATGAGGCGTGCACTTTTGGATTTTCCAAATTATTTCTATACTATTGTACTAGATCATACTGTAAGTGGATGATAGTTATTAAAGCTTAAAAAAATCAAATTATCTTGAGTTAAAATCAATCAGTGAAAACCTCATGTGCTTACTGCATAGGGCATACTAAAGCTTCGTAGTTTTAGCAGCTTAGTTCGTAAATAGTACCTAAGTATTATATCCATAAAAGTATGGAGGTAAAATCTATCAGTAAAATACTCAATATTCTGCATACTAAAGCTTTACACTTTTAGCAGCTTCATAAATATAAAGTTCTAAATCTGACGAGATGACATCGATCGGCGAATCACAGCCGCCCTTGACCGTTTGGGATATATCGAACATTCTGCATGCATGTAAGTGACATGCATTGTGCACATATTGTACATTTTCTATTGAAATGAGATTTATTACAGACTAGCTGTTGCCCGCAGCTTCGCCTGCGTGGAAAAGATGAATTTTCATGGTACAAATTTGAATCTCCTATTTTATCCCTTTTGGGGTAGAATTTATAAAAATCCTTTCTTAGCTGATGGCTACGACCTAACATCTGCATGCAAAATTTATAATCTTAATATATTATATAAATCTCGTGTCACTTAACCGATTATAACAAAATTCGCACACCATGTGCAGTTCGATGCAACTTAAGAGATAGGATAGTTTAAACATGTAGGTACCACGGACGAAGCCGGGGCGGACCACTAGTTTAGATATAAAATTTAGATATGATATAACAAGATTCAGATTTTGAAGAAGAAGATTAAAACACACCTGTGGTTTGTAATTATGTTAATGCTCATATTTGTACATATCTATTTGTGTAAAGAAATAAATGTCTTATAAATTTATTTTTTGTATTATTTCTGACACCTGACACCATCCTGCTTCCAATATTAAACTATAATATAATCAAGTAAAGTCGATAGGTGTATCACCCTTGAATAATAAGGAATTAGACACTGTGTACCTATGCTTTTAAGTGACATGTATAGCACATCGTTGCAAATATGATTCTATCCCTCCGTTTAATCATTCATTATAATAACCCTAATTAGATAAAATCGATTATTGACTGACCCTTAACCCAGTAGGAAATATGAGTCTTTGAACACTATTTATGCTTGTAAGTGACATGAATTGCTCGTCATCCTAAAATATATGGGTTGAGCAGTACCATATATAAAAAAATAATTTGGAAAATCCAAAAGTGCACGCCTCATAATTTTTTTTTTTAATAAATATTTATTAATTATTATTTTTGTTTATTTAATAACAATTAAACCACATCGAATCAGACCCTGAAAAATGAAAGGGTTCTATTCCTGAGCATACTCAAGCGTAAGAGAAAAAAAAAGACTCGATTAGTAAAGTATTTCGGTCGCTATCGTGTTAACAAGAAAAAGGATCCGCACATACAGACACACGGACATCCAAGACAGAACTTTTTTAAACTGTTTTTTAACTAGTTTAAATAACAAAAATGACATCAAAAATATCATGAACGTTAAAAATAGTGTTTTTTCTTAATATGTGTGTGTATGTATTATCTTACAAGTGCAATGTATGATACATAAAGACATTTTAAGTTTGAAAAATCAGATGTTTTGCGCGAAGTGACAGTAGTACCCACCTCAACGCTTCGCTTATGAGGCGTGCAATAAACTTCAATCTAAAATGGATGAGATAAAATCGATTGAATCTGACCTTGACCTTGATCGTAGTTCAAGAAATAGTATAAAAAAGAATTAACGAAATCGGTTCAGCAGCGCCTACCAACACATTTTGCGATTCATTTTTATGGATTGAGCAGCACCATATACATATAGAAATATACTTCATACTAAAATCGATGAGATAAAATCGATTGCATCTGACCTTGACTTTGAACTTGACCTAGCGATATATATACAATACTAGCGGTCCGCCCCAGATTCACCCGTAGTTCATATTTAGTATTGGTTTTCTCTACATAAGATACAACCTCGTACAAGGAATATTATAAAAAAAGTATGAACGATATCGGTTCAGCCGTTCTCGAGTTATGCGCTTACCAACACAATTTGTGATTCATTTTTATATTATCCATATATAATACTCTACTAAAGGATTAAATAAAACAACACGTAATTTGTAAAATATTTAATACTTAAAGAAATTAAACACACATTTTTCTTGGAAATCATTGAGTCTGATATGAGTAGGTATGACAGTTACGATATTCGTGTGCAAGTGTGCAAACACCAGAGACGGCAAAGCCCGGGTGCACAGCTGCAGCAGTATGAAAATAATTTGGAAAATCCAAAAGTGCACGCCTCATAATTTTTTTTTTAATAAATATTTATTAATTATTATTTTTGTTTATTTAATAACAATTAAACCACATCGAATCAGACCCTGAAAAATGAAAGGGTTCTATTCCTGAGCATACTCAAGCGTAAGAGAAAAAAAAAGACTCGATTAGTAAAGTATTTCGGTCGCTATCGTGTTAACAAGAAAAAGGATCCGCACATACAGACACACGGACGTCCAAGACAGAACTTTTTTAAACTGTTTTTTAACTAGTTTAAATAACAAAAATGACATCAAAAATACCATGAACGTTAAAAATAGTGTTTTTTCTTAATATGTGTGTGTATGTATTATCTTACAAGTGCAATGTATGATACATAAAGACATTTTAAGTTTGAAAAATCAGATGTTTTGCGCGAAGTGACAGTAGTACCCACCTCAACGCTTCGCTTATGAGGCGTGCAATATAACAAAGTATATATATAGTATATATATATATAGTAAGCTTTCGAGATAAAATCGATCAGTGAAACAAATATGCGCATAGAAAAACCAATTCATCTTTTACGTCTTATTATTTCTACTTACTGGAGGGAAAAGTAAAATCTGTTTATTTTTTAAGTATAATATATTTTTATTATTTTCACATTTTTTGAAGTGAAAACTTCTTTAGCGGCGTTGGCCTGGGTATAAAATCTCTAAAACTCGCGTCAGGACACGTGGCCTGATCGAAAAAGCGTAAGACGGATGTTTTTTTTTAGCCCTTATATTCCATGCGTAAGACTGCTGATTTCTTCAATCTTCCTCGAAGATGTAATAAAGCGTGAGATCGTCACATTTTTCGAAATTCATTTAAAATCACGTGATTTCCAAAAATGCAATATTCCCTTACTTTACAGAATCACAGTAAGTAAACAACCTTAAAATTAACATTTTCTATACAAAAATATATTAAACTTATTAAAAAACTGAATCTATTATAATACTGTGAAGAAAACATAGTTTTGCATAGACTAAGTAATATTTAGAATTCACTTTAACGAATTAACAAGAAAATTAAACGACAAGTGATAGTTGATACCTACTTATAAACTTATTGGAACTAATTTGGCTTGATTAAAATTCTTTAACTAAGACAAATTAGTTCCTTTTTAGTTAAAAGTAAAGTTATAATACAATAAAATAATAACACAGTTTAGATAAACGGTCGTCAATCTTCAATTCCAGTTGGTAGTAAAAAGCATGAGCTATAAGCATTTTTTAGAAGTTCGATGTAGGTACCTAACGACGAACTCCCTAAAAATGCAATATTCTCATACATTTTATATTTTATGTCCAATATGTCTGTAATATATGTAAAAAAGGAACCTTCGCAAATGCAAACTAAAAAAACATTTTATAAACATGACCTAAGAACATGACAATCTTTTTTGCGTTTTTATTTCAAGTAAAGTGACAACAGTGATATTGTAGCGACGACAAGCCAATTTACGAGTTACCGAAATATTTCAAGTGTAGTACCTACTAAGAAAGTTCCCACCATAGGTTCACACGGTAACTCGTATATAAACAGTTTGTGCGTTATGCACAGTTAGTTAAGGGCTTGTCGGGACGCGGGTTGGTCGCATTAGGTCGAATATTAATTACATACGAATATATATATGTAGTTAACGAAATATAACCTTTGCGTAGTTATTCATCTTTTATTACACCCGCACATAACAAGCCCCTACATTGGTGACCCCGACGAAAAGTGAACATTATTATAGTGAATTGCATAGATTTAGTTTGTGTGATTATTTAATTTATTGATTAAATAAAAATTTAATTCAAAATGAATCCGGCAGTTCCAATTAGAGCGGATGAGAGTGAAAATGCTCTCGCGCAGATCACTGTGTCGAGTAGAATTCCAGACTTCTGGAAAGAATCACCACGACTTTGGTTCGCACAGTTTGAAGCAGTGGTGGCGAATCAGAAGCTGAAGGACGAATCGAAATATAACCTGGTGGTAGCGAAATTAAGTCGCGAACACGTTGAGCAGGTTAGCGACATTGTATTAACACCACCCGATACAAAGAAGTACGAAGCATTAAAAACACGGTTGCTCGTAGTATATGAAGAATCTGAAGTGCGTCAGGTCCAAAAATTATTAAAAGAGCTTGAGTTGGGCGAACAAAAGCCTTCTCAACTTTTACGGCGTATGCGAGATCTGGCTCGAAATAAATTCTTGGAGGAAACATTGACGATGCTGTGGATGGGACATTTACCCGCAGCCGTGCAAGCAGTCCTCACAGTTAGCGAATTAAAGGATACAGAGAAATTAGCTAATATGGCAGATAAAGTTATAGAAACGACACGTTTCGCGGAGATACAGGAGGTATCGAGTGCCAGAGATAAAATATCCGCAATACAACCTACGCTAGTTGAGCAGATTACACAGTTAACGCAGCGCTTAAACGAGCTGGAATCTGCAGGCTCGAGAGGCAGATCGTTTAGTGGTGGAAAGTACGGAAATCGCACGCATCGCTCCGCATCGCGAAGTCGCGATCGTACAGGAATATCAAAACACAAAAATTCCAATTGGATATGTTATTACCATTACCGCTATAAGCACAACGCCAGCAAGTGCATTCAACCTTGTGCGTGGCAGAAGCAGCAGGAGAGCCAACAAAAAAACTAAATACGGTGCAGACAGAGGCGGATGTCTGTTCCACCGAAAATAAACGCCTGTGTATAAAAGATAGGAAAAGTAATCTTAAGTTTTTAGTGGACACCGGCGCTAATGTTTCAGTTTTACCAGTGTCGAAAAATAACCGATTCGCGAGTGAGTGTAGTGACTATAAACTATACGCGGCAAACGGTAGTGTAATTAAGACATTCGGTACTAAATTAATGACTCTAGATCTTAGTTTACGGCGACCGTATAAATGGTCATTTATTATCGCCGAGGTAACTCAACTTATATTTTTGTTTATAAAGTGCAGATTTTTTTAGCACCCTAAGGCCGATGCATCGCTCGCACTTATGACGGACGCATCGGATACTCATGTAGGTTATTTTTCTAAGAATCTATCTAAGACTGAACGCAAGTATAGTACGTATGATAGGGAGTTATTAGCAATTTACTTAGCTATTCGTCATTTTCGGAATATGGTCGAAGGACGACAGTTAACGGTGTATACGGATCACAAACCGTTAATTTATGCATTTTCTAAAGTAAATAGCGAGAAAGAGTTACCCAGACGTACACGACACTTGATATTCATTAGTGAGTTCACAACGGATTTGAGGCACGTAAGTGGGCAAGATAATGTCATTGCAGATTCGTTATCACGAGTCGCAACAATAAGTTGTCCCACTGTAATAGATTATGCAGAACTTGCTAAGGATCAACAACAAGATTCTTATATGTTACAATTATCTAATTTGAAAGACGCTAATAATAGGTTAAAGAAAATAATGTTACCTGAAAGTGGTACATTTATTTATTGTAATTTAGATAATGATAAAATTAGACCCTACTTGACTGATAAATTTCGACGTATTGCCTTTGATAGTGTACATAATTTATGTCATCCCGGAATAAGGACTACACGCAAATTGATTCAAAATCGTTTTTATTGGCCAAATATGATTCGTCACGTTGGCCAATGGGTTAAAAGTTAAAACATGCATTGAATGTCAACGATCGAAGGTTAATCGACATACAATGTCAGGTTTAGGATCGTTTCTGCAGTGCGATAGGTTTGAACATATTCATGTTGATTTAATTGGACCTTTACCCACTTCACCCGAAGGTTTTAGGACGTATTGCCTAACCATAGTGATAGGGGGACGCGATGGCCAGAATGTTTTCCTACGAGAGATATAACTGCTGAAACGATTTCGCGTGTAATATATGAAGGATGGATCTCTCGTTTCGGTTGTCCGAAAAAGCTAACAAGCGATCAAGGACGCCAATTCGAAAGTCAATTATTTGCTACACTAATGAAGTTATTAGGTATTAATAAGTTGCGTACGACACCTTACCACCCACAGAGTAACGGGGCGGTAGAGCGTTGGCATAGGTCGCTTAAAGCGGCATTAACGGCTCGCTTATGCAATATATCATCTTCTTGGGTTACGGAATTACCAACTGTGTTGCTAGGACTTAGAACAGCAGTAAGAAGTGATACCGGCATAAGCGCAGCAGAAATAACGTACGGAACAACTTTACGATTACCAGGTGATTATTACGATAAAAAATCGAGTTTTGAAATAGATAGCAGTCTTGAGTATGTAAGTAAATTACGAGACTCTATTAGGAAATATCAGTCAGTAGCTATTAGGCAGAATGAAAGACGGAACATATTTATTCACCCCGATTTGCAAAAGTGCGATTATGTTTTTGTAAGAAACGACGCAGTACGTAAGCCTTTACAACCAACATACGACGGTCCTTATCGTGTGTTGAGTCGAGAGGAAAAGGTATTTTATATTCAAATGACTGGCAGGAAAGTTAGTATATCTGTAGACCGTCTAAAACCTGCATATTATTTGAATGATGATAGTGATACGACATCTGGGGCAGATACTGAGGTTCCGTTACAAATTCCAAGTAGCGAATTGCCTAATACACATACCACGCGTAGTGGAAGAGCTATACGATTACCAGTACGATTTAGGTAATAGTATTGTATTTGTAATTTTTTCAACTATTTTATATTTATTAGAATTACGATGATTATAAGTATTATTAAGTCTTCTTAGAAATGTATAATAAATACTTACTAATCAACACATCGTATTTAATAAATAATAGAACTTAAGTAATTTTGAAACGAGTTCATTGTTTAACGTTTTAAGTATGGTATTTCAAATTTATGTTTGTGTTGAGTTTTGATTGAAATGTTTACTACTTAGAAATTTAAGTACTTTTGATTTATGGCTTATGAGTGTATAGTAATAGCCTTTGTAATATTAAACGATACAAGTGTAAAGAACGTATTGAGATTTGAAATGTTGACGTTACTAAGTGTTAATTGACGTGTAACAATAATCGCACGCCACTTAGAAGACCCAACCGAGTTTTTGTAATAACATAAATAGTTTAACGAAATTAGGTGTTAACTGTAACCACTTGTATACGTTATGATTGATTTATATTGTGAACATTTTTTATACTTTATATTGTAAACATTTTGTAATCTTATATAGCGACACTTTATATATACCCCTTTGTTTATTGTTTAATTTTATTGTAAGATTTTTTTACTTGTATACCCTTTTTATTTTAAGGGGGGAATGATGTAGCGACGACAAGCCAATTTACGAGTTACCGAAATATTTCAAGTGTAGTACCTACTAAGAAAGTTCCCACCATAGGTTCACACGGTAACTCGTATATAAACAGTTTGTGCGTTATGCACAGTTAGTTAAGGGCTTGTCGGGACGCGGGTTGGTCGCATTAGGTCGAATATTAATTACATACGAATATATATATGTAGTTAACGAAATATAACCTTTGCGTAGTTATTCATCTTTTATTACACCCGCACATAACAAGCCCCTACAATATCAATAATTATTACAATATCGTTCTCTCATATCATTAAAAGCAAAATGAATGGATACAATAAAAATATGATTAAAATTAAATAATGATAACAATATTATAAATTACTAAAGGTATCTTTTATTTACTAACAAAATAATAGAATCAAAATGTCAGTACCAATTCTTAAATTATACCTTTTAACATCATTAAATCTTATTTTGAGTGGATACACGCAGCAATATTACAATGTGATATTAATTATTGACGAATTAATTTTAAATTATTTATATTATATTTATAATAATATTTTGAAATAGAGACTTAGAAAACTTATAAGTTCAAAATCAAATTTTTAATTCAAATATACTAATAAATTCGGCGTGTGCAGACTGACTGTTGATGAAATCTTGAAGTTCTTGAACTCCACTTCTTCAATACCTGCAAAAAGAAAGACACTAATTATGTGTTTCTAAAAACTTATCACATTGCAGTACAGTACTACAGATTGTTCAATGGCCCACTAAAATTAGGTTAGGATTAAAATGAATGGGTAAATAAAACAAAAAGGTATTTAATAACTGCATCAACTATTACTAACCGTTATAATGCTTCACTGAATACCCAATACATGCAGACGCATTATTATCTTGTAGCTAATCCACTGATAGTCCGTAAAAACGATCTTAAAGGTTACTTTTGATTGTCAGATCACATCACGACAACCCCTTAAAACCTCGGGGTCAATGATCTAAAAATGTAATACAGCTTAATCAATAAATTGAATTTATAAATAAGGAAAATTATTTAAGGATTGAGTTCAATCCATACCTGATTTGAGACACAGCGTATCGATGTTTTAGATTTAGAAAATAATAGCGGAACCCTATTTTAAGCCATGTTCATTTGTAAAGTCTGATGCATAGATATTTTAGAAAACTATATCGGGAAGTTAATTTATTTTAAGCCATTTATGAGATCTTTCTTCTCACGTGGTTGCTATTAGATATTATTGATTGTGGTTGTTGTAATTGTTATAGTAGTTGATCCGAACCTAAATCACCGGAGCAATAATAGAATGGGATAAAATTATTATAAAATTGATCTCACACTATTATCACCCCGGTGAAGGTCGATTTAGGTTCGAATCTTAGACTATAAGCGAACAATAGATTCTTTGTTGCAATATGCTTCGTAAATCTTCAATCAATCTCATCCCAAGCTTCTCAGTGTATCAGTGTGTTGTCACCAAACCAGGATCTATAGTTAAAAATTAAACAATTAGAAATATGTAAATAAATATCCATTCAATCTGTACTAATATTATAAAGCTGAAGAGTTTGTTTGTTTGTTTGGTTGACCGCGCTAATCTCACGTCCGATTTGAAAAATTATTTCGGTTATAGATAGCACATTTATCGAGAAAGGCTATAGGCTATATACCTATCATCGCGCTAAGACCACCAGAAGAGGAGCAATGCGGGTAAAACCGCGGAGCACAGCTAGTAATAAATATAGCACCAATTAAATGAGCAAGTAATTAAATGCCATACATCATGTTACCGTATTTCCCTTTCCTGCCTTTGAAGCGTGACGTCATTGTTAAGGCGATCAAGGCTGTATCCATCCAAGATACAAATCCTCTAATATACATACCGATAGCTGCAAAGTATTTTAAGCTCTTTTCCTTGAAAACGCGGGATAAAAAACCTGTAATTAATAATTATTTGTTTATTTGTTCTGAGTCTGTTTTGTCTTTCGAATAAATGAATATTACCCTAAAATGTTTATATAAAAATCCGGCTACATATTTTATTACATTTATTACACAAGTAATTTTTTTTCCTAACTCTAAGGTTATACATATTATATTATAACTATATGCTCTAATTTAAGTCCTATAAATCCTGTACACGTATTCAAACAGAATATATACAACAAATTCATGCTAAATGTAACAATACCAATTTATCTGTTAACGTTTTTCTTTCTTGATAGTAGTGGTGCTGTTTATGAATCCACATCTGACTATATATTCTTCAGAACTTGTTTCAAAATACTCAGGTCTGCAGAATATATAGCTAGATGTAGGTATCACATGGATCTATCTTCAGCCTTCCAAAGAAGGCAATCAATTGAATTTCATATTATTTATTAAGTTGTGAAAATATAGAATCAGTAGAGGAAACATTGACAATTATTCATAATAATAAAATATGAATATGTTAATTGATTCCTTTACTGCTTAATATTTTATAATAACTACCACTTGATTTAATTATTTTCTTAAATATTCGTAAGTACACGACTTAAAGATAAAGATGCAAAACAGGTATTAATATTTAATTAAAAATGTAGAAAACTGTTCCTAACTTTAAAGGCTTTTCTTGTCACAAAAATTTTATGGAAGTCAGTAACAACAAACGCTTTTAAATTAGAAATTAATAGCAAGTAAACACTTTGATTAAAAGTTAACCAGGCGATCGTGAATTAAAATATTAACATTTTTATAAAGATATAAAATCTAATTTCTTTTCCATTAATTATGGGTATAAAAGTTACAAATTAAAAAACAAGTTGAGAATAATTAGTGTTATATTCTGACGTATAAAGCAATTATTTAATTTTTAAGCAAAAATTGAATGTTACAATCTGTTATTACTTATTATATATTCGTTTACAAATTGGAAGCATCTTCACAAAGTCACTAGTCACAAATATTGCATTATTTGTCAAAAATATAATGATGTAATCATCCGACTCAAGGATTATTATAAGCATTTGCCTTTGACAATTTTTTTAATTTTCGAATGAAAAAAGGTAATATCTTAATTATCTTCTGTAACTGTACAACATGTTACATTCTTTTCTTCTTTTCATATTCAATAGTTCTCGAGTTCTACCTATATTGTATAAATGTAAACATTTATACGTTTGCTAAACTTTTACTGCAAATTAATATCCTCTGAATTCCATCCGCGATATTTGTGTTATAATCCCGTATCAAAGTCAAACATTTAGTCATTCAACTTGCTTCTTTTGGGAGCTTTGAGTCGTTATATTATTATACATGAATGAGTATTTTTATGCTCAATTGGGATGCTTAGTCAAAATCGATAGCAGTAATGAGGCCTTTTCCAGTGTGATTCAAGTTTAAAAATATATGGTGTGTCGGTTTGTTATCTTTTGAGTAAATTGTAAGCTGTTCCAGATTACATTTTGTCAATAGGCACGTATGTTGTGGGGAGAGAAGATTTTTCTCGTAAATTGAATACCTAAAAAGGAAATAATTAATGAGTCACAAATATCAATCTGATGAAAATAGAAAAATGATTTATAAAAAAAATGTCTTACCTTTCAAGCCATAATAATATTGTTGTTTGTACACTGATTATTTAGAAAAATATTTAAAATTGAAAAGTAAATTATGAAAAAAAACACTTTAGTACCCACACTTCGTAACTGTAATCCTTCATAAAATTGACTGCCGATTTCTTATTACGATTATCTATAATAAGTATAATTTATTTCGAATAATGTGAATATGATTCCACTAGACATGAAAACAAAATAAATTGACCGGGGATTCGCTTTACATGCTCGACGCTCGTATCAAAACACAATTTCATTTCACACATAAATTTCGTACCGATCATGTTTCCGCGTGCCTACTTTGAATCATTTGAAACTTTGTTGCTAACATGGTTTAATAATTGTATTCAAAATTGTAATACCTACGTAACTACAATTTGATAACAATCGAATCTAGAACAGAAACTAGAAGTTTAATTGTAATAATACAAAGGAATGTGTATATAGGAATATATTTGTTTTTATTAAATAATTATAACAAAGTACATAAAACAGATCTCAAAGCAACTGGGTCCTTGTTCTTCTTTACATATTCACACACTTTCAGTAAATACAAGTCCACATTAAAACTTTTCCCACCATCCAAAATTTCAACTCACATATCACACAAAATTCTAGAATATTCGAATGAAGTGTCCACGCGATACCATAATCAAATGCTGCACATCATATCCTGTAACCCGCCGCTCGTAATTACCATGTTGTGGATAAGCCACCCCAATACAATTACAGATATTCCACATCCTCATGTGGCCCGTGCGTTCACTGCATAATGAAGTTCTGTTAACATTGCGTTTCCGAATGTAGTATGTAATATGAAGTCCAATATGCGTTATCCCTTCCTTTTTCCTGCTTGTTAGCTTTCCACGTTACACATAAAATAAAAAGCAACTACTGAACAGTTATTGAAACCAACAAACATCCACATTTTATATTTAAAAGGAATCAATAGCAACAACACTCTTGAGCACTCTTTGTAACCAATTCTCACGATTCAATTCAAGAAAATTCCAAAGCAAATACTCTCTATTATACGATGCTAATATTTCAGTTTGCAAACATATAAAATGTACAGAAGAGAATCTAAGGCCATTCTCCCATTACGATACGCACAGGCGATTTAATGTATGTGAGATACTCCGCGGCGACTAGTCTCCGAGACTTGCAGGCTACTTGAATCTCCTGTGCGTATCGTAATGGGAGAATGGCCTAAATGTCTCTCGGAATACTAAGGCCATTCTCCCATTAAGGTACGCACAGGCGATTCAAGTATCCTGCAAGTCTCGGAGACTAGTCGCCGCGGAATATCTCACATACATTTTGTATGTAGGTACCGGTAGCGTAGTGTGCGAGCTTACATACAAATGTATGTGAGATACTTCGTGAAAGTTGCGTCACTCGCAGGAAGTTGGCAATACGAGGAATGTCAACACTGAATGGCTCGGCAAATATTCAAGCTAATGCAGGATAAGGACATCCGATTTTGTCGGATTATAGTGATCGAAGGAAATGTTTCTTTACATTGTGGGTGTTTGCTTGCTTAGAGTAGGACTCTACCAAGTTAAACACTATAGAATTTTTGTTCTCTCTGTGAAATATTTTCGTATCCTAGAGAAAAGACAGATTTCTGCTTTAAATTAAGTCGCATGCGGTGCAAAAAACAAGTCTGTTCACTGTTCAGTCTCTCTCTTATTCATAGAGCTATTTTTATTTTCAGTATTTAGTCGTTTTGCAAACCATCTTTTTTATTATGTCTTTCAGATGATATCATCGCTCGTAATATAGTAACATCGTGCTCCGTTGTTTTTATTTTTTATGAATGCCTCTCTCCTCTTTCTTTTTTTTCTTCCTTCACTTGTCCATATTTGATAACAATATTTAACACCTTCTGAATATTATTTAACTAACATCTGTAGAGAATTGATCTGTATAAAACCTGTAAAAATTATAAGTAATCTTAATAATATATATAAATCTCGTGTGACAATGTTTGTCCTCAATGGACTCCTAAACCACTTAACCGATTATAATAAAATTCGCACACCATGTGCAGTTCGATCCAACTTGAGAGATAGGATAGTTTAAGGCACAAAGCGGGCGAAGCCGCGGGCGGAAAGCTAGTATTTCATATATTAATACAGAGCTGTTAAATTATAATTGAGAAGCTCAAAGCTCAAGACCCATAGCTATTTTTGCCGATTAACTATTTCTAACAAATTCATATTAATTCCGTATTATATCATTTTAATTCTTACCTTAAAAATAATATTCCGCAAGCTTCACATGCACTCATAATATTAGCACACATAAACCGGTACATTTAAATTTCTTTTAAATTTAACCAGACATAACAGAACAGACATACCGAACTTTAAACTTAATAGATACGCAAACGTAATTAACAGAATTCAGAAATAACCTTAACATATAATTATTATATAACAACAGATATATCTTCTTACGTACAAATTCCATATTTATCTACACAAACTAAATCAAATAACTTAAATAAAATAAAAATAAAAAAATCTAATAACTTACTTAGTACAAATTCCGCATAAACTCGATAATTCCCACGACGTGAACCTTGAGAAAAAAGCCATTCTTGCTACTATCATGTTTCTCTGGAAGAAAATTGATAGTAGCGAAGAAATGGCTTTCGTTCTCAGTTAAATTCTTCATGATATAAGCGAAATACTTCTTGGTACTTTGGCAACGAACTGAGATCCTCCGTCTTTATTGGAGAAGTCAACAAAATATCATATTTCTTGCATTTTCTTCAATGTTCTTTATAGGACAAAAAGTCTTAGATTAATAATAATTTAATAAAATATGTATCTGTAGAGCTTATTTCGAGTTCGTTTATTAATATGTTTTTTTTCAAATCCAACTAAAGTGTAATATTACAAATTTCAATTAACGTGTTTTTAAATTAGTCCACACTACCTACTCTAAAGCAACTACACAAATTTTTATACCTGATTTTACCTGATTTCATGTTTGTCAAAACCTAGCTAAAAATCTATCACTGACAATAAGTATAAAATATTAAACAACATTGTTAATTTTTAACCAGGGAGCATAATATAACATGCCAGACGATGCAATAAATACATATTTATTATTATTATAAAACAAGAATATGATTACAGATAAATAAACTCAGCTATTTGGTCAGGATGGCATGTTATATTCGCATCATCTTAACTTACCTTTTTTCAAAAAGTCAGCTTTCTTTCTTCTTCATTCATTTAATTACCAACCTCGGCTGGAACTTGATATAGCAGTAACAGATTCTACGTACCATTAGTTAAAGGGATGATGTGTCAAACCAAGGTCAAACCACTCTTCTAATTTATCTTCTTATTAAGGCCCTCTTCACAATGGGCAGCGTTGGCCCAACAAATGATCGTCGATGTTTGCCACCAATACAGCAATTATGAATAAACATCTACAATGACGGCCGATCATAGACATTTAGGCCCTCTACACTATCGTGATTGTCTCTACTCGCCGAATGCGAAGAGGGCCCATGAAACGACTATGTGGTGCTTACCAAATTTACGTGCAGTCAAAAGCTCCTCAAGGTAGTAAGGAAGAGATTCGAAATTCCGCCCAGTGAATACAATTCATTTTTGGTACAGATAGGCAAATATTTAGTTTCATTTGCTTGATATAAATATAGAGCATATAAATACAGGGTGTCTCATAAGTACCCAACGATTTCAAAAGCGTGTCTAGACTAGCCGGCGCAACTGATGGGAGCGGTAAGTGCGGCATTAGCTAGCGCGTTCCAAGGATTTTTAGTTGCCGCCATGTCGTTCACGGGAGAGCAACGCGGTTTTTGCGTTCGCGCCTATTTTCAAAACAATAAATCGACGGCGCCTGTATCGTCTCAATTATCGATTGAGGCATATTGATGAAACGCCCAGCAACTCTACCATACTCTCATGGATCCGGAGTTTCAACACTACCGGAAACACAACAGGAAACAAGAAATCTGGGCGCCCAAGAAGTGTAAGAACGGATGAAAACATTGAGTTGGTGGCAAGTTCGGTGTGACGTCAACCTCAAATAAGCATTAGGTGGCCATGCTACGCAACTTTTTCGAGCCAGAGCTTCAAGAATGTGAGCATTATAATGTCAGGACATGGTTCCAACAGGATGGAGCCAAATCCTATACAACTAACCACTCAACTGAAGCCCTACACCAATTGTTTCCCGAAAAAGTCATTTCAAGAAGGGGTGACATTGAATGGCTCCCCAGAAGCCCGGATTTGACGCCACCCGATTTTTTTATGGGGGTATCATAAGTCAAATGTGTATGAAAATTCTTCGCAAACTTTGGACGACTTGAAGACCAACATCGGAGAAAAAATTGCGTCCGTAGATAGACCTCTTCTTCAGAAAGTTTTCAGAAACTTTCACCAAAGACTCGAAGAATGTCGGCATTGTAATGGACGCCATCTCAACGATGTAATCTTCAAAAAATACAAATTCCTTTTGTTTTCTATTAAATTTGTCAATATTACATTTTAAAACCAATAATTAGTTAAATTTTTTGCATCATGAAATCGTTGGGTACTTATGAGACACCCGTTATTTGACCTATCCGTAATAAAAACGAATCGTGTAGGTACTTGTAATGATGCTCTGTGATTTATGAAGAAATAACAACAATAGTTTTATAAACCGATACATCTGTACAAAAATAGCCCGATTTAACATTATTATAAAGTAGACAATTCTCGCGAGAAAATACGCAAATTCTATAAATATTCCAGCGTATAGTCTCAGAGAGTATGACCATTTCTTAACAGAAATCTATTAATTGAAATAAGTAACTACTTGAATTTTTTTCGCTTAAAACATAGTCATGTTATATAAAGTAATATGTTAGCTATATACTGTTGTATATAGCTAACATACTTTATATAACATGACTATGTTTTAAGTTTTGTTTGTATACTGAGTTATTAAACAAAACCGTGTTGTGCACTGTTTTCTCTTTTACTGTTACTCTTCACTATCACTACATAGTATAAAACAAATCACTACATAGTATAAAACAAAGTCGCTTTCCCTGTCCCTATGTCCCTATGTCCCTATATCCCTTTGTACGCTTAAATCTTTGAAACTACGCAACGGATTTTGATACGGTTTTTTTTAATAGATAGAGTGACTCAAGAGGAAGGTTTATATGTATAATAACATCCATTAAATAGTGGAGAAGTACTGTTATTTTTGAGGTTTCTAATATGAGGTCGTAAAAAATTACATTTTTTCCGCTTACATTGCAAACGCAGGCTGAACCCTACGAGTTTTATCAAAATAATGTACTAAGTATTGTACACATTGAAAAGGTCTACAGAAAAGTCCGCGATGGTATATGTCTATCTCTTATGGATAACCCACAATAACTTTTTTTTGTCGTTTACTTTTTACGACAAATAATGGCTAATTTTCGAAGCGATTTTAACCAATACAGCATTAATCCTTATACAATTAAATACCTTGAATACATTGTTCATTTAATATAGATCTAATGGCCCTTTACACCGTATGATTTAAGTCAATATTTTCGAAGATATTACAGATTTAAAAATTGCGGGACGTAGCGTTTTATTTGCGGCTGTACCGGCCGACCGCCATTGCACCCGTGCGAAGCCGGAGCAGGCCGCTATGTTTTTATATACTACGTTCACAGTTTTTCTGTAGTGTTTTTAGTATCAGCAATGCACCCGTGCGAAGCCGGGGCGGGTCGCTAGTTTTTTATATATCACTTTAGACAGTATTTTATTATATTTACTTTGATTTTAATTTTAATTTGATGTGGGAGCTCCATCCACGCTCACCACGGTGGACTCCAACCAATATAAACGAGTCCCCCCAACAAATAAATTCACCTAAAATAGTGAAAATGTAGAGAATTTTCTGAATAAAAAAAAATTAAATTGAAGTATAATTCAAATATTCCATATTTTCATGCAAACTATGAACGACACAATGTTGTACATAAGGTTGTACATTTGTTTTATCAAGTCAGATCAATTGCGTTCAAATTGAAATGTATAATATAATATGAATTTCAAGTTCTCTAAAATAAAATGAAGTCGTTTCATTCGCTCTATAATTTTAGTTATTTGTAGCGTCTACGAGTTATTTGAGTAATTTTAATTCCATAAATGAAAAAGTCGTAGACCGTAGTCAGATAAAAATTGGATAAACTAATTACGGATAAAAAATAAAATATACCGTTTAAGATGCTAATTTATTTCTAAGAAGATCAAAAATTACACACACATTAAAACAATAATTACTATATCGCTAATTGATTAAATTACAATATTGAAATGCGATATTTTGACGATTTTAGACTCTATGGTATACAAGTTCTAGAATAGACTATTACAAAAATGTTTCGTAAATGTGGCTTAAAACTAGACATGTCTATAAACAAACAAATATTACCAAAATTTATTTGAACAACACCAAAATCCCTAAATAATGTATATTGTAAAATAGATATCGTTTTACACATTACATACCTACAAGGCTACATTAAAATATGTTGTAATGTTGTTATGTAGTTAAATGTTTTATGCTCTGTGAAGTTGGAAAAATGTTATTTTTCATTTTTTTCGTAGTGTTGTAAAACTATCGATAAATACGATAGGATATGAGCTTTTAGTGTTGTGCAAATAATTAACCGACCGTACTAGTGACATTATGTATTATGATTCCCATGAAAAATCTATTATTGGAGGTATGTATTGTTGTTTTCATTTTAATCTTATATCATCTATTTTAAAAAGAAACTTACACACTGTTTTTTTGTTACATTTTTAATCTGCGAAACTACATAGCTACAATTTTTTTTTGTGTTTTTATAATTATCAACTATGATACTTTTACTAATGATAACTTACGTATACAATTACACAATATTAGATTACTTATAAGAACTTCTTAAAACTACTGACATAAAATAATCCAAACGTTAGATGGATTTCGTGAGATGTTCTTCAAGAGTATATATTTTATTGTATGGTAATATCGTTGAAAACAGAGCTTTGCAAATTCAATATTTTGATAAACATCAAATAAAAACAATTTGATGATTTTTTATCTCAATTGGAGTTAATTATTATTTATTAACGTGTGATTAGAAATAACAATTTGCTGTTAATTCTTCCAATATACTTGTACAATAACAAGATTTTTTTAAATATGAATAATAAGAAATAATATTTATAAAGTATATGTTGAAATGTCGTTTATATATTCCTATTTAAAATGTAATTAGAGGAAGTATGTATGTTTGTTGTATGTTTCTACATAATATATTCAGAAATGGATACTAATGAAATATACAAGTATGCGTAACCGTTTACGTAGTACATAATATTATAATATTATGAGAGATATTACGAGAAGTTATTATTATACCTACAAAGATATTATACAGCATGACTCTTAGGTTGTGTAACTCAAAAATTATACGTAACTAATCTACTTTATTGGTTTCGCCAAATCATATATCATTCACGTATCTGACTCGTTTATACAGTAGCGAAAATCATGCGATATATCGAAAGTGATTTATTGATAAAATATTGTGGTACTTTGATTATATTGATAAATTTTATCGAGCCGGATTCTAGTCGTGTTTGCGAATTGACGTTCGTTTATTCTGTACGTTTGTTGGTATTTACACGGCCTTCGCCTTAACGCTGTTGATGCTTTGGATGCATTCGTTTTACAACAGTAATTATTCTAATGAAATTTACAATATAATGAAAGTGAGAAATTTTTATTTATATACACTTAAAATAGTTAGGCAGGATTATCTCTGAAATAAAGAGAATATTTATGAAATATATAAATTACAGAACGTTAGGAACAATATATAACACCAGTCGTTTTATATACTGAATGCCCGAAAGGGCTTAGATTTTAAAAAGATTATATTATATAATAAACCTACAGATAAAGAGTTAGTCGACACCTCGATATCTAACACTATTTACTACATACTTATATTCAATGTGAAACCATCTATAATCTTAGCAATTTCTTAGTACACATTAACTTTTAATCATATGTCTAATAATAAGTACCTAATATGGCTAATATGCCTTAAACTATTCAAGCGAAAAAGCATTATTATACCTAAGTTATTTTCTAAAAATTACATACGTAATTTGAAATAGAATCACTGATAGTCATTCCTATTCCTATACTCATATGAACTTTATTCTTACTCTAGTATGCACTTACATCTATAATTGACTACGGGAAATTAAACATCCATGTACCATTCCCATACTGTATGATGATGGATCCTGTCTCAGAAGTTATGTCAGCCTTCGCATTCATACAATTTTGCTACAGTACAGAAAAGGCACTAGGATGTAAGCATTATGACTAACTATAGTATATGAAAAATGTGAATGAGTCTTTATCCTTTGTAGTGTATTTTGAACGTTATGGAAATTTATGATTAAACAATAACTTCTTTTTTTTAATTTGAATCCACTATGTATGCGTGTAAAACAAAATTAATTACAGAAAAAATACCACGTAAAGCACAAGGTCCTTAAATGGTTTTTTCTTCATAAATAATTTAACATGATAATGTTGCATCTTCATATTAAATGGAAGTATGAGTTTAATATTACTAAGATTTACGAGTAGAATTTGTTACAGTATGAATTATTGTAATCAGAGTTAGTCATCGAATAAGCTCTTTATTTTCTCCGCGTAGATAATAAAAAGATGTCATTATGATATTATAGTTATAGAAATTAATCGCAAGTATAATTTAAAATATTTGAAAGTAATTTGCAATATGAACCGGTTTTGTTTCAAATATCTTCAGTAAAATACACACCATTTTAACTGCAAATGCTAAATAATGAAATCGTACACAAAATGTGGATAGGCCTTAGAATAAGCATATTTTTTGTTTCCTTTTAGTCGGGAAAAAAATGTTTAATTGTAATACGCAAAACTACATGGAAATTAACTCTACATCTATTTTATTCCTCTCATCAATGCTTGCCACATTAATGGCCTATTCAGATTAGAGCGGTACCCGCTACCACCGTGGGTATCGGTATCCCGATGACACGCGATTAAATCTCTTACACAGTATGTTATAGAGACTCTAATCGCGTACCTATCCGACTATACTGATCGGGATACTGCTACCCACAGCGGTAGCCGGATACCGCTCTAATCTGAATAGGCCTTAAAGAAGAGTTCATTTATGTGATAACAATCTACATCATATCACAATACACTTTCATCGATTATTTACCTATAATTAGGTTTTTTTTACTACGCTACGTCAATATGTTAACCTACATAGATGAAATATTTTCAAATACTTTAACATTATAGCATTATTAAGACAAGCATTTATTTATTATTTTATAATTTTTATATATTTTTTTTTATTTATAAATTTTTCACCATAACATTATTAAGACAAGCGATTCTTTTTAATTATTTATCAATTTTTGGATTTTTTTTATATTTTTTTGTTTTTTACTGTTTTTTTGGGTGAGATAATCTCTAACTACTAGCTCCTATACCTATCTTGGCTTCGCTCGCATGCTTAGCGTACAATAAAACCATTTGGTGAAAAGCGCTGCAATACATCAGTCATATATCTTAGCTTCATTAAAAATGTTTGCCCCGACGCCCCCAACGCATTTTTATTCCTCACAAACTACAGCCAGCCCCGCTACCGCTCACATGTCATTAAGGATTCAACTCGCATATTCAAGTCGCTTGATTCATGTCATTGTGATTCAATTAAAAACATTTATAGCTATGTTTTTTAGTTCCTTGGAGATAATAGACGTTTGTGGCATTTCATAGCGCAGTGTTTTTAATTCAATCGCAAAAAATGTCGTACGTTCTAAATGTTTCGAACGTGTCAAATATCAATGAAATAATTCGCATTTGCAATATCTAGTAGTAATACATACAAATAAACAAGTTAAAATCAAAAAATAGAAAGATATATATACATAATATAGATCAAAATATACGCAAATAAATAATATAATACAAATACGTCTTGTTGTTGTCTTGCTCGCACAATAGCAATCGATGTAATTTATGTCATTGTTTACATGTAGTTGGCCTACATTAAGTGTCAGATTCCGTGGTTTTATTAAGTTTTAGGAGCCCCGGCCCCGCTCCTAACGGTGAACTCCGACCCATCTAGCCATGACGTCACTAACGAAATCTGAGTTTGTAGAGAGACATCACATATTTCTGACTCTGCATTCTATAATCAGTTATAGAGACATCATGGTATGCCTTGCTTTACTTAGAAACATACGGGCTTAAGACGTCATTTAGAAGCCTTACTCCGTATTTTTTCTAATTAAAACAACGTGAGTCCTCCCGAAACCTTCAGCTATACAGGGTTACTTGTAAAACACCAGCAACCTCTCAGGACAAGATAGCTTACATCATAAGTAACAACATTTGTTCTACGACTTTTGGCATAACGCAATACATTATTTTTAAATGATTTTTTTAAAGTTTTTATTGTACTCTCCTAACATTTGTAAGTCTATGTTCTATTCATTATCGAAAGGACGACGCGACGCCTCCTTTCCCCTCTCGTTCGCTTCTTGTTTACGTAATTTTTGGGATGCGCGTAGAGTTTATAATATTCAGGAAAATTAAATGAATATTTTATATTTATTTTTGTATGAAAATAAAATCTAACAAATTATCAAAAGTCGTAGAACAAATGTTGTTACTTATGATGTTAGCTATCTTGTCCTGCGAGGTTGCTGGTGTTTTACAAGTAACCCTGTATATCTACTATCTTTTTGTGTTTTCGTTTTTTCCTTTTTATTTTATTTTTGTTTACATTTATGGACTACTTATTTTATCTAACATAACAATACACAAACTTAATTAGAAGACGTTTTGTTATCCTAACTTAATCTTATATATTATATTATATTAAGATTATATCGATTTTAATGTTATATCATGTTAAGATAAAATGTCATCTTATACGCCAATCCTATAGAAGACCCCTAAGATTAGTTCCAAACAATTTATTACTATCTTTTTTTTGTATTTTTGTAACCTTTATGATTTTTTGTGTATTTTTAATATGTTTTTACTTTATAATTAAGTTTTCTAATTGATCTATTTATGATTCCTACGATACAACTAATCAATCTTAATAAAATTAATCTCGCTCTCACGTTTTCACTTTATTCGCATATTCGCAATTTTATCCTAACTATTCATTATTCTATTTGTTTTTTTTTGGTTTTTACTTTTGCCTTTTTATTTTGTTTTTATATTATTTGTTCTTAAACACAAATGATTACATACTTAAATTTATTTATTAAGTACTATTAGATCACTTTAATTAAATGAAAGAAGAAATGGTTTCTTTTCTGGGTTATTTAAGACTATTTATAATTTCTACGAGTATTTATTTTTAATTAATAATAATAATTAGTTAGATGTGATAGTAAGATTAATTTTATATTATCAGGCATATTATGCAATACGTAACTAAATTATCTTTAAATTTATATAATACGCTACGGATACAATAAATCTTTTTTGTTTGGTTTTTCATGTTTATTTAATTTTTTTGTGATTTTTTACTACACCTCACCGTTCTGTCTAAAATAACATGTGATTTAAATAGCACAACAGTGGGGCGTATTTTTAATAATTTATTTAATGTTTATTTTATATAGGTATTATTAAGCCTTTCTATCTTATAATATTACCTTCTATCTACCTATATCTACCTTTTACCATAATAATATGCCTGATAACTTTTGCTCCCTCTTCACGAATATTTATAACCTTCTTGAAGAAAGTAAATTCATGAAAAGGTTTGGAGAGCTCCACCGCCGCTTTCCAACGTGAACTTCGACCATTAAAATAAGTCCCCCGGAATTATCTTTTTATAAACTAATTCCATATGCAATTAATTAAGCATATATGTATACGCATTTTTGAATTAAGGTTAAGTAGATAAAAATATTTTTGCAATTCCGTTTACCCTACCTTTAAGAGATATAGGGCAAACGTGTTATACCTACTTTTGTTTCAATAATCAAGTTTTTGCGAACTAATAATTCAGTTTTCTGGCGAAGATCTTTTTAACACGCTTGTTTTAACTTCACAAATAAGTTTATAATATTTAACCGTCTCTTTACTACGCGATTTTGATAAACTTATTAATGATCTGTGATAATAATAATTTCATGAGTTTAAGTGTGTTCTTTAACTTTATAAATTATTTTTGTTATTCTCCTTCACCGGGAATCGAACGCAAGACCTCTCGATAACCCCTATTTTAGAAGGTAAGCACGGTCACAATAGCACAAAAATAATAAAAGACAAAAATTCCACAGCAAAATCCGTCCGCTAGTTTGGCCACGACGTGCTTATAAATTCATTGATAGCCTATTTTACACTTTCTGATTGATATATTCATGCAATATATATCATTGCAGTCGATAGATAAGTGAAATAAAACATATCCAGAAGTTTTAATCAAAATAAATATATAAGCTGAATTATTCAGTTTACTTTAACGTGGAGCCCCAACCCCGCTCCATCGGTATGAACTCCAACCATAACCTGTACATGAGTCCTCCTAGACATGTTTTCGCCACGCTTTATATACAATTACTACTCACTATTCGCATGCAATATCTACAATTACAACTATAATGTGGTTCACAGATTATATTTACAAACAGCATTAGTATGCAGTAAACCAGTAAAGTAAGTTAAAGTAGCTTTTCACTAGGAGCATCAATTCGCATTGTTTTGCGCGAAGCATTCGCGATTTCGCCAGCATTAACATTACATTTTTGCAGTTATAGGAGAATGGGTCTCCAGCCACCTCACTCGTCATAGTATAGCTTACTGTGCCATGCTGATCTTCCGTGAGGATGAGATGATTTCCTTCTGATGTTGATGATGATAATTTGATTCTAATTTTGTTGTAAGAAAAATCGGAAAATTCAGAACCGCCGATGTTTTGGGTGTCAATCAAAATGGGACATATGTGCCAATTCTTCTACTAACTTTTGAGAAACGACTTCTAGATTTGCAATATACTAATACGTACTTATTCTACTCACTAAAGAATTCTACTCTACGAAAGAAGTTACTGCTCAGGTCAATAGTAGCTTTCTCCTGTAGGTGTTGTGACCACTTAATGAACCTAGGCAATAATTTCTTTATCAATAATTTCATGAACTTTTCTTTTAATCGTGCTTTGGATATTTAGGATTGAAAATTCATGTGTTTATTTTACTTCGTTGTTAATGCTGCCAGGCTGTTGAAGAAATTTGGCGTTTATAGACTTCGTGGGCTCGCAGTATTTCTATCACTTGTATAGTTTGATATTCTTTGGTTAGAAGCATCATGAGATTTATAATTTGTCTAATTTGAGAAATATCAAAAGACGAGTTCATGAAATTAGTTTGGCAGCTCCGCCCCGCTAGCCAACGTGGACTTCAACCATATCTACAAGTCCCCCGGATCACGCTTAAATTGTTATAAATAAAGAGTATATAACATAAGTCATTGGCACAGATGCATGAATGGAAAGAAGAAAAAATATCCTTGTAATCTACAAAATACTTTACTGAGAGAAAACTAAATAATAATAATAATAATAATATAGCCTTTATTCAGATCACTTAGTACAATGTTTTTTATACTTATGTAAAGAACTAACATTAAAATCTTAAACTTAATAGATATGATAAAAATTTAGACTAATATTTGTTGTTTAGTTATCTTTCCTAGATCTGTTTGCCAGTCGGCAAAGGCCTCCTCCAACCTCTTCCATTCCTTTCTTTCTTGAGCCACTCTGTTCCATGTGGCTCCTGCCACTTGTCTAACGTCTTCGTCCCACCTTTTCTGTGGTCGGCCTCTTTTCCTTTTACCTTCCCTAGGGTACCACCATGTCACCCTTTTGCTCCATTTGTCGTATCCTCTTACCAGGTGACCAGCCCATCGCCATTTGAGTCTTTTGATTTTGCTTATTACATCGGTAATTTTCGTTTTGTTTCTAATGACGATTTTTTTAATTCTGTCGGACTTTTTAATGTTGAGCATGCTCCTCTCCATTGCATTCTGGCAAGTTGCCAATTTGTTTGAGGTGGCCTGATTCAAGGACCATGACTGACACCCGTACGTAAGGACAGGTAGTATGCAGGTGTTAAAAAGTTTGCTTTTTAGGTTTATATGGAGCTCTTTATCTTTCATGGCCTCTCTTAAACTCCAGTATGTTTTCCAGCCATTTGTAATTCTTCTGTCCACTTCCTTCTGCATAGGATCTTTTAGAGTTATGAGCTGCCCTAGATATACGTACTCGTCTGTATAGCTGATTTGAGTGCTTCCTAGATCTATAGTATGTTTGTACCCGTTTGTCATCACCCTAGTTTTTTCCGGATTCATTGCCAAGCCTACTCTCTCACTTTCTTTCGCAAGTTCCTTTATCATTCTGGTTAGGTCTTCTGCTGTTTTTGCCAGTAAAACTATGTCATCAGCAAATCTTAAGTGCGATAGCAGTTGACCGTCTATATTAATTCCAAGATGTTCCCAATTGAGTCTTCGGAAGATTGATTCTAGCACTGCGGAGAATAATTTCGGAGATAGAGGGTCTCCCTGCCTTACGCCTTTTTCTACTCTGAAAGGAGTACTTTTCTTTTCTAGTTGGATTCTTGCTCTGCTGCATCTATATATGTTTCTTATTAATCGAATGTACTTTTGCTCAATTCCTTGTTCTAGTAACGCTTCCCATATTTTGTCATGTTGTAGAGAATCAAATGCTTTACTATAATCAATAAACGCAATGTAGTATATGAGTTGGTATTCATTGTATTTCTCCAGAATTTGGCGCACTACGTGAATGTGGTCGATTACTGAGTAGTCTTTGCGGAATCCTGCTTGCTCTATAGGTTGGTTTTCGTCTAGGGTCCTTTCGATCCGTTTTAGGATAATTTTAGCAAAAATCTTATACACATTCGACATAAGACTAATAGGGCGATAATTTCCTATGTCATATTTATCACCTTTCTTATACAGTAGGATGATGTGAGACTTGGTCCATTGCTGGGGGATGGTTTCGGTATTCAAGATATCATTGAACATATCTGTGAGGACAGGTAGCAGGATCTCTTTGCTATATCTTAAAATTTCATTGCTTATGCCGTCGGGCCCGGGTGCTTTCTCACTCTTTTGGGTATCGATAGCCTTACTGACTTCTGCTTGGAGAATACTAGGGGTGTTCGAGGTCTCCACTAGATTGATTTCGGCTTGCGTAGTGTTGTTTTGGTAAAGTTTTTTGTAGTATGATGTAGCTGTTTTTAGAATGTCAATTCTGTGATGATCAAATTTTCCTCGGTCGTCTTTCATTTTTACAATCCAGTTCTTCGTGCCAGTCAATTCTTTGAGTGCTTTTTTAGTTCCACCGGTTTTCAGTATGTAATTTTCTATCGTTTGCATCCTTCGTTGTTTTCTATCCTTTCTAATACTTCCATTGATATCTTTGCTGATTTTGGCTAATTTCTGTCTTCTATTTTGAGTACTTCTTTCGTTAATAAGGTGATTTCTTTCTTCTAGGAGTTTTATAGTGGCTGTTGATAGTATTCCTTTTGAATCAATTTTAGTATCTGCTGTGAGTTTAGTTTGGGTTTTGATAATATTCTCTATATAATTGTATTTATCCTGGGTTTTTAATTCCTTAGTATTCTCTTTGAAGTCTTTTAGTTCAGCTCTTAGGGCTGTTGTTATTTGCTCCAATTGCTGTTCGTTGAGTTTTGCGTTTCTTGAGTCTCGTCTCGGTCTAATCTTCTTTGGTTGATTTATTTTGAGCTCAGTTCTAAGTAGCCTATGGTTGGTATTGAAATTAAATCTTTTAATGACAGTAAAGTTTGTGAAGTAGCTGTTTCTGTTGGTCATAATGAAATCAATTTCATTTTTTGTTTTACCATCCGGCGAGATCCAGGTCCACATGCTCTTTCGGTTCTTCTTGAACATAGTATTTAAGATTGTTAACTTGTTTTCTAGCGCGAAGTTTGTAATTTTTTCCCCATTTCTGCTTCTAGTCTTGTTACTATATGAAAATTGTCCTAGTATTACGTTTTCTCCTGGGCGTCTTGCTCCAATTTGGCCATTGAAGTCCCCCATGACTATAAGGTTTTTATGGGTATGCTCTTGAATGGCTTCGTTTAAATTGTGGTAAAAGTTATTTATCGTTTCTAAATTTGATTGCTCTGTAGGTGAATATATTTGTACAATAGACCACGGTTTTTTATATCCTGGTAGTTTCAAGTTCATAATCGCTATTCGTTCTGAGATTCCGATGAATTCTTCCACGTATTGTTTTAAGTGTTGTTTAATAATAAATCCTACCCCATATTGGCCTTGCGTCTCCCCAATTTGATACAGTAAAAAGTCTGGATGACAAGTAATACTTTCGCCCATTCTTCTCACTTCGCTCAAGCCAATTATGTCCCATTTGATAGATTTTAGCGCATATGACAGTTCCGTAAGGTTTTCTTCTTTTCCCAAGGTGAGGACATTGAGGGATCCTATGTAAATTACTGATTTTTGGTGATTGTTGTCTTTAGGGGTTGGAGGGTTGTGGTCGCTTTCCCCCTCGAGGACCAGTCGGCTTGGGGGAGTTCGTTGGTTTTTTGTTTCTTTATTGGTTTCTTTGGTTGGTTGTGGTTTCCGTTTGCCGTTCTTTAGTTGCTATTGGTTTTTATTAGTATTAGGCATGTTCGAAAGGGAGCTGGATCTATATCGCATTAAATCAAAAACATTAGTCCTGTTTGTCTTCGTTGTGTTTAGGGTTTGTTGCTTTTTTGGTTGATTATTATCTGAGGAGGGTGAAGCGGATATTTCCCTTTTCCTTTTCTCTTGGCTGAAGTTGTTCTCTTTTACAATTAATTTATCATATTTCAGATACGCTATGTTGCCCTTTTGTCTCTCTTCAGTTAACTTGGCTTGCAGCTCTTTTCTTTTTTGTAACACATCCTTCGAGTAATCCTCTGCAATGTATATAGTTTTTAGGTTTTTTTTACTTCTGATAATTTCTGTCTTTTTCCAGTTGTTTATAAATGAACACAGTACCGGTCTCGGTTTGCTGTTCTCTCTCTTTCTATTTCCCAAGCGATAAATTTTGTTGATATCGTATTCTTCTATTTTAATATTCAAATCTTGATTGAAGGTTTCTTTGAGCTTTTGTATTAGTTCATAAGAGGATTTTTCGTTTTCTTCTAAGCCGAATATTATAATATTATTGTTTTTCTCAGCCCTCTTAAGATTATCTATTTCTTTTTCCAGTTTTTCTATTTTAGTTTTCAGGTTCTTATTTTCTTCTATAATAGGGATTAATTTATCATCCATCTTTTCCATAATGCTATTTGTTATAGAATCTTTCAATTCAGCATTTTGACTCTGCATCTCTAATTTCATTTTTTCGAATAATATTTGAAATTGACCTTCCATCTTATATATTTTAATTTTTTACTACGTGTAATGAGACGCAATAGTAAAAGATAGTAGAAGATATTTTTCACAGTTGGCAACACTGTTTAGTATGTCAGATCTATTGACGTTTGCTACAAGTGTCACTGAGTGAACGATTAATTGTTTTCGTATTAACTAACCTCTAAACCAATAGTTGATATTGTGGTTGTAGATTCACGGTGATTTCCAGTAATCGCACTTCACTGTATGTTTTTAATCGCTTCCAAGAGGTCCCAGTACTGTATCGACGAATACTAGCAACCAGAAATTACGTTTACTATTTTATTTCGCTCGCTTTACTCTCGGAGTTTATCACTGCGGTGTTTACAGTTCTGATGCCGGAAACGGAAAAAAGAGAGAGAAAACTACGCAATAATAAAATAACTAACCAAGCGCGTAGGCAAAAGCAATTCATATTCAAGTCATATTAAAATATCTGTGCAAATTCTTATAAATAAATACTAAGAACAACTATATATTCAACAATTTGTATGTAATATATTATTACACAATATATTATACAATTTTTCTCAAATGTGGAGCCCCAACCCCGCTCCGCCGATGTGAACTCCAACCAATATACAGGGTGTTCCGTAATGAATGGATAATTTTACACTAGCGGGTAGTGGACGTTGTGGCGGTTCATAAAAATATATTTCAGCTGTTTAGTTTCAAAGGGTTGTATTGGTTGGAATATTCGAAAACGACCAATATCTCGAAAACTGCTGTAGGTACTTTTACGTAACTTACCTATAATATACTAGCGGTTCGCCCGAGCTTCGCCCGTGGTACCTACATGTTTACTTTTTTTTTTCATAAGAACCACCCTCGTACTTCAAGCTCGTACTTCGATTCCGCAGCGCACGCGATGACAGAATTTTTATTGAGGAATTTTTTGCACCTTGGGTTACATTATTGCATTTTTGGTAAGGATCTCTAATTTTTTTGAAAATGCAATATAGCCTATGTTGCTCAGTGAAGTTGCAGCTTTCTAATGGTGAAAGAATTTTTGAAATCGGTCCAGTAGTTTATGCGTGAAAACCATACATACATAATAACAAACCTTTCCTCTTTTAATATTATTATATGTAGATAATATAGATATATAGATATATAGATATAGATATATACATATAGATATAGATATATACATATAGATATAGATTTTTCTAAACCGTGACAACGCGGTCTATCCGCAGGTACCTTATAATCTGTTCAATACGCTACACCCTAAGTTTGAGTCCTCCCAATGAAATGATTTCGCCATGCACACATAAAAAATTTAAAATATAAAAAAATAAGTAACCATTCTTACATGATAATGATATTTACAATGCTTATTGTTAAACCTATTCGGCATTCGGTTTAACAGTGACGTGTTATGATCGTGAATGAATGAAATAAAAATTCAATGAATTTATGCGAGTTTCCTAACCTAACTGCAGCCTGTCGGGGAATAACTTTTCTACATCTTAATGTAATTCTTACCGCTATACATATATACAACCTATAACGTTAGTTTTAGCAAAGGAACTGAAATTATAATTCACCAAGAGGATTACTTTAATTTAAGTTTAGTATTACTTCACGCACCGGAGATAAAATCGATTCGTTAATTTTTGAGTATCTATGTATCACTGTTATAAATATTTGCTTGTGGTTTGCTCCGTCGAGAAACTACCATCTATTTCAATATAATTAATTTCATTTCAGTACACAAAATGCAAAGTGGTAAAATCATTAGGCCATTCAAGAGGGTTTTTTAAAAGAAAAACAAAATATTAATAATTTTAGTGACACGAGACAAAAAAAAATTTCGTCGTACTAATACTTACGTTATAGAAATCTAATTCTACGCACTACTATGTACAAGACTACATAAGTATACTAAGAAATTACTGTTCAATGAAAATCGTAATTTGTACAAGTCCAACTCCGAAACTTGTACAAATTCAATGAACACGACCAATAATTTCTTTAACACTCTTTCCATGAACTAGACTTGAATTTGTATCTATATATATATATGTGTAAAGTTGTATCGATTTATGACTGTCAGATGTTTTATTAGGATTGTATCGTATCCTTGAATGATGTATAATTTTCATTTTAAAAGATTACTAGAGGAATGTTAGCTATTTGCCTGGTTCACGAAATTAGTTTCACTAAATATCTAATATGTTACTACTACTCAAGTCTTACTAGCGTTTTAAACTGTGGTTTTAACCCCAGACACAAAAATAGGGTCGTATATAAGTTTGACGTAAATAACTGTCCGTGTGTGTATCTTTATGTGGCATTGTAGATCTGTTAGCTCTAAAAAGGATGAATGCGGTTTTTTTATTAGCCATGTTTCATGTAAATCGGTCAAAGATGCCGGCCACCACACAATATCTGAAGCATTTTGAGATTTCAGGTTAAGGCTGCGTTTCCACACGAGATAAGCTAGGATGCGTAGCGAGGCACGTGTAAAGAACCAATAGTATCGCCTCAAACGCTATATGAAATGATATGATTGGTTCTTTACAAACCCATCCCTCGCTGCGCATCCTCGCACATCTCTGGTGGAAACGCATCTTAGGGTGGATGGTTTATTTGAGAAATATCAAAAGCCCACAGCCCAGTTCATGAAATTAGTTTGGCAGCTCCGCCCCGCTAGCCAACGTGGACTTCAACCATATCTACAAGTCCCCCGGATCACGCTTATATTGTTATAAATAAAAAGTATATAACATAAGTCATTGGCACAGATGCATGAATGGAAAGAAGAAAAAATATCCTTGTAATCTACAAAATACTTTACTGAGAGAAAACTACGCAATAATAAAATAACTAACAAGCGCGTAGGCAAAATATATTCAAGTCATATTAAAATATCTGTGCACATCCTTATAAATAAATACAAGAGCAACTATATATTCAATAATTTATAAGTAATATGCACAACAATTACACAATATATTATACAATTTTTCTCAAATGTGGAGCCCCAACCCCGCTCCGCCGATGTGAACTCCAACCAATATACAGGGTGTTCCGTAATGAATGGATAATTTTACACTAGCGGGTAGTGGACGTTGTGGCGGTTCATAAAAATATATTTCATGTTAAGTTTCAAAGGGTTGTATTGGTTGGAATATTCGAAAACGACCAATATCTCGAAAACTGCTGTAGGTACTTTTACGTAACTTATAATATACTAGCGGTTCGCCCCGGCTTCGCCCGTGGTACCTACATGTTTACGTTTTTTTTTCATAAGAACCACCCTCGTACTTCAAGCTCGTACTTCGATTCCGCAGCGCACGCGATGACAGAATTTTTATTGAGGAATTTTTTACACCTTGGGTTACATTATTGCATTTTTGGTAAGGATCTCTAATTTTATTGAAAATGCCATATAGCCTATGTTGCTCAGTGAAGTTGCAGCTTTCTAATGGTGAAAGAATTTTTGAAATCGGTCCAGTAGTTTATGCGTGAAAACCATACATACATAATAACAAACCTTTCCTCTTTTAATATTATTATATGTAGATAATATAGATATATAAATATAGATATATACATATAGATATATAGATATATACATATAGATATATACATATAGATATTAATTTTTCTAAACCGCGACAACGCGGTCTATCCGCAGGTACCTTATAATCTGTTCAATACGCTACACCCTAAGTTTGAGTCCTCCCAATGAAATGATTTCGCCATGCACACATAAAAAATTTAAAATATAAAAAAAAATAAGTAACCATTCTTACATGATAATGATATTTACAATGCTTATTGTTAAACCTATTCGGCATTCGGTTTAACAGTGACGTGTTATGATCGTGAATGAATGAAATAAAAATTCAATGAATTTATGCGAGTTTCCTAACCTAACTGCAGCCTGTCGGGGAATAACTTTTCTACATCTTAATGTAATTCTTACCGCTATACATATATACAACCTATAACGTTAGTTTTAGCAAAGGAACTGAAATTATAATTCACCAAGAGGATTACTTTAGTTTAAGTTTAGTATTACTTCACGCACCGGAGATAAAATCGATTCGTTAATTTTTGAGTATCTATGTATCACTGTTATAAATATTTGCTCGTGGTTTGCTCAGTCGAGAAACTACCATCTATTTCAATATAATTAATTTCATTTCAGTACACAAAATGCAAAGTGGTAAAATCATTAGGCCATTCAAGAGGGTTTTTTAAAAGAAAAACAAAATATTAATAATTTTAGTGACACGAGACAAAAAATAATTTGGAAAATCCAAAAGTGCACGCCTCATAATTTTTTTTTAATAAATATTTATTAATTATTATTTTTGTTTATTTAATAACAATTAAACCACATCGAATCAGACCCTGAAAAATGAAAGGGTTCTATTCCTGAGCATACTCAAGCGTAAGAGAAAAAAAAAGACTCGATTAGTAAAGTATTTCGGTCGCTATCGTGTTAACAAGAAAAAGGATCCGCACATACAGACACACGGACGTCCAAGACAGAACTTTTTTAAACTGTTTTTTAACTAGTTTAAATAACAAAAATGACATCAAAAATATCATGAACGTTAAAAATAGTGTTTTTTCTTAATATGTGTGTGTATGTCTTATCTTACAAGTGCAATGTATGATACATAAAGACATTTTAAGTTTGAAAAATCAGATGTTATGCGCGAAGTGACAGTAGTACCCACCTCAACGCTTCGCTTATGAGGCGTGCAAAAATTTCGTCGTACTAATACTTACGTTATAGAAATCTAATTCTACGCACTACTATGTACAAGACTACATAAGTATACTAAGAAATTACTGTTCAATGAAAATCGTAATTTGTACAAGTCCAACTCCGAAACTTGTACAAATTCAATGAACACGACCAATAATTTCTTTAACACTCTTTCCATGAACTAGACTTGAATTTGTATCTATATAATATATATGTGTAAAGTTGTATCGATTTATGACTGTCAGATGTTATAATTAAAGGATTGTATCGTATCCTTGAATGATGTATAATTTTCATTTTAAAAGATTACTAGAGGAATGTTAGCTATTTGCCTGGTTCACGAAATTAGTTTCACAGCTCGACCCTGTCAATGTAGACCGTACCGTACCGTTTTTCGTTTAAAGTAATGTGATAATCTCACTGTCACCGTCTATTTTATCATCAAACTAAGGTTAAAGTAACATAAGAACTCACGCATATACATACATACATACACATACATTTCATTACTCACACATGCTCTATGAAAAATAATATGTTACTACTACTCAAGTCTTACTAGCGTTTTAAACTGTGGTTTTAACCCCAGACACAAAAATAGGGTCGTATATAAGTTTGACGTAAATAACTGTCCGTGTGTGTATCTTTATGTGGCATTGTAGATCTGTTAGCTCTAAAAAGGATGAATGCGGTTTTTTTATTAGCCATGTTTCATGTAAATCGGTCAAAGATGCCGGCCACCACACAATATCTGAAGCATTTTGAGATTTCAGGTTAAGGCTGCGTTTCCACACGAGATAAGCTAGGATGCGTAGCGAGGCACGTGTAAAGAACCAATAGTATCGCCTCAAACGCTATATGAAACGATATGATTGGTTCTTTACAAACCCATCCCTCGCTGCGCATCCTCGCACATCTCTGGTGGAAACGCATCTTAGGGTGGATGGTTTATTTGAGAAATATCAAAAGCCCACAGCCCAGTTCATGAAATTAGTTTGGCAGCTCCGCCCCGCTAGCCAACGTGGACTTCAACCATATCTACAAGTCCCCCGGATCACGCTTATATTGTTATAAATAAAAAGTATATAACATAAGTCATTGGCACAGATGCATGAATGGAAAGAAGAAAAAATATGCTTGTAATCTACAAAATACTTTACTGAGAGAAAACTACGCAATAATAAAATAACTAACCAAGCGCGTAGGCAAAATATATTCAAGTCATATTAAAATATCTGTGCACATTCTTATAAATAAATACAAGAGCAACTATATATTCAATAATTTATAAGTAATATGCACAACAATTACACAATATATTATACAATTTTTCTCAAATGTGGAGCCCCAACCCCGCTCCGCCGATGTGAACTCCAACCAATATACAGGGTGTTCCGTAATGAATGGATAATTTTACACTAGCGGGTAGTGGACGTTGTGGCGGTTCATAAAAATATATTTCATGTTTAGTTTCAAAGGGTTGTTTGTATTGGTTGGAATATTCGAAAACGACCAATATCTCGAAAACTGCTGTAGGTACTTTTACGTAACTTATAATATACTAGCGGTTCGCCCCGGCTTCGCCCGTGGTACCTACATGTTTACGTTTTTTTTTTCATAAGAACCACCCTCGTACTTCAAGCTCGTACTTCGATTCCGCAGCGCACGCGATGACAGAATTTTTATTGAGGAATTTTTTACACCTTGGGTTACATTATTGCATTTTTGGTAAGGATCTCTAATTTTATTGAAAATGCAATATAGCCTATGTTGCTCAGTGAAGTTGCAGCTTTCTAATGGTGAAAGAATTTTTGAAATCGGTCCAGTAGTTTATGCGTGAAAACCATACATACATAATAACAAACCTTTCCTCTTTTAATATTATTATATGTAGATAATATAGATATATAGATATAGATATATACATATAGATATAGATTTTTCTAAACCGCGACAACGCGGTCTATCCGCAGGTACCTTATAATCTGTTCAATACGCTACACCCTAAGTTTGAGTCCTCCCAATGAAATGATTTCGCCATGCACACATAAAAAATTTAAAATATAAAAAAAATAAGTAACCATTCTTACATGATAATGATATTTACAATGCTTATTGTTAAACCTATTCGACATTTAGTTTAACAGTGACGTGTTATGATCGTGAATGAATGAAATAAAAATTCAATGAATTTATGCGAGTTTCCTAACCTAACTGCAGCCTGTCGGGGAATAACTATTCTACATCTTAATGTAATTCTTACCGCTATACATATATACAACCTATAACGTTAGTTTTAGCAAAGGAACTGAAATTATAATTCACCAAGAGGATTACTTTAATTTAAGTTTAGTATTACTTCACGCACCGGAGATAAAATCGATTCGTTAATTTTTGAGTATCTATGTATCACTGTTATAAATGTTTGCTCGTGGTTTTCTCAGTCGAGAAACTACCATCTATTTCAATATAATTAATTTCATTTCAGTACACACAATGCAAAGTGGTAAAATCATTAGGCCATTCAAGAGGGTTTTTTAAAAGAAAAACAAAATATTAATAATTTTACTGACACGAGACAAAAAAAATTTCGTCGTACTAATACTTAAGTTATAGAAATCTAATTCTACGCACTACTATGTACAAGACTACATAAGTATACTAAGAAATTACTGTATACTAAGAAATTACTGTTCAATGAAAATCGTCATTTGTACAAGTCCGGCTCCGAAACGTGTACAAATTCAATGAACACGAGAAATAATTTCTCTAACACTCTTTCCATGAACTAGGCTTGAATTTTAGGTTTAAAGTTGTATCGATTTATGACTGTCAGATGTTATAAGGATGGGATTGTATCGTATCCTTGAATGATATACAATTTTCATTTTAAAAGATTATTAGTATGTTAGCTATTTTCCTGGTTCACAAAATTAGTTTCACAGCTCGACCCTGTCAATGTACACCGTAATTATAATATATTTACATATTATAATAAGAAAAGCTTAATAAAAGTAATAAAACTTACTACAATGAATGATAAGGCACAGCCTATATTGTCTAGAAGCGTGAAATGTTCTATGAAGACTCGCAAAATAAAATTCCTATCCATAGTTAGTCGGACACCTTATGTTAATATTGTGAATAGTCGTAGTGCAGTTTTTTTTTAATTTTTATATTAAAATTATTATATTGATTTTTTTGTGATTTTTTTTTAAATTTTTATATTAAAATTATTATATTAATTATTTCTGTGATGATTAGGTATTAATTAATATCCGCTATATTATGACTAGCCACTAGGATGATACTTGGCCATATTTTTACGCTTAAAGTATGATAGTCTCACTGTCACCGTCTTATTATCATCGAATTAAGGTTAAAATAACATAAGAACTCACGCATAGTAAATCACGCATAAACAGACATACATACAATTACATTTCATTACTCATTCATGCTCTATGAAATTATTATAACTTAAAAATGTATACCTATGTTTCTACATAAGTATAATAGGTACTGACATTTTAACCCCCGACACAAAAATAGGGTTGTATATAAGTTTGACTAAATAACTGTCCGTGTGTGTATCTTTATGTGGCATTGTAGATCTGTTAGCTCTCAAAAGGATGGAATGAATGCTGCTTTTTTTAGTCAGGTGCCATGAAGTTCTTAGCCGTGTTTAGTAAATCGGTCAAAGATGGCCGCCACAACATATCTGACTTAA